>NW_020175665.1:258675-273181 GCF_003031525.2 Neophocaena asiaeorientalis asiaeorientalis
TCACATTCAGATTCGATAGAGAAATCAAAAGCTTTACAGACAAGAAAAGCTAAGAGAATTCAGCACCACAAAACCAGCTTTACAGCAATGCTAAAGAAACTTCTGTAGGCAGGAAACACAAGAGAAGGAAAAGACCAACAAAAACAAACACAAAATAATGAAGAAAATGGTAATAGGAACATACATATCAATAATTAACTTAAATGTAAATGTATTAAATGCTCCAACCAAAAGACAAAGACTGGCAGATTAGATACAAAAGAAGACCCATATATATGCTGTCTACAAGAGACCCACTTCAGACCTAGGGACACATACAGACTGACAGTGAGGAGATGGAAAAAGATATTCCAGGCAAATAGAAATCAAAAGAAAGCTGCAGTAGCAATACTCATAGCAGACAAAATACACTTTAAAATAAAGACTATTACAAGAGACAAAGAAGGACACTACATAATGATCAAAGAATCAATCTAAGAAGAAGATATAACAATTGTAAATATTTATGTACACAATATAGGAGCACCTCAGTACATTAGGCAAATTCTAACATCCATAAAGGGGAAATTGACAGTAACACAATATTAGTAAGGGACTTTAACACCCCACTTACACCAATGGACAGATCATCCAAAATGAAAATAAATAAGGAAACACAAGCTTTAAATGATATATTAGACCAGATGGTCTTGATTGATACTTATAGGACATTCCATCCAAAAACAACAGAATACACTTTCTTCTCAAGTGCACATGGAACATTCTCCAGGACAGATCACATCTTCGGCCACAAATCAAGACTCTGTAAATTTAAGAAATTTAATATCATATCAAGTGTCTTTTCTGACCACAATGCTATGAGACTAGATATCAATTTTAGAAAAAAAGCTGTAAAAAAAACAAACACATGGAGGCTAAACAATACATTACTAAATAACCAAGAGATCATTGAAGAAACCAAAGAAGAAATCAAAAAATACCTAGAAACAAATGACAATGAAAACATGGTGACCTAAAACCTATGGGATGCAGAAAAAGCAGTTCAAGGAGAGAAGTTTATAGTAATACAATCCTACCTCAGGAAACAAGAAAAATCTCAAATAAACAACCTAAACTTACATCTAAAGCAATTAGAGAAAAAAGAACAAGAAAAACACAAAGTTAACAGAAGGAAAGAAATCATAAAGATCAGAATAGAAATAAATGAAAAAGAAATGAAGGAAGTGATAGCAAAGATCAATAAAACTAAAAGCTCATTTTTGAAAAGACAAAAAAATCGATAAACCATTAACCAGATGCATCAAGAAAAAACAGAAGACTCAAGTCAACAGAATTAGAAATGAAAAAGGAGAAGTAACAACTGACCCCACAGAAATACAAAGGATCATGAGAGACTACTACAAGCAACTATATGACAATAAAATGGACAAACTGGAAGAAATGGACAAATTCTTAGAAAAGTACAACTTTCCAAGCTTGAACAAGGAAGAAATAGAAAATATGAACAGACCAATAACAAGCACTGAAATTGAAACTGTGATTAAAAATCTTCCAACAAACAAAAGCCCAGGGCCAGTTGGCTTCACAGGTGAATTTAATCAAACATTTAGAGAAGAGCTAACACCTATTCTCAAACTCTTCCAAAATACCTCAGAGGGAAGAAAACTCCCAAACTCATTCTAAGAGGCCACCTTCACCCTGATACCACAATCAGACAAAGGTGTCACAAAACCAGAAAATTACAGGCCAATATCACTGATGAACATAGATGCAAAATCCTCAACAAAATACTAGTAAACAGAATCTAACAGAACATTAAAAGAATCATACACCTTGATCAATTGGGGTTTATCTCAGGAATGCAAGGATCCTTCAATATGTACAAATCAATAAATATGATACACCATATTAAAAAAAATGAAAGATTAAAAGCCTTATGAGGGTCTCAATAGATGCAAAAAAAAACTTTCAACAAAATTCAACACCCATTTACATTAAAAACTCTCCAGAAAACGGGCATAGAGGGAAACAACATCAGCATAATAAAAGCCATATATGACAAATGCAAAACCAACAACATTCTCAATGGTGAAAAACTGAAAGTGTTTCCCTTAGTATCAGGAACAAGAAAAGGGTGCCCAATCCCAGCACTATTATTCATCATAGTTTTGGAAGTCCTGGCCATGGTAATCAGAGAAGAAAAAGAAATAAAATAATACAAATTGGAAAAGAAGAAGTAAAATTGTCACTGTTTGCAGGTGACATGATACTATACATAGAGAATCCTAAAGATACCACCAGAAAACTACTATAGCTAATCAATGAATTTGGTAAAGTAGCATAATAAAAAATTAATACACATAAATCTCTTGCATTCCTAAACACTAATAGTGAAAGATCAGGAAGAGAAATTAAGGAAACACTCCCATTTACCATTGCAACTAAAAGAATAAAATACTTAGGAATAAACCTACATAAGGAGGGAAAAGACCTGTATGCAGAAAAGTATAAGCCACTGATGAAAGAAATCAAAGATGATACAAACAGATGGAGAAATAAACCATGTACTTTGATTGGAAGAATCAACATTGTGAAAATGACTCTACTACCCAAAGCAATCTACAGATTTGATGCAACCACTATAAAATTACCAATGGTATTTTTCACATAACTAGAACAAAAAAAAAACTTACAATTTGTATGGAAACACAAAAACCTCAAATAGCCAAAGCAATCTTGAGAAAGAAAAGTGGAACTTGAGGAATCAGGCTCCCTGACTCCAGACTATACTACAAAGCTACAGTAATCAAGACAGTATGATACTGACACAAAAACAGAAATATAGATCAATAGAACAGGATAGAAAGCCCAGAGATAAACCCACAAACCCATAGTCACCTTATCCTTGACAAAGGAGGCAAGAATATACAGTGGAGCAAAGACAGTCTCTTCAATATGTGGTGCTGGAAAAACTGGACAGCTCCCTGTAAAAGAATTAAATTAGAACACTTCCTAACACTATACACAAAAATAAACTCAAAATGGATTAAAGACCTAAATGTAAGGCCAAACACTATAAAACTCTTAGAGGAAAACAGGCAGAACACTCTATGACATAAGTCACTGGACAGCTCCCTGTAAAAGAATTAAATTAGAACACTTCCTAACACTATACACAAAAATAAACTCAAAATGGATTAAAGACCTAAATGTAGGGCCAAACACTATAAAACTCTTAGAGGAAAACAGGCAGAACACTCTATGACATAAGTCACAGCAAGATCCTTTTTGACTCACCTCCTATATTAATGGAAATAAAAATAAACAAATGGGACCTAATGATACTTAAAAGTTTGGCACAACATAGGAAACCATAAAAAGGACAAAAGGACAATCCTCAGAATAGGAGAAAAAATTTGCAAAAGAAGCAAATGACAAAAGATTAATCTCTAAAATCTCATGCAGCTCAATATCAGAAAAACAAACAATCCAATCAAAAAAATGGGCAGAAGACCTAAACAGACATTTCACCAAAGAAGAGATACAGATTGCCAATGAGCACATGAAAAGATGCTCAACATCGCTAATCATTAGAGGAGTGCAAATCTAAACGACGATGAGGTATTACTTCACACTAGTCAGAATGGCCATCATCAAAAAATCTACAAACAATAAACGCTGGAGAGGTTGTGGAGAAAAGACCCTCTTGCACTGTTGGTGGGAAAGTAAATTGATAGAGCCACTATGGAGAACAGCATTGAGGTTCCTTAAAATCTAAAAATAGAACCACCATATGACCTAGCAATCCCATTACTGGACATATACCCTGAGAAAACCATAATTCAAAAAGATACATGTACCAAAATATTCATTGTAGCACTCTTTACAATACCCAGGACATGGAAGCAACCTAAGTGTCCATCAACAGATGAATCGATAAAGAAGATGTGGGACATATATACAATGGAATATTACTCAGCCATAAAAAGGAGCAAAACTGAGTTATTTGTAGTGAGACTGTTGGACCTAAAGTCTGTCATACAGAGTGAAGTAAGTCAGAAAGAAGAAAACAAATACCATATGCTAAGCATATATATGGAATCTAAAAAAAAATGGTGTAGATGAACCTAGTGACAAGGCAGGAATAAAGATGCAGACATAGAGAATGGACTTGAGGACCCAGGGGGAAGGGGAAGCTGGGACAAAGTGAGAGAGTAGCACTGACATATATACACTACCAAATTTAAAATAGATAGCTAGTGGGAAGCTGTTGCATAGCACAGGGAGATCAGCTCGATGCTTTGTGACAACCTAGAGGAATGAGATAGGTAGCGTGGGAGGGAGGCTCAAGAGGGCATATGGAGATATATGTATACATATAGCTGATTCCCTTTGTTGTACAGCAGAAACTAACACAACATTTTAAAGTAATTATACTCTAATAAAGATGTAAAAACAAACAAAACAAACAAACAGCAACAAAAATGTGATCTTCCAGCCAAGCAGTAAGCCATAAGATTCACAGTTGAGTTTGAATAATTAAGTCAAATTTTTGTTTCTCAAGAACTGTCTGAGGGCAGTCATTCCACCTGTTCTATTGTCTGTGCCATCCTCCAGGTGACAGTTATCCACCCCATGGAGCCACAAAGACAATTATAAGAATATAAGTAGAGAAGATATACAGAGTAGTTGGCAAGGTGTTTTGTGTGGGAGGTGCCAGAGCTGAAAACATCTCTTGTTCCTGATAGGTCATTGCAATGTAACTGGAAATGGCAGCCAAGAGTTAAATTTAAGGTTCATGCCATGGTTTGTAAGACCTGCACCGGGGTGTTTTTCTTCATGAGGATGAGTCCAGAGGTGGTTCCAAAAGACAGATGTCACTAGTATCCTCTCTTTCCCAATATGTCCTATGTTCTAAGGTGGCCCCTCCCCAGATGCAAAGTTTCTGTTCTCTCTCCACTACCACAAAGTCGGTGTGTACCATTCCAATATCTATAGACTTACCTTTTGCCCAGTCATCCTCTTTTTTCACACAGATCTTTCTTCTTCAAGGTCAGTTGTGAGAGGGACAAGGTAATTCTTGTAAAACTTATAGATAATATAAGACATAATACCCATTATGTCTTCCACTTTGATCTACTAGTCCAAGGGAAATTCAGCAAGGAATATATTCAACAAAGTAGTAATTATACTTATGGTGTAAGATTGTGAAATTCAAAGAGAAAAATGTAGGTGGCTGGAACAGAATTAACACTGAATCCCCAAGGCCTTATTTTAATTATTCTGACACCTTGGAAGTTCTATGAACAAGTTCAGCCTGGGTTGTCATAGGGGAAATAATAAACTGTCATACACAGAAATAGACAGTATGAAATTACAAATTTTTGAAAAAGTCTGTATATCTCCTGTACCTATTGTCTTCATCATTATCTAGATTGAGAAGAGATGATCCCTTTCTGGAGGTAACACATTCAGTGAGAAAGCTGCCTTACTAAGGTCAAAGAAGTGAGGGAGATAGAGTCAGAAATCCTTTAGTGGATTTTTTGAGAAGTCCATTCTAGCACTCAACAATACCTTTCTATCAGTGGATGGTGGGGAATGTAGAAGATTCATTAAATAACTCGACATGAGCCCAGTGTTTATTGGCTTCTGTGATAAAAGGTCAGATGGGAAATGGTATAGAAAGCTGAAAAGATGACAAATAGTAGTTTTAAGGGCCAGTGTGATGTAGCCAAAGTCAGATGATCAGACTGAAACAGCATCACCATAACCTGAAAACATATAATCAATTTTCTCACATCTCTGATAGTCCTAATAGGGGGATCAAAATCATACGTAGTCAACCTGCAGGTAGGGACAGCACTCCTCTCAACAGGAGATGATTGGGTCAACTTTTGTCAAGTGTCAGAAATCTGGCAAACCTCTGCATCAGAAACATGGAATTGTTTACTGAGAGCCCAGTTTATGTTGGTGACTTGTTTCCATGCTTGATGTAATGATCAATTGAGACAGAAATGATGGAAATCTGGTTACCATTTGATTAGTACCTTGATTTCAGTCAGTTTAATCAGAGAATCTTTCCTTACTAATCAGCGGTTCCAAAGAGAGGTGTTTTAAATCTGCCAGTCATAGTTTGCCAAATGTCAGACAAACATCCAGCTCAATAGCAATGGACCAATGGTCAGTAAAAATATAACAAATTTCATTAGACAAAGTTTTAGACAGAGCAATAAAAACAGCTTTGATTTCTGCCCAATGAGGGAAGCAAAGATATCCATTTTTGGTCCTCCTTAGTTGGTGCTGAGGTTCAACAGCTGTAGCAGCCTAATGGACAACTTCAGGTTTCAGCCTATCTAAACCATCATTGAACCAGGCCTGGAATTTAAGAGAATCTCTTCGAATTAAGAGTCCAGGTGATTCAACAGCTTTGCTTCAACCACCACAGTTGAGGATAAATTTCCCCCTAAATTGATAGCTGCTGATTTTTTGTGTACAGGTGAAATAACACTGGCACCCTGCTTTCTGTGTTCTTGAATATTACATACTCATTTCACAAGTAAAGGTTATTGAATTCTTCTCAACTTGCTAAGCATTGAATTTGAATGGCAATGTCATGTCAGAGAGTCCATGAGTCAGGAGCCAAGATTCAGTAAGAGCTAAGTAGCAAGCTAATAGCTTCTTTGTAAAAACTGGTAAAATTGGTAGTCATATCTGGAAGGTGAGTCCAAAACTCAAAGGGTGCCTCCAAGGAGAAGTGGCTTCTCTTTGCCAAAAGCTCCAATCAGCATAATCATCATTCACTGAGACATGTGGCTGTAAGGGATCACCAGGATTGTGGTGCCCCAAATATAATAGAACATGCTAACAGCTTGCTGGATGGATTCTAAATGTTTGAATCTATTGGTTTGGGTGACACTCAAGATAAGCTTATGTGTTTATATAGGTTTATATAAACCTATATAGCTTATAGGTTTAACCTATATAAAGGAACAAGTAGAATACCCAAGTGAGACATACGCTTTCTCCAATATATAAAGAGTGCAGTAAGGTGCTAGGTTTCTATTTAGGTGAAGAGGAGCTGAAGAGAGACATTGTTCCTTAACTGCCAGAGGGATCAGTCATTGCCAAGAAGTCCCCTTACTTTTGTCAGAGTTTATCTTTGGCACCTTCTGAAGGAGGTGTGATAGTACCAGGGCCAGCATCATTGAGACCTAGGCTTCTTATGTGTCATCCAACTGTACATCATCTACAAAGTGAAAGTTCTGAACATTAGAAGTTAGAGCCATTCATGCTAAATCCTAATCCACTCAGGGTTGGAAAAACCACGGTAGTTTAGATTCTCCTGTTGGCGTACTACAAACACATATTGGAGACTTTGTGACATGAATGTGAACTTTTCTTGATCCTGGTATGTCCAAGTGA
Organism: Neophocaena asiaeorientalis asiaeorientalis; assembly: GCF_003031525.2. NCBI lineage: Eukaryota > Metazoa > Chordata > Mammalia > Artiodactyla > Phocoenidae > Neophocaena > Neophocaena asiaeorientalis. Next base: position 266,098 of record NW_020175665.1, read on the forward strand.
TATTAGTCTGTGTAATGAATTTGGTTATAGTTACAAAGTCTGGAACTGTGAGAGCTATGGGAGCAACAACTGATTTCACTTAACAATAATCCATTGTGAGTTTTCTTTTCCACTGGACATATAAGGCTATTGTATTGAGATATTGCATGTCATACTACTTCTGCTACCTTTAAGTCTTTAAAGTATTTGTTTTTATTTCTCCTCCTGGCATTCTACACTGGTTATGTTGAACCACCCAAGACGTTGTAGGGAGATAATTTGGATAATCATTTATGTATCCCACTAACACTTCTATACATGTGAAACTTCCTGAATAGAACAATATCCTTTGGCCCTATGGAACAGGAGGAACATGGGTATAATACATTAATTCCTACTAAACACTTATATGTAGGAACAACAATAATACAAATAACTGACCCAAAGTTAGCCATCAGCAGGGTCAAGTTAGTGTTCTTCCCCACAGTGAACTCTGCCCAAACACTGGTAGCTGAATAAGGGTACATTTTCCTTCCACAGTCGTGGGTAAGATAACAACTTTGAATCCTGTATTCAACAGAGCCATAATTGATTGAGTTCTTTGCCTCAGAATACCCCAGCATACTCAGATGGGTGCATATAGACTTTGCTTCTTCCCCTTGATGGCAAGATATCCTTACTCTCACCTCTAATAATCTTTCACTATAAAGTTCCTGAGCTCTAAATAGAGGAGGATAGATTGATCAGGAGGCACACAGTGAGATAGTTGTTCTGTGTCTAAATAAAACTTAGCACTTAATTTTGTTTAAGTTCCATGGCAACAGTTATGGCTCAACCAAATAAACTTTCCAATATATATATTTTTTTAAATTGTTAGAGTATAGTTGATTTACAATGTTGTGTTAGTTTCAGGTGTACAGCCAAATGAATCAGTTATACATATACATATATCCACTCTTTTTTAGATTCTTTTCCCATATATGTCATTCAGAGTATTGAGTAGAATTACCTGTGCTTTACAGTAGGTCCTTATTAGTTATCTATTTTATATATAGTGGTGTGTATATATCAATCCCAACCTCCCAATTTATCCCTCCCCCCTTACCTCTGGTAACCATAAGGTTGTTTTCTACATCTGTGACTCTATTTCTGTTTTGTAAATAAGTTCATGCACACCTTTATTTAGATTTAACATATAAGCAACATGATATGATACTTGTCTTTCTCTGTCTGACTTACTTCACTCAGTATGACAATCTCTAAGTCCATCCATGTTGCTGCAAATGGCATTATTTCGTTCTTTTTAATGGCTGAGTAATATTCCATTGTATATATGTGGTTTTGATCTAATGCTATATATTAGGTATTGAGGACCTCATTACTAACATCATCTATTAGCCTTGGGAATCCCTGATTTAGCTCCAGAAGAAGCCACTAGCTCTATTTTCTAAGACTGGTCACTATACAAACATCCTTGAAAAGATGATCCAGAACAAAGACAGTCAGTGATTCTGTTTTCCAGACTTGAAGTAATGCAAAAGACCCATAGTGGGTTGTCTTTTAACAGTTTTAATACACATAATTTTGCTGGTGCTGTTTTTCTTATTGTTGTTTACAGAAATAGAGAAATAAAACCACAATATTTCACTCTTTCTTATATTAAGTGATTCTTAGCCAAACATACTTTCCTGTCTCTCTCTGAGTAATTCTTAACATACTTTTCTGTCTCTATCTGAACAATTCTTTGATAAAGATTACTTATCTGTGTTTGTGCTAAGCAATACTGGGGTTAAGGAAAAATTATTTAGCTCTTTTCTGGGAAACACTTGTTTCTGAAAGATAAGACAGTGAACCAACTAAAATAACTTACTTATCAAGACTCATAGTTTAATCATCAATACACACATCAGGACAATTACCTCCCTGTGCCATCAATCCAAAGCTATATTTTATAAACTAATGCCAACTGAACTGGATTCCCATCTTGCAAGACTATCAAAATTGCACAGACCAGACTCTAAAATCCATCTATTTTTGTCTATTCAGGATGCTATAGCAAAATGCCACAGACTGGGGTGTCTGTTTATAAACAACAAATATTTCACAGTTCTGGAGGTTGGAAGTCCAGGATCATGGTACCAGCAGATTTGGGGTTTTGTAAGGGTTTCCTGGTTCATAGACAGCTGTCCTTTTCTCACATGGCAGAAGAGGCAAGGTATCTCTGAAGCTGCTTTTATGAGGGGACTAATTCCATTCATGAGGGTTCCATACTCATGTCCTAGTCACCTACCAGTGGCTCCACCTCCAAAAGCCTCACTTTTGGGGTTAAGATTTCAACAAATGAATTTTGAGGAACTCAAACGCTTATTCAGATATAGCAGCACATGAGACATCCTCCTTCTGAGACACTATTTAGGTTCTGTCAAGGCAGTGTTCCATTTCTTTTCTGTAAGTCTAATACTGTTAGCTTTGCTTGACCAACAATAAGAATGATCAGGTTAGCAATGGGTATACAATAATTTTAAAAGGTCAATATTTTCCATAATATTTGGTTTTGAAACTTTGAAATTAATTTTCCATATTTAATCATCACTTGATAAGATAGCATAGGTAGAAGAAGATGTGTATTTCATATTTAATAAAAGACCCCTAAGATTAATTAGACTAATGCTGGAAACAGGAGCTCTGTATTTTCAATACAGAATGCACTAACATTAGATCTAAATTTCTCTTAATGCTCAAAGTATCTGACACTGCTAGTGCTCAATGCTCCACATTGCCTAGATGACTGTAACACAACTTGTGACTGGGGCCCTGGCACTTTTTACCTGGCAAACTTTAATATGATTTTCTTGCCATTCAATTTTTGTCACTGCATATTCTTACAAATGATGTATTATATTTTAGGAAATTAATAGCTAAAAGAAAACTCTAAAATGCACTTAAAAACTGTGCCATTTTTAAAATAAATAAAAAAGTGTATAAGTGTGTACAACTTTATTTATAGTAAGTACTTTCTTTACGCTTTGTTTTTATATTACCATTAAACTGAATGATTTTCTTACATCAATTTAAAATTCTATGGCCATTAATATGTTATACCACTCAAATAACAAATATTTAAGCTACCAGCCCTCTTTTTATTCTTCAAAATTCAGCCACCAAATCAAATAATATACAACCAGAAGATTATATATTTTATACTATTAGAGTAATATTGGAGGTTTGGGGAAATAAAACTAAAATAAATTGCAATAGTGAAAAGATCTCTTTGGGGAACAGAATTTAGATAACATAAAACAAGAAAATAAGTATAACCAAACAATCTATTCATTAAATTATCTTGTTTCTTTATTTCTGAAGTATATTAGTTTCAGTGGCTTTTTGATAGAGACTGGGGATTCTGTGTTGTATTTTTTATTAGATACATTTCAGGTGCTTAATTAGTCCTAACAACATCCCAGTACTATTTTAATGTTTGTCTTCAAGTGATCACTCTACAAGAGAAAGTAAAATTTTTACCACTTGGTGGTGCTGGAGGATAATATAAAAAATAAATTATTTCTGGAGCACATTTTGAGAGAGCTGGTTATGGTGAGTTATATAAAATTAATGGAAGGACAGCTTCATTCACCTCAGTCATCCCCTATTGTTCATTTCTTGTTTTGGCACAAAGAGTGTAAATTAGAATAGTTATTATTGATGGCTTGGGTCCTTGCTAAGTAGCAAAGGGAACAGAGTTCGTTTAACACAAATTTCATGGCATTGGAGACTGACAATTAATGATACTATTATTTTCATTTTTAAATTGTCCATGCTGCAGTATGAAAGACTGTTCCAATTACACACTTTATTTTCATCCTCCCAAAAGGACAAGTTTTTGTATAGCCACTCATGTTTTTACTTAGCATGCTGACCAGTCAATTATATTATTCTGTTCTTGATGAGAATGCAAGTATTTTAACATGCTATTGGATGTGTTTATAACAAAATGAATAGTAAATACATGTACAAACTTGAGTATTCAATTACAGTCGATATTGGAATATTTTTATATGGAAAATGATAAGCAAATTACTCAATGCTATTTACTATTTTTATTAGTTATTAGAGCCTTGCCTTCAGAAATATAGTGCTTTATCAAAAGCAGGCACTCCTAAAGTGGTGACAGTTTTTCATATTTATTTGGCAGTGTTATTTAGCTCAGCTTTGGGTTTCACATTTTTAAAAAATGCATATATTTTACAATTTGTATGAAGTGTTAGCAGTCATATATTCCTTCAACCACATAAACACAAGAAAAGAATTATGTCACTGGTATAATTTTTTTTTCTATTATCTACTAATCAGGGGAAAGTCCATGAATTTCTTATGCCCAGAGTTAACCTAGAGTATAGTGCTCCACAGGTGGTGTGAAATGAAAGAACTATATGGAAAGCATTTTCAATGACAAAATGAAAGTTTTCAGTTTCAGTTCACTCCAAAGAAAAGAATCCAGCAGACATATTCTTCATCACATTTGTAGGCAGATACATTATTAACATCTTTGACATGGAAGAAAATGTAGCCTGAAGGCCCCAAATTCTGGTTTTATATAGATAAAAGGATAAGCACTTTACTCTGCTACTGAATGACAACTGTTTTAAATATAAGGCAAAGAGTTAACCCGAAGCTTATTTGTAACTCTACGTGCCCATTCAACCTTAGGGTCATAGATTACTTGACTTGAGTTTCCGATGATCCTTATGATTATTTCAAATGCAGTTAGTAACGATGAGGGTAGTTAATGAAAAATAACTCACTACAAAATGCATGCAAAGACTAATATAACAGCCCATAGTTTAAAAATCCACTGACTTGGATGGAATCAATCATTCACTTTCCCTAATATAACACATAATGAGAGTGGGCAGTGTAACTACATTAGCAAGATCTACTCAGAATGGTTTAAAGGAAATTCTACTAGGCTGCCTACTATAAGAATCTGAACTTTTGTCACAATCTGATTAATATTAAGAAACATTTTTAGCCCTGCTGTAGAGTAGTTTTGTTTACTCAGTTAATCTTTTACATTGTTATTCTTTTGTTCTTTGTAGATACAGCAAAAATAATTACCTTTATTTGATCAATTACTCTTAGATTTCCTTCACATCACATTTTCTTCTCCCTGTCAATTTTTGGCCGCCTTCCTTCTTCTTCATAATTACTTTAAGCATAATAAACAAAGAAAACAAATAAATATAACAAATAAAACATAGAAAATGAACATTAATATGTTGATACCATGTTAAAATGATAATATTTTGTGTGTATTGGATTAAAAAAGCACTATCAAAATCATTTTACTATTTACTTTTGATATTATAAGTGTCTATTTAAAAGTTTAAAATTACATATTTGACTCAAAATTTTAGCATGCATTATCATTCTACAGGACAGCATGGGTAAGGAACAAAAATTTTAAAGGTATTTTTCCCCATGAAAGAAAAACAGATCCCCACAAATCTTAATCAGTTAATCAAACAAGATGCATTTGTTATTTGAAAATGTTCCTTCCATATTTTTTTAACACATCACTATTGGAGTATAATTGCTTCACAATACCATATCCCCTACTTCTTTTTTTTTAAAGTTAATATTTTTCATCTTTATTGAGATATAATTGACAAAGTTAATATTCTAAAAAGGAAAAAAAGTACAGGTAAAGTTATCAGTTACTAATATTTTTACACTTATGGCTAAGAGGTTTTTTATTTAATGAAAAAAAATGGAAATCAATTTTTATTTATTAGTCTAAGGTTGATTAATTAACTTGCTGTACATTTTAAGTTGAAACCCAAGCTTTCTGATTCTTAACTACAGTGCTTTAGTTTTTGTTTGTTTCTTTTTTACATCTTTATTGGAGTATAATTGCTTTACAACGGTGTGTTAGTTTCCACTTTACAACAAAGTGAATCAGTTATACATATACATATACATATGTTCCCATATCTCTTCCCTCTTGCATCTCTCTCCCTCCCAACCTCCCTATCCCACCCCTCTAGGTGGTCACAAAGCACCAAGCTGATCTCCCTGTGCTATGCGGCTGCTTCCCACCAGTTATCTATTCTACGTTTGGTAGTGTATATATGTCCATGCCTCTCTCTCACTTTGTCATAGCTTACCCTTCCCTCTCCCCATATCCTTAAGTCCATTCTCTAGTAGGTTTATGTCTTTATTCCCATCTTACCCCTAGGTTCTTCATGACATTTTTTTTTCTTAGATTCCATATATATGTGTTAGCATATGGTATTTGTCTTTCCCTTTCTGACTTACTTTACTCTGTATGACAGACTCTTGGTCCATCCACCTCACTACAAATAACTCAATTTCATTTCTTTTTATGGCTGAATAATATTCCATTGTATATATGTGCCACATCTTCTTTATCCATTCATCCCATGATGGACATTTAGGTTGTTTCCATCTACTGGCTATTGTAAATAGAGCTGCAATGAACATTTTGGTACATGACTCTTTTTGAATTATGGTTTTCTCAGGTCATAGGCCCAGTAGTGAGATTGGTGGGTCATATGGTAGTTCTATTTGTAGTTTTTTAAGGAACCTCCATAATGTTCTCCATAGTGGCTATACCAATTCACATTCCCACCAGCAGTGCAAGAGTGTTCCTTTTTCTCCACACCCTCTCCAGCATTTATTGTTTCTAGATTTTTTGATGATGGCCATTCTGACTTCTGTGAGATGATATCTTAATGTAGTTTTAATTTGCATTTCTCTAATGATTAATGATGTTGAGCATTCTTTCATGTGTTTGTTGGCAATCTGTATTTCTTCTTTGGAGAAATGTCTATTTAGGTCTTCTGCCCATTTTTGGATTGGGTTGTTTGTTTTTTGTTATTGAGCTGCATGAGCTGCTTGTAAATTTTGGAGATTAATCCTTTGTCAGTTGCTTCATTTGAAAATATTTTCTCGTATTTTGAGGGTTGTCTTTGCATCTTGTTTATGGTTTCCTTTGCTGTGCAAAAGCTTTGAAGTTTCAATGATTCCTCCACCTCCGTTTTTCGTTCTCAAGGTTGCTTCAGCTATTCGGGGTCTTTTGTGTTTC
>NW_020175666.1:0-72913 GCF_003031525.2 Neophocaena asiaeorientalis asiaeorientalis
CCTGTGCGTCTGGAGCCTGTGCTCTGCAACAAGAGATGCCGCGACAATGAGAGGCCCGCACACCGCGACAAAAAGTGGCCCCCGCTTGCCTCAACTAGAGAAAGCCCTCGCACAGAAAGGAAGACCGAACACAGCCATAAATAAATAAATAAATAAATTTTAAAAAATGTAAAAGTAGAGGGCTCTCACAGTTCACTGTTTGCAACTCTGTCATGAAAAGGCACTCCTGTCTCCTCAAACTTTATTAGAGTAGGGAGGTTTGGGTAAAAAGTAAGGAACAAAGGATGAATTCCCTGTTGGCACAAACAGCAGGGTAGCAATAAAGGGAAAGGCCCAAGGCCAGAGCAGAGAACAAGAACTCGTTGGAGACGGGAAGCTGGAACCAGAGGTGACCTTGAGAATGAGAGCAGGAAGCCCCCAGGCAACGAACGTCTGGGGTAGATTACCGTGAAGGTCTGGCGTTCTGAAGAGCCGTGCTGGGGCTTGAGGCTGTTGGAATAGCCAGTCAATCTTTTTAGCAATATATCACTTGTATCCTTAATCCGGCTCCATCCTGTCTCCTTCAATCCAACATAACAAGTTGCAAAGAGGAGGGGGTGGCTCATAATGTCACATGAAACTGAGAGATCAAAGAGAAGGAGAACTAAGGAAAGGTCATCAGATTTGATGACAGTGGAAAGGAATTTTTCTCAGGAGTAAGGTCAGGGGTGCTACATGCAACCATGTGGATTGTGTACTGCACAAAGGCAGCCCATCTGCAAGGCATCCTCCCTTCCTGGTCATCACAGAGTGGATATTCATGACAATTTTCCAGCCAAAGGGAGAAAACTATCTTGAGGAATGGGTCCCTTTCCTTAATTGGCACAATGTGATGGGCCAGCAGCAGACTTGGTGGAGACAGAAGGCAGCCGGCACAAATGTTATAAACAAATCAGTAGTGAAGAAATGAAAGCCATGCATTTGGAACTCCTACATGGGTATATATACTATTTATCTACAGCTGCCTAACAAATTACTCCAAAATTTAGCAGCTTAGAACAACAAACATTTATTATTTCACAGTTCTGTAAGTCAGGAATCCAGGAGCAGTTCAGCTGATTCTGGCTCAGGGTATCTCATAAACCTGCAGTAAAGCTGTCGGCTGGGGCTGCAGTGATTTCAACGCAACTGGGGCTGAAGGATCCACTTCAGAGATTTCTCATGGGGAAGCTGGCCGACTTCCGTTCCTCCCAGTCGTTGGGCTGAGGGGCTCAGTTCCTCACCACACCGCGTGGGCGTTTCCATAGAGTTGCCCAAAACATGGCAGTTTGCTTCCCCCAATGTGAATGATGCAAGAGAGAGAGATAATGGAGAGAAAGGGATGGGGTGAAGGAGAGGGAGGGGAGGAGAGAGGACAGGAAGATAGGAGAAAGGGAGAGGAGAGGGAAGCATGGATATATTTCCAGGGGAAAACAAGATGGGAGTAGGGGAGGGGAGGAGAGGGGAGGGAGGAGAGGAGAGGAAAAGAAAAATGCGGATACATTTCCAATACAGAAACCATAGTCATTTTATAACCTAATCTCACAAGTGACATCCCGTCCTTTTTGCTCCATTCTGTTCTTAGAATAGGTCAGTAAATCCAGCGCTCATTCAAAGGGAGAGGAGTACCCTAGAGTGTGAATACTGGGAGATGGGGATCATTGGAGCCATCTTAGGGGCTGCCTGTCAGGATATCAAGTTTCAACCACTCTTCCAGTGAGGTCATTACTGGAGAGAGAAAACACAATCTTTCTCTCATCCTGGGGGTGAGATCATTTAAGAGACAAACAGAACTTGGGAAAAGTTCTAAGCTCACTTTCAGCAGAAACCAGAGTGTGCCCCAGTTAGTGACACAGCGCCTGAGTTGAGCCTGATTGCAGAAATCATCGCCATTGGCTGCCCCTCAGCAGGGACCTGGTCATTTGCTTTACAGGGATTTAAGCTTTGGTGCCCAAGCAAGTTGACTGCATCTACCTCATGAAGAAAGTTCATGAATGCCAACAAAGGTTTCTAATTTGGAGGAACGGCCCAAGCAAACATCTAAAGAGGCATTCAAGGAAAACAAAGCACCTCACAGGCCGGCTTTGATTCTGCTTTCTGAGTAGGCAGACCTGTTATGGAGAAGTATGGAGGGAAGAAAAGGCTCACCAGATCAGCCAGTAACAGGCAGCACCTGTTTCCCACACCTCCAATATCCAGGGCTGGTCAGGCCCCCTAGAAGGCTGGGCTTGAGACTGCCAACTATACCCTAGAATAAAAGTCCTGTGTGGAGGGACTTCCCTGGTGGCGCAGTGGTTAAGAATCCGCCTGCCAATGCAGGGGACAGGGGTTCGATCCCTGGTCCAGGAAGATCCCATATGTCATGGAGCAGCTAAGCCCATGTGCCACAGCTACTGAGCCTGCGCTCTAGAGCCCATGAGCCACAACTACTGAAGCCCGTGCGCCCTAGAGCCCACATGCTGCAACTATTGAGTCTTCATGCTGCAACTACTGAAGCCCGCGCACCTAGAGCCTGTGCCCCGCAACAAGAGAAGCCACCGCAATGAGAAGCCCGTGCACCGCGACAAAGAGTGGCCCCTGCTTGCCACAACTAAAGAAAGCCCACGCGCAGCAATGAAGACCCAACGCAGCCAAAAAAAATGTCCTGTATGGAGAGTAGCCTCTTGTCTCATCCTGACTCACATCCCCTATGGGACTCTCTACGGAGACAGAGAGAAGCACAGGGATATTGGAACATACTGAAACAGGAGGGAAGGGGGCAGGGCAGAAACTTTAGAAGAATGACATAGCCCGAGGACAAGACATAAACTGATTAGAACCAAATGGGTCCAAGATGTTGCACAAGTTGACTTCCACTAGACCTTGAGCCTCAGTATACGCTCCCTGTAACACATCAGCAAGCTAAATGACACACCCACAGGCGCCATGACAGTTCCAAGGCTGACCATGGGAATCAAAAAGTGGGTGGTGGCCCAATTCCTGGAAATCCCCACCCCTTCCTGAATTAGCTGGAATACTCCTCCCACTCATTAGCCTATGAAATTACCCACCCCTATAAAAACTGACAATCCCATACCCTGGTGCCTTTCTCACCTTCTGAGATGGCCTGTACCTTGTCTGTGGAGTGTGTTTCTCTCCAAATAAATCCACTTCTTACCTATCACTTTGTCTCTCACTGAATTCTTTCTGCGATGAGACATCAAGAATCTGAGCTTCATTAAGTCCTGAAACCAGGCGTGTGATCTCAGTTGGAAGACCGTGGGTTTTGGCTAGGTTCGAGTCCCGGCCACGTGGATTCAAATCCCAATCTGAGTTTTGGCCAGGTTCAAGTCCTGGCCATGTGGGTTTGAGTCTCAGTCTGAGGCGCAAGGTTTCAGTACCATTAGATGACAGCCAACTCTTCCGGATTCTTTTAGAGGCACCTGTAATTTCTGAACCACTCTGGAGTTCACTGAATTCATAAATATTTATTGAGGGCCTGTTATAATGATGGGTCGGCTCCAGGCCATCGGCTGCCTCAGACGAAGTGGGCGAGGCACTAGGAGGTGGGCCAAGCTGGTGGGCATGGTGGCAGGAAGTTGTTGTGTCAGAGGTTACAGTTCAGGGTCCGTTCATTGGGCAAGGAGACGTGCAGTAACCATGAACCCAAACTTCAAAGTCAAGGGCAGAGACTGACAGGAGATCAAAGGCAAGACACACATAATACTGAATCTGTGTAAGAGAGCCAAGGCTTATGCTCAGCAGTTCCAAGTGAACAGGGAAAGCATGCATATCCCTGGCCAGAGAGTAGAGGCCAGGAGCCAGCATCCTTTCCTAAAAATAGGGCTCGCTCCTGACATGTTCAGCACCCTCTCCCCAGTATCTGGCATAGTGATCAATTCAGGTACTCAGGCCAGGCAGGAGAACACAGAGGTGTGGTCATCTCTGTAGATACCCATAGGTCAAGGTTTGGGGTCTAAGGTGGGCATCAGAAAACAATCAGGGAAAAGCGTCCAGACCCAGAGGCTAGGAAAGGTGGCTCAGGATCCAGAATAGGTGAGTGGGGTCACCTAACAGCCCAACCAAGGTATGAATGCTGATTCCAGGGAATTCTCAGGATTAATTGTATAATTAATTCCAGGATTAAATATTTTAAGCAGCCTTCTGCTTCTGCTGGACTGAGGACTGAAGCCATGTCTGTCTTTTATTGGGTATCACCAGCCTAGCCCAGAGCCTGGCGTGAAATACATGCTCAGTAAGTGTGTGGAGGGAGCAACTGCTCCCAGAGAAAAGTGGGGATCTGCAGAGGATGGGGCCCAGGTCCAGGGCCCAGAGAGTCCTCACAGGTCAGTGCAGAGGTAGAAAGGTTTTTCTTCCAGGTTATAAGGAATCAGGTGAAGCCAACAGAGCCCAGATTTCAGACTGAGAGAAAGCAATAAGATGCCAACCTTCTATTTCATGTTCCTCACCCTGTCACCCTCCTGGGTCTCCTTCAGAATAGAGCAGAGGACTCCAACGACAGCAGCCATTCACCTTTCCCAGGGCCCAGTCTCCAAATGTTGGATCTGTGTAGGTGGAAGCCAAGCTAACAACTTCAACATGAGACTGTGAAGTATTCCCTATACCCATAACTAAATGGGTGGCCTTGAGCAAGTCATTTAACCTGTCTCTATTGTAGCCACAAACTCTTTCCTTATCCATACTAAGAAGCTTTTTAATTTGATGTAGTCCCACTTGTTTATTTTTGCTTTTGTTGCCTTTGCTTTTGGTGTCAAATTCAAAAAATCACTGCCAAGACCAACGTCAAAGAGCTTCATCTCTCTGAGTTTTCTTCCAAGAGTTTTACAGTTTCAGTTATTACATTCAAGTCTTTCATCCATTTTGAGTTGACTTTTATGTATGGTGTAAGATGGGGGTCCAATTTCATTCTTTTGCATGTGGCCGTCCATGTTTCCCCATTTATTTAAGAGACTATCCTTTCCCCATTGTATATTCTTGGCTCCTTTGTTGAAAATTAACTGACCATACATACACGGTTTTACTTCTAGGCTCTCTGTACTGTTCCACTGGTCTATGTATCTGTTTTTATGCCAGTACCACACTGTTTCGATTACTATTGCTTTGTAATATAGCTTGAAATCCAGAAATGTGATGCTTCCAGCTTTGCTTTGCTTTTCTCAAAACTGCTTTGACTATTTGGGGTCTTTTGTGTTTCCACAGATTTTAGGATTATTTTTTCTGTTTATGTGAAAGGTGCATTGGAATTTTTATAGAGATTGCATTGAATCTGTAGATTGCTTTGGGTAGTATGGACATTTTAACACTATTAATTCTTTCAATCCATGAGCACAGAATATCTAAAGGAAACCATCACAAAATAAAAAGGCAACCTATGGAATGGGAGAAAATATTTGCAAACCACTTATCTGATAAGGGATTAATATCCAAAATACATAAGGAGCACATATAACTCAGCAAAAAATCAAATAACCCAATTAAAAATGGGCAAAGGATCTGATTAGACATTTTCCCGAAGAAGACATATAAATGGTCAACAGGTATATGAAAGAGTGCTCAACATCACTAATTATCAGGAAAATGCAAATCAAAAAACCACAATCACTTCACACCTGTTAGGATGGCTATTATCAAAAAGACAATAAATGCTGGCTAGGATGTGGAGAAAAGGAAACGCTTGTACACTGTTGGTGGGAATATGAACTGGTACAGCCACTATGGAAAACAGTATGAATATTCCTCAAGAAATTAAAAATAGAACTACCATATGAACCAGCAATCCCACTTCGTAGTATATACCCCAGGGAAATGAAACTGTTACCTCCAAGAGATAGCTGTACTTCCACGTTCATGCCAGCAATATTCACAATAGTCAAGGTATTGAAACAACATAAATGTCCACTGAGGCATGAATGGATCAAGAAAATGTGGTAAAAAAAATACAATGGAATATTATTCAGCCTTAAAAAAGAAGTAAATCCTATCACTTGCAACAACATGGATGAAACTAGAGGGAATTATGGTTAGTGAAATAAGCCAGAAAGAGAAAGACAAATACTGCATGGTAGCACTTATTTGTAGAATCTTAGGGAAAAAACCCCACTTTTTAAAAAGGTCAAACTCATAGAAACAGAGAGTAGGAATATGGTTGCTAGGAGCTGACAGGGGGAGAAATAGGTAGAAGTTGGTAAAATTCTACAAACTTTTAGTTACAAGATGAATACAGCCTGAGGATCTACTGTATAACATGGTGACTATAGTTGATAACACTATACTTGTATAATTGAAATTTGCTAAGAGAGTAGAACTTAAATGTTCTCAAACACACACCAAAAAAGGTGAACATGTGAGGTGATGGATGTGTTAATTAACTTGATGGGGGGAGTCCTTTCACAAGGCATAAGTGTTTCAAATCATCTCGTAATTCATGTCTTACCATTTTATAAATTATACCTCAATAAATCTGAAAAACAAAACAAAAAACTATTTCCTCATCTGTAAAATGAAGGCATTTGACTAGAAGGGAGACTCGACGGTTCCCTTTCTTTTCTGATATTCTGTGACTCGATTTTTCTGGCTTTGAAGAGGATATGGATTAGGATTGACCTACCATGAAAATACGTGGTGGCTTATCAGCTTCTAACGGGAACTGGAGTGGGTCTAGAGGCGATGCATGGACATACCCTCTGCGTTCCGTTTCCATGAAGTTTGGTTCTGGAATGCCGTGTCTGTTAGGAAGGTGAAGCATATTTCCTGTAGGCAGTTTCTTATGCTTCCTAAGCTCTCTGGGGAAGATCCAGCATGACAAAGCTGAAAGCTTGTAGCCTTAAAAAGGAAGAGACCTGGATGCTGGTCCTGAACCAGGCGTGTGAGTCAGCAATTCACTCATCCTCTTTGGGTCTCCATTTGCTCATCTCTAACGGACAGAATGCCCACCCTGCCAGCCATACAAGACTGTTGGGAAAGGCCTCCCCCAAACATTAAGTGCTAAACAGATGTGTCATATTGTTAGCAGAATCCTGTCAAATGGCCGGTAGGACACTAGCGAATGTGTGGGGCAAATAGTCCATAGTTTGAAGGCACAAAGGACTCCTTAAAGATTTGTACATTCTGGAAAATTAAGATGAAAGCTGGACTTTGTGAGTCTGTCTGGTAGGAGGCAATGTGGCATAGCTGTCGATTCAGTAGAACTGGAGGATCATAATTCCAGCGTTGCCATTTACTAGCTGGGTGACTGCGTGCACACCTCTTCACCTTCCTTTCTTTCTTTTTTTTTTTTTTTTTAGTATTTATTTATTTAGTCTCCACCAGGTCTTAGTTGCAGCACGTGGGATCTTTAGTTGTGGCATGCGAACACTTAGTTGCAGCGTGCATGTGGGATCTAATTCCCTGACCAGGGAATCGAACCCGGGCCCCCTGCATTGGGAGCGCAGAGTCTTAGCCACCAGACCACCAGGGAAGTCCCCACTTCCCCTTTCTTGAGTCTCAGTTTTCTTATCTATAAAATGGATATAATCTTTGGCCCTGCCTATTTCCCAAAGTCATCACTGGGTCAAATAAAATCATTGTTTCTAAAAACGTGGTCCACTCTAAAGCCCATCACACACTGGGCATCAGTACTCCTGGGAGTGTCTGGCACTTAGCAGGGACTCCTAGGAATTAACCCGGCTGGGCCAGTGAGGTACATCCAGCCTATAGCACCAGCTCCAGCATCAGAGTAGGTGAAAGAGACAGGCACTACATGAGACGATTTGTGGGCAACTACAAGTCTTCATCTGCCTCCAAAACTTTCCCCTCCTCCCTAGCCTAGAACCCTTCCCATTAGGATTACTCCCATGGAGCACGTTCAGTTGAGAGAGAGCTCAGAGCCCAAGGGTATCCAGGCAAAGGGCAAGTAGGGACTAGAATCCACCCTCAATTCCACCTAGCAGGGCCTGTGCCTGCCCACAGGGAGGGGCGCTTTCCTCTAATTCTCATGGGCGGCCTGCCATATGGACCAGCACATCCCTCACCTGGATGTTAGGAAACAAGTGATCAGGGTTTAAATGAACAAATGTTCCCTGAAATGTGAGGGTCACTCTTCTACTGCCTCCCATCAGTAAACAGAACTCTGGAGAAATAAAATGCCAACCAGTAAATTCTGTGTGTGTGTGTGTGTGTGTGTGTGTGTGTGTGTGTGTGTGTAAACCTTAGTCCTCAAGGGTGTGGCAGGAGAGGGTAGTATGATGGGACCCACCCAGGAAGCCCAGTGTAGGCCCTGGGAGCTGCGAGACGTGGGCCAATGCTGGATGAGACAACAGAGCAGCATGGCACCCATCTGGGTTCCAGGGGAAGAGCTAATGGAGGGTACTTTGACCAACACAAACTTGGCTGGCCTCAGAGCCTCATGCAAGATCGGTCCTTCCAGCTTAGGCTGTAGGGTACCTACAGTGTGTGATATTACATGAGGGGTCTCACCCCTCTGACCGCTCGGATGAGCCCTTAGCCTTCCACCAAAGTGCTTACTAGAGCGCTTCTACCCCCTCTTCATTTTGGCAACGCGGTTAGACCCTGAGCACTGCTGGGTGGCTTCAAGTCAACAAGAACAAGCAGTCAAGGCCACTCCGAGGTCACCTCATCCACATGGACTCTGGTGACTCCCGTGCCCCTCTCTTCTCTCCAGATGAGACACCTTATTGCCTGAGCCTTGCAAATCCTCCAGGGAGTTCTGGGAACCGGACTCTGCGCAAGACAGTAAACAGAGACCGTGGATCGTGCCATCAGGGAAGGGAAGGAGGCTTTCCTTCAGGGAGCGCAGCATAATAGCCCAGGACGTAGCTCCCTATCAACCGTGGCAGTGCAGCCTCGCGGCCAAGGGCATGCTCACCTCACAGCAAGAGGGGCGTCTGGAGCCAGGCATCTCCACCAGCTTTCTAGAAAAACAGAAGGGCCACAGAAAAGGGCTTTCCTTCCGGTGGAATGAAGGCTCTAACCTAACCCTTCCCCTTGGAGTCCATCCCCTCACTTTGGAGTCTGAGAAACTTATCTGTGGAGAGAAGGAAAAGGAAGAAGACGCACCTAGGGCAAATTGCACATCCTCCCCCGAACCTCTGGTTTTGAGGAACGGAGAATAAAGGGCTACTTATTATCAAAGGCCTTGCTGGTGTGGATGACGGCCTAGACATAAACCCTTCAAGGCATTTTCAAAGGTTCCTTCAGTTTTAATGCAAAACTAATCTGAAGGCCAAAGAGTCACCTTTTTTCAAGAATGGATATTATGTTAATACAATAATGCAACGGATTCTTCTTGCCCTCATTTACAGCGCATTCACATTTCTCATACCGTTGTCCGTGTCTTTCATATATTTGAACATCCACAGAGCATTAGGAAAAGCACTCAGCCATGCTCTCCCAGTCATCTCAGTGAGTGATGTGTTCTCTGTCTTTTTCACCAGGATTCCCCTTGGGGCTCTCATAACAGATCACTATGAAGCAGGCCACCCCTAACATCTGCAGGGCCCAGCACAAGAGTACAAATAGAGCCCCATTTACGTGGGGTCTAATATTTAAAGGTTATAGATCAAGCTAACAAATAAAGAAAATGTTATACCATCCTATCCTAATAAATACATATTCCCAATGACTTAGAAGCCCAGTTTCAAATTTAGAGCTCTCACCCTCCTCAGAAATCTGCTGCACAGGGAGAGTCTGCCCCAATGCTTGGGCCTGGGCTCATGGACTTCTCTTCCCATCCGCCACCACCTGCCCATATCCCAGCCCATATCCCCGAGCTCCCGCTATACACCCCACTAAGAGCCTCCCGTTTGCCCCCCTCTGTACAGACTGGCCCTACTGGCTGTGACCTCTGCCTTTAGTAGGATGAACCTGGAAAAGAGGCCTGAAGAAGGCTGGAAACGGGCTTGGGATCATTCAGGCAGGGAATTCAAGGTACCATAGAGAGTCTCTAGGTACGTAGAGAATATTCTAGAATTCTCTAGGTACCCAGAGAATGTTCTAGAGGAGGTACATGGGCTCCAGGTAGTCACATCTCCTTGGCCCTGCAGACTCCTTACCCATAGAGAGAGGCATAGCTGAAGGAGGTTCATAGTGGGGGTCCTGTAAAGCCCAGGGTCCAGAGTAAGAGAGGGCATCTAAGGGCATTATTATTATGTAAAATCTGAATCCAGGAACTCAGTGCTCACCCAGATCATTCCCCATGACTTTGGGCAATCCACTTCAACTCTCTGGGCAAACTTCTTCATTTATAAAATGTGGGGTTTGAGCCAAGAATTTTTAAGTGCCTTTACGGAACTGAAATCCAATGCTTCCACTCCAAATCAAATTCCAATAACACACATGGAGTACCTGCCATGGGTCAGGCACCATGACGAGTGCTTTTGCATGCACAGTCTTATTCAATCCATGATTCCCTCGCTGCACACTCACTTCCCAGCCAGACAAGTTTATGGAGCTGTGCTCAGGCTAGACATCCCAAAGACATCCAGGGATGGACACTAAAGATGATACAATGCTAAGAGCATCCAGGAGCGAACATCCGTTATCCAAACAAACCCACAGTCCACCTACAGCAGCAACCGTGAGGGGCTGGCAGGGAGGTGGGCACTATGAAACAGACCCGGGGGGAATGGGTGCCTCCTGCCTAGCCTTTGGGTGGGGAGGGAGCTGTTTAGGGCTGCAGTGCACACACTATTTCATACTCACAAAAAGCAATAAAGCTCCTGGGTCATTCTCTTTGCTCTTAAAGGGACAGGTCTGGGCCAGGCAAAGAGAACAGTACTGGGAGAAGGGAAGCTAAAATCGAAGGAGGCATTAAGGTCAATTCCACGATTTGTGCTAAGACTTGAGGCGGGTCTGCGGGTGTTTGGGAACACGGCTTCCCATCCTTTTTCTGTTTCCCCAAGATTCTCTGAGCTTCACAGCCCCCAGTTGGTGAAAACATCTTTCCTAAAGGCCCCCGTTCTTGAGGTCAAGTTGACTCATGTACCTCTTTGCCTTGGGTAGCTGGCCCTCCTCAGGTCACAACTTACTATTTGACCTTGAGGGAGTATCTTCATTCTCTAGGCCTCAGTGTTCTTAACTGTAAGGTGAGCCTTCTGAGGACTACAAGAGATAACACCTGTTACGTGCCTGGCACAGGATAAGCAGTCAGCAATTGCTAGATATGAGTATCATTGTGCTTTCCAGTGGGAGAGCAAGAAAAAGGGAGAAGATATTTGGAGCCAGATCAGCCCTGCTGTCCTCCCTAGAGGACAATGTGCCCCTTCTTCCCTGAGGACATTGCTCTTTGACCTGTCACAGTCAGCCACAGGACAGCTTGTAGTCACACTGCAGAGTGGATCAGCCAACCACACCGCACCCCCGGGCCTCATCAAATATTGATAGAGTGTATAATGTCTTCCGAACACAATACACCACTTCTCAAACATGAGCCTGACCTTCTCTGACCCCAGAGGAGGGTGAGGGCTTCCACATCCCTTAAGTGGCTGCATATCTAGTAAATCTTGCTCCGGTCAGGGGCAAACATCACAGGGCGTGCCATCCTTTTCATGGCAGGATGAAAGCTCCCACTGCCTGCTTTTAGGTTTTTCCTTCTAAGCCAGCTCCTCAAGAAGGGAAAGGATGGAGATGAAAACAAATGTTGGAAGCACATCTTCGGTGCCAAGCGTTGGACAGAGGGCTGTGCGTGCATGATCCGATTTAATCCCAACAGGAACCCAATAACATGGGTGGTACTGGCTAGAGTTTATGGATGAGGGCACTGAGACACAAGGCAATTCATTAGGTAACTCAAGCAAGATCACAACATTTGTCCAGGGTGGAGTTGATATGTAGACCTATGTCTAAAATCAGCGTGCTTCTGCTGACAGTACACAGGAAGTGAGAACTGAGAAAGATGGAAAAACCCCACCACCCAGATAGATCTATTCCTGGGACCACTGCCTGAGCTCAGGCACATTTACCTGTGCTGCCTTTCTCAGAGGCTAATCACAGAATGAAGCAAAGTCAAAACTGTAGTTCTACAACCTAGTGCCTACCAGTGGGGAGAAGGAAGTGGGGAGGCACAATACAGGGGTAGAAGAGTAAGAGGTATAAACTATTAGGTATAAAATAAACTGCAGGGAATTCCCTGGCAGTCCAGTGGTTAAGACTCTGTGTTTCCACTGCAGGGGGCACGGGTTCAATCCCTGGTTGGGGAACTGAGATCCCACACGCTGTGCGGTGCGGCCAAAAATAAATAAATAAAATAAACTACAAGGATATATTGTACAACATGGGGAATATAGCCAATATCTTATGATAACTATATGCTTTAAAAATTGTGAATCACTGGACTTCCCTGGTTGCGCAGTGGTTAAGAACCCGCCTGCCAATGCAGGGGACACGAGCTCGAGCCCTGGTCCCATAAGATCCCACATGCCGCGGAGCAACTAAGCCCGTGTGCCACAACTACTGAGCCCGTGTGCCACAACTACTGAAGCCTGCGCTTAGAGCCGGTGCTCCGCAACAAGAGAAGCCACCGCAACGAGAAGCCCGCACACCGCAACAAAGAGTAGCCCCCCTTCACCGCAACTAGAGAAAGGCCGTGCGCAGCAATGAAGACCCAAAGCAGCCAAAAATAAATTTAAAAAAAAAATAAATTTTTTTTAAAAAGGAAAAGTACGTTCCTTTAAAAACAAAATTGTGACTTACTATCTGCACACCTGTGACTTATGTAATATTGTGCAGCAACTATACTTCAATTAAAAAAATAAACAAACAATTCTAAGTTCTATGGGCCACTGCCAAGCAAATCCTGACCCGCTCACATCTCCTGACCCTCTGAACCAAACCTTGTTTTCAGATTCTTTGTAAATAAAGTTGCATCTATTCCTTCAGAATCCTCAATAGTAATAGATATTTATCGAATGTCCCTGTGATTGGGCCCTGCACTACGTCGGGGCAGGATGGGACAAAGGTGTGGCACATCCATTTCTTAGCATAGCTTAAATCAGTATTTGCCCTCAAGTTATTTGTAATCTACTTGTAAGTCACAAGGGTCATCCTAATAATCAATGGTATTTATAAAATGCATGAGAATTCAGAAATTAACTGCATATTAGGGCACCACCAAAGGAAGACCATATGTCTCCTGGGATCTACATGACAGCCCAGTGAGGTCAGTCGGGACTATTTTGAGAAAACTTGGTCGCAAAGTGTTCAATGACTGTCGCAGAGTCACAGAGCTAGTTAATGCTGAGCCAGGACTGGAACCCGGGACTGTCTTATAAATGATACGAACCCGCCATTGTAGAGCGAGCCATTTTATAGATTACAAACAAACAAACAAAAACAAACAAACAGGGACTTCCCTGGTGGCGCAGTGGATAAGACTCCACGCTCCCAGTGCAGGAGGCCCATGTTCGATCCCTGGTCAGGGAACTAGATCCCACATACATGCCGCAACTAAGAGTTTGCATGCCACAACTAAGGAGCCAGCCTGCCACAGCTAAGACTCGACACAGCCAAACAGATAGATAAATAAACAAAACAAAATAAAACAAACAAACAAACAAAAACTGGGGCAAAACAGAGAGAAGTAAAGTGGAATGGCTTGCCTCAGCTCACACAGCTAGCCGGGATCTGAACCTAAGCAGCCTGGCTCCAGAGTCTGGTACTTAACCATTATAACTTCCTCTGTAACAACTTAATTTCTACACCACATTCCCCATCCACTGGGGAGGCAGGAAGCTAAGTTCTGTGATTTTGTGATTCTTCTTCCCTTTTCTCTGAAATGTGTTCAAGTTCCAGTGGCGGGGGTGGGGTGAGGATGGGATTTGCAAAATGCCAAAGGGGCATCTCATCCAGAGGTGGTCCAGGCTTCACTGACCCATCTGGGCCTCAGTAATCATGTCCCACGTGGGTGGCCCTCACTGTCCCCTGTTCCTGTCCTCCAGCGGGGTGCCATGCTCAGGGCAGGGGACTCACTCCCCTACTGTGTGCCATGCTAGCCCTAGGAAGTTCTGTGAGGCTGGCCAAGGCCTGATAGGCCACGGTTTACCATGCGGCCAACGCCTCTGTGGTCTGGCTACCTCCCCAGGGCTCCACTGCAGGAAGCTGACAGCCTCTCAGCCCCTCTCTTGCCCCCCAGTTTCAGTTCTCTTGTGTTTCCCCCAAACTTTCTGTCTACGCCCATAGTCCCCTCTGGTCTCCTAAAGATAAATTTATGGGGCCCCAAAGATGGGAAGATGCCTTTGTTTCTTCCTCTGCCCTGTCACATCCCACCCCTGAGGTGACAGGTTTAGAAAGGCCTGGCTGCTTGTGGCGGAGGGTCGGTTATGGCAGGGAAGCGAAATACTTGGGGAGAAAGAAAACAAGAAACTTTGATTAGGACAATAGCAGATAACTATCTACATACATATTGAGGGGGATTTGAGAGCGGAGTTAGTAAGGCTTCACAGAATACCTGTATTTGAGGGGGATCGTACAGCAAGTAAACACTGATCAACCAAGAGGAGAGAAAAGGCAAGTGTTTCTACCCAGCCAGCCCAGGGATAATTACACCACCCTTCACAACGCCAGAGAAACTGAGGGGAGAAGATTGCGAGTTGTTTCCTTCACGCTTGAATTAGAGTAAAGGTGAGACAATTAACTCCATTCATTCTTGAGCACCTGTTATGTGCCTGGTATGGGTACCTGGTACCAGCACCTGGTACTGGGGATTCAGCTGAGAACAAAACTGACACAGAAGATGTGCAGCAGGTCCAGGGCCGATGAGAGGCCATGAAGTCCAGCATTCCAGGTGGATGCCACGGCCACGTGTCCTTAAGAGCCACGGGCTCCCAGGGTGGGGGTGGACACAAGGTCACAGATGACAGCTCTTGGCAGAGGGCTTGATCACGGTGATCACCCAGCAAACGCAGCTGCTGTACCGATTATCATTGTGAGTCTCCCCCAGCCAGGAGCCACATCACTGTTTGGACTCCCGTGGGCATCTCCACTGCAGGCAAAGGAAGCCGGGGAGCCAGGAAATCTACATCACGTTCCGTGGCCCCAGGGACCTGTGTCTCCCAGCGTTGGAAACACAGCCCCAGACATTAGCTTTGGTACAAGCCCTCCAGGCCCCCAAGCCTAGAGAGAAACCTGCTTCCCAGCACGACTCCCTCATTCCTTCTGGGTGCACTGCCTTTATTTGGCCAAGTCCCGTGGGCAGGGATTTAATTAACTCTTTACATGCCTTTGCGAAACTCAGCATGGGAGAACAATTCCTCCTCTCTCCACGGAAAATGCTGATGCCAAGGGAATGTTTTTATTTGGTTATTATCCTGTCTCCTCTTGATATAGTGCCAGTTAACCAGGGCAGGGATCTGTCTGAGCACCTCAGAGACTGGACTGAAAAATTCTTGGGGGAGTGGGAAGTGTTTGTCTAGTTGGGTTTGAAGGTTGGCAAGTATGTTGCATGCCTACTACCTGCAAAGCATGGTGTGAGATATACAAAGGTAGAAAAGAAGTAACTCTTTGTTTTCAGGATAGTCCCTGATACAAGAGAGTAAATAAATTGTGGTGGAAAACAGGAACAAGTAATCTGAAAGGAGGGTGACCCCCAAGACCATCAACGGCTCAAAACCCTGAGTTTTGATGCAGAGGTCTGACGGGAAAGGGAAGGGCCAGAGCAGCTATTTGATCCTCCCCCAGCCCCACCCAAAGTGACTGGATAAGGTCAGGCTGTGAGAGAGGATCCCCACTTATCTGTGACACACCCACCGAGCTGGCCTATGTAACCTGGTCGCCTTATCAGGAGCCCTGTCTCAAACAGCCAGAGGGTCAGCAGAGCAAGGAGGGCGGCAAGGTGGTTCCAGGTCCCCATGTGGAAAATGAAGCAGCTCAGGCTCCCGCCGCAAGTTCCACTAGGCTGTAGAACAGCCTTCTAGAAGGTCCCCTTGGCACCAGGTACTCCCTGTATCAACCCATGGCAGGTGGGACTTCCATTCCGAACTCTCTGAAAGCCAGTCTGAATCATATCTCGGTCGTCTGTTCCCTGCCCTAAACCTCCAGGGGCTGCTTTCTGCTGCCAAGCTCCTATGTCAGCTCCTCAGCCCAGCATCCTGTCCCCTAACTCCCGTCATCAGACGGCAGGTACCCTTCCAGCATCACCCCGGTACTCATGCTGGTCGCCCACCTAGAACACTCTCCCCTGGCTTCATCTGTTGAAATCCTGTCCCCTCTCTCTCAGGGCGGCCTCAAATGCCCTTTCCCTCACCGAGGCTTCCCTGTTCCCCCAAACCCCCGTTCCTACCAGCCCCCGCAATACACACACTCCTGAAACGACCTTGCATTTCATACCTGACAGGTGTCACTTGTCACACTTCACCCAGGATGGGCCTCTCTCACTCCATTAACTTGGCAGCTCCCTGAAATCAGTCCCCGTCCTGTCCCCTCTGTCCCCCTTCACCAGAGTCCCACACAGTAAAGGAGCTCTCTGTGCTCCTATGCCCTCCGTGTTGCCCACTGTCCCTGCTCCCCTGCACGAGTCACACCTGCTCCCTCTCATGAGGGGATGGTCAGGGCCACTAGAAGCCTGCTGGGGAGACCCTTTGCTGTTCAGCTTTGGCATTCATTCACATAGAATTAAATTGCTATGAAGTCCTAATGGAACTCTCCCATCTCTCCTTTCCTTGAAACACTTGCTCCGACATTTTTTTTTAATTTGTATTGGAATATAGTTGATTTACAATGTTGTATTAGTTTCAGGTGAACAGCAAAGTGAATCAGTTATACATACACATATATCCACTCTTTTTTAGATTCTTTTCCCATATAGGTCATTGCAGAGTATTGAGTAGATTTCCCTGTGCTATACAGTAGGTCCTTATTAGTTATCTATTTTATATACACTAGTGTGGGTATGTCAATCTCAATCTCCCAATTTATCCCTGCCCCCCCCCCCAGTAACCATAAGTTTGTTTTCTACATCTGTGACTCTATTTCTGTTTTGTAAATAAGTTCATCTGTATCCTTTTTTTTTTTTTAGATTCCGCATATAAGCAATATCATATGGTATTTGTTTTTCTCTGCCTGACTTAACTTCACTTAGTATGATAATCTCTAGGCCCATCCATGTTGCTGCAAATGGCAATATTTCGTTCTTTTTATGGCTAATATTCCATTGTGTATAGGTACCAAAAGAGAATTGACTAGAGAGCCTCCGTGCACATTCCTTTGACCCTGACTTTTTACTCAGAACTTTCCAGAGGAAAGAGGCCCACTCCTGAACTGAGGAAGCTTCGCCTTGCCTGGCTTTTCTTGCGAGGCACTGCCTCCGGTTCTCGTCCTACCTCTCTGATTATTCTGACTTCTCTTTCTCCAGCCCCTCAGTCCCGTTGGTCCCCAGCCCTCTTCCCTCCTTGATGGTCCCTCCCTCAGAGGATGGGCCTACTGCTATAGCTCCTGCTACCTCTTCAAAGTTGTTGACCTGAAAACTCCAATCCTCAGGTTCCTATCTCCCAACAGCCCTCTGGGCACTGGTGCCTGTACAATACATGCAGTTAGGGTTTGCAAATTAAATCCCCAAGTGCAAACTTTGTCCTCCTCCTGGACTTCCCTGTTTCTGCCAACACCACCATCCAGTGCAAGTGGGGCCTTCAAAACCCCACTCTGGCCCCGAAATGCTCAGACTCACTCTCAGAAATGGGCACTCTCAGAATTCATTCCTGAACTGCCCTTTCCCCCACCCATGCCTGTTTCCCCCGGCCTTGCTGCTGCCGCCCATCCCTCTTTTTCAGGCTGCCCCTCCAGCGCCAGGCACAGATCGACCTTCCCTGGCTGGGAAGCTTCTTGCTGTTTCCCAGCCTCAGACTAGGGTTCCCTCCTTTACCAAGATGGAGTAACAGACCCCCCCGCCTCCAGCCAGGTCCCGTGTCCACACGTTCTCTGCTCATGGCAGCTCCCAGGTACCCGGCTCGTGTACCTTTCAGACAAATGCCATCAGTTGTCCAGGCTAGAACGCCCAGAATCAGCTTTAACTCCTTGTCCTTCAGTGCCCAGATCCACTCACTCCTCTGGTATAATGACTCTGGAATCTCTCTCTTTAGTTCCTTTACCCTTGTTTGTCATCACCCTCAAATATACCGATTACTCACTCCCTCCACGGGCTCCCCTGAACTGTGGTCCTACTTCCATTCCAGTGCCGAGCACTTGGCCATGAGTCTGTCTCCTACCACACTGTGAGCCTGGAGTTGGGGCTCATCAAGCCTGTACCCCTAGTGGTGAGCAAAGGCCTCTTTATATCATAGGCGCTCAATAAATGAAGAACTGAATGAGTGCCTGCCTGCCAAGTGCAAAATCTGATGTGAAGTGCTAGGTGGACCCTGAACTTGACCCTTGGGAACGGTTGGATATGGACGTACAAGATGGATAACGGCAGCAGGACACCAAGGGAGAGGTCCAGACTGAGTGCTGCAAGACTTCTAAGAAAGAAGAGGTGACCAGAGGCTGGGGCTTCAAAGGCATTCAGTAAAACACGCAGACTTAGATAAGTAGAAAGAGTGTGAGGTTAATGCAGGGAAGAGAAGGAGAACAGAGAGGAGGGTTCAAGAGGCAAGATGGCGCTTGGCTTATAAGAGACAGTAAGTAGACCTGTTTGGGGAGGCCAGGCTGGAAAAATGGGCTGGAGGCCAATTGCAGGGTCAGAAAAATACCAGGCTAATGGCAATAATTTAGCTAACTTTTATTGAGCACCTACTAGATACCAGACACTAATCTATGTTTCATTTGTGAATTATCTTGCTTATTCCTTACAAACTTCTGAGGTAATTACTGTGATTACACCCATTTTATAGATGAGGAAACTAAGACACAGGGTGGTTATATTACTTGTCCAGGGCCACACAGTGATCAAGCAGTAGAGCAGGGCTCAAACCCAGAAAGTTTGATGCCAGGTCTCACACTCCTATCCACTATCCACAGCAGACTCTCAGGCTAAGGCTTGGCCTTTATCCTGAAGGAAGCAAGGAGATATTAAGAGTGGGGGGTGGGGGACAGGGAGAGGAGAGGGAGAAGAGTGTCATGAAACCACCGGGCCTTGGGGAATATTCATCTATGAGCACTCTTTAAGGTGGATCGGAAATGGAAAACCTGGAGTCTGCAGGGTTAATTCAGAGGAAAGGGACAAAACAGTGCTCTGGGTTTGAACTCCATATCAATACTTATTAGGCACCTTGGTCCTTTCTTGGGGACTCAAGTTTTCCCATCTGTAAATTGATAGGAAGGACAGGGGTCCCTTCTGGCTCTGAGGTTCTATGGTTTTATGAGGATTTTGTGATATGAGGAGATGGCCGCCTGAATTCATCCATGGCATAGAATCAGCCAGGCCTCAGCTCCAGCCCCACACTCTTTATGGAGCCTTCCTGATACAGCCTCTGACTCGCGTGCCCTTGTTGTCAGCACCACACACTGGTCACTTGACGTGAACAGCCTCAAACCATGAGGGGACTCTGAGGGTTGTCCTCAACTGAACCCACAGCTCTCGGAGGTCAGCACAGGCTCACCTTATACGTCCCTGGGCTTTTCTCTCAGCATCTGACTCTGTGCACAAACACCACAGATCTTAAAGATATCCTGGGGCTTCCCTGGTGGCGCAGTGGTTGAGGGTCCGCCTGCCGATGCAGGGGACATGGGTTCGTGCCCCGGTCCAGGAAGATCCCACATGCCGCAGAGCGGCTGGGCCCGTGAGCCATGGCCACTGAGCCTGCGTGTCCGGAGCCTGTGCTCCGCAACGGGAGAGGCCACAACAGTGAGAGGCCCGCGTACCGCAAAAAAAAAAAAAAAAAAAGAAAAGAAAAAAAAAAGAGATATCCTGAATTTTGAATAACCCCCAGCTGTGCAGGCCCAAGGTTACCTTGCCTGTGTCTTTAGGGCGTCATTTACGTCATGCATCAGGTAACCGGGACATATTCCTATGACAGAGTTCCCACCTGTGCTGGCGTTGTACCCTTGTCATAGGCCCCTTCCTTGCATTCAAGGCACCGCACTGCTACTTCTTGGCTGAGTGATCCTTATTCTTTTTAGTGTCCCTTATCTGTAAAATCAGACTAGACATACCTACTTCCTAATGTGACTGTGGGGATTAAATCAGACAGTATGTGTTGATGCATGTTGATGCATTTTACAAAATGCTATCTAACTATAAAGCAATGTACAATAAATCCTACAAGGCACTGAACTAGGTTTAAGTTCTGACTCCAAAGTAAACTAGACATTTAATTTCTAGTCTCTTCCATCCTCATATGCACGATCTCCCTTTAAAATCCCTGCGGTCATCTTGACCTGCCTATTCTCACCCCTCCCCACTCCCAGGTGCGGGCGATGAATTTCCTTCTCCGCCTTCAAGGCCTGAATTAAAACCCTAATGCCCACTCCAGTCAGAATTGATTCTCTCTTTTTCTGGGCCATCAGTTTAGATAATTTACACTCTCCTGCAACTGGCTTCATCCTGATTATATATCCATCTTCCTCTCTAGACCAAGGGTCAGCAAACCTTTTCTATAAAGATCGAGATGATAAATATTTTGGACTTTGTAGGTTATATGGTTGCAACAACCTGATTCCACTACTGTAGCATGAAAGCAGTCATAGACACTGTGTAACTGAATGGACTTGGCTGTGTTCTAATTAAGCTTTGTTCACAAAAACAGGCACTAGACCAGAACTTACCCAAGGGCCATACTTTGGTCACCCTGCTCTAGACTGTCAGTTCCCTAAAGTACTGACAAGCTTTTTATTCTTCTCTGTGGCTTCCCGTGTAGCCTCAAGGCCAAGCACAGAGTTCAGCCCCCAGAGGTCTCAAATAATTTATAAATTAATAAAGAGCAGTAATAATAAGAGTATCCTTTTCCTGAAGCCTTATCAGGTGCAAAATACCTGGAACTCTGTAACAAAGGTATTTATTATTTCATTTTACAGATGAGGAAAATGAGAGATTAAGGACTTTGCCTGCAGAGCTGGTAATAGCAGAGTCACACCCAGGTCTGTGCAGATCAAACCCGCTGTGCCATGCCACGCCACGTGTGTTTGCAGATGTTAACTGGAATGCATTGGAATGGTGTGGTCGAACCAGGTGTCCTCTAGTTTCCCTGGCAGAGTCAGCAGAAGATTCTTTACGGCCCAGCTCAGCTTCCCACGCAGTCACGGGCTGCCCCACCGGGCTGTGGGGAAGCACCACCTGACATGCTCATCTGTCTCCTCCTCACTTGCCCAGTGCCAGTCCCCACATCTGCTTGGGCACACAGCTCAGCAGCGGGCACCGTAAGACTTCTGTGAGCGTGAACAAAGCCTGCCTTGGGGGGCTGGGCCCCTCTGTGCACCAAGAGCCTGCCGCATCCCATCCTCCACATTCTCTCTCAGGAGCCCAGGGTGTGAGAACCATCGCAGTGACCTCCTGGCTGCTGGAGCGGGACCGTCATCCCAGGCTCTTCAAGAGACAAAGGGAATTTATGGGAGGAGGGAGAGCAGGAGGTGGGGCTGAGGGCCAGATCTGAGTTTCATTATCTAACTTTCTGTTCCCTAGGCCTGCCTCAAATCCCTTAGAATCCCAGGCCTTAAAAGGACAGAGAGAGAGAGAGAGAGAGAGGAAGCAGGTCATTTATAAATAAATGGTCCTCCCAGACGTTCCAGGAGTGGGGAACAACGTGAAGAGTCCAGGCTGAAAGCAGGTAGTAGAAGATGATGCTTGGAAGTACACAACAGAATTTAATCTCTACGCTTCTAGGAGCCACTAAAGCATTGGCTCAAGCAACTGAGATTGTGATTTTGGAAAAGTCCCTGAAGCAGTGGTCAGGGAGAGTGGAGGAAACCCGTTAGGGAGCTGCTGTCGTAGGTGAACTGTTCAGAGGCTCTGAAGTAGGGTGATGACGCAGTGGGAATGGGGACTGAGCTCCCCTTGTTCTTTGCTAGTACTACCCGTGCACCCCACCTGTTCCTTCTACTTCTTCTGATCTTTCATTCGTTCAACAAATATCAGTTGAGCCCTACTACGTGCAGACACTGTGATAAACAGGGATACACCTGTTCCATTCTCTCTCTTCCCCATCTTTTCCCTTTCCTTTCCTTCCTTCTTCATGCCTCGCAGTCTCTCTTTCCTTTCACCAGCTCCTTGCTTCCCCGACATCCTCCTTTATGCTACTTTTCCAACTGGAACTCAGGGGCAGAGGCCAACCCCCATCTCCTCCCCAGGGGCAGGGGGCTGGGTGGAACCACTGGATGGAGACCGTGCTCAGGGGGCCCTCAGAGCTCAAAGTGAGCAGCAGTGTGGTCTGGAGACCAAACAACTGCATCCGACCCCCCCACCCATCCGGTTTAAACATACACACCACATACCCTTACCCCATCATAAACCAGAAAAAAGACAGAAATATACCACCCCCTCCAAGGTACGCATCAGTGACCTATGAGTTTAGTGGGGTCACTAAACTCAGCTGGTATATTAATTAGGGTCCAACCAAAAACCAGAAAGCACTGAATACTCACAACGAAGGGGATTTAATGCACGGAATTAGTTACACGCGTGACAGAGGAGCTGGTAAATCTATCAGGGGATGATGAGGCCACCCTGAGCGGCTGGAAGCAACCATCACTCCCAAGGACTAGAGGGACGAGGAGAGAGAGAGAGGCAGCATTACCTGAGCCCAGGGGCGAGGGTCACCTGCCAAACGCTGGAATAGTAGCAGACCTATCTGGCCGGTACCAGAGACCCAAAAAGAGTCACTGCCCAAAATGCCCTAGCTTCCCACCAACACCTCTGATTGGTCAGACCCAGCCAGAAGCCACTGACACGGAGCCTCTAGTGGTCAGCCTCCCTGTGATTCAGAGCAGAGCAAGAGATCCGGAAGCAAATGGGCTCAACTGGTGTGGCTTTGCATTTTCTCTTACCATGTACCTGTGCCAGGCCTCCAGAAGCTCACCTTGCTTTGCCTTTGATCCACAAGTTTTAGTCCCAGGAATCAAAGAGAAGCCGCTTTCGTCCTGGTGGCCAGGCGTCACTCTGGGCTCCATTTCCCTACACCCTTGCATCTTGCCTACTGGATGTTCAAACTCGCTTGTTTCTATGACATCTTCCTCTCTTCCTTCCTCCCTTCCTTCCTCCCTTCCTTCCTCCTCCCTTCCTTCTTTTCTTCCTTCCTTCCAGTATCCCTCATTCACACATCTGATTATGTGTGGATCACCCTCTATGCATCAGGCACTGTGCTGGGCACTGGCCACATTTTGGAGGATGAGAAATACTCCCCGCCCTCCAGGAGCTCACAGTCTAGTGGCAATTCCATGTATAACCCTCAGAAGTAAAGGCAGGGGTGGTCACTTCTGCCTGGGGAGTGGTCAGGGAAGGCTCACAGAGGCGCCAATGTTTAAGTTGAATCTTGAAGAACATTTCACAGCTAAGTAAGAAGAAGGAGGGCTTTAACAGCATTTTCAAAGATCTGGAGGCAAGGAAGAGTTATAATCCAGGGGGGCAGAGGGTGTGAAGGTGTGACAGACAATGGGTAACATCTAATAGACAGGCAGGGTTCATTGCTGAAGGGCCATTGGGAATATTTCTCCTGGGAGCTACCACAGGGTTTTAAACAAGAGAGGAAGCTTATCAGAACTGAACTTTAGAAAGATCAATCTGGCTACAGCATGGAGGCGGACTGGGGTGAGACCTGACGCTGGAAGACCAGGGAGGAAACTGGTGTCTGTGCAGGAGTCCAGGCAAGCCAGGCAAGGTGAAAACAGCATCTCTGGGAGAAATCCACAAGGACCTGGTCATAGTCAAGGTTTGGTTATTTGAAAAGAAGGACAAGAAAAGAGAAGGAAAGGAAAAAGAAAACCTGCTGGGAGAAAGTCAAGCTTTTTTCAGTAAATCAGTTGTCAGGGGCTCGGGTTGCTAAGCTACAGGGAAAATGGAACAGCCCACTCTAAAAGGAGCTTTGGGGGAGGTGGGTGTAATCAGTCAGGTTGCTCCCTCCTCCAGGCCCAGAGGAGAGGAGGGTGGGTTCTCCAGGAAGGACCCACAGGGTGCAAATGGCAGTAGCACAGCAGCGAGAGAAGGCTCAGGGCCTTGGCTGTGTCTGAGATGCGAGCTGGGTGTGCATCTCATCAGCTGCTCACCACGGCTGCTGGGCACAACGCTCCCAGGCCAGTGAGCACAGGGCGCTTCCACTACGTAGGGTCACCAGCTCCCATCAGTCTTTTCATCTGTTTTTAGGCGATGGAGGTATAGGTTTTTCTGCATCTCTACTCTTCCAGGTTTGCCCTGTGTAACCAAAGAGGCTTTTTTTTAAATCAATTTCATCATCCAGTGACTTAACTACTATCACCTGTAGCTTCTTAAACAAAATTCAGAGAGTGGGGGTGGAGAGAGTTGCACCCCAGCAAGAAGGCCATCAGTGGAGGCTCGATTTACTTTCCAGCATCTTAAATTGACGGATTTGCCCCTGGATCTCAAACTTGAAGCAACAAGGCCTGGGGTCTTATAGGGGGCTCATCATCAGGTCTGGTCACACTGTTTGTGGCCAGGAGCTCCAGGTGCACATTCCTGGGACTCTTTGCCCTATCCAGGCCCAGCACACACCAGCTTTGCCTTTATAATAGTTGCTCGGAGACAAAGTATAATACTCTTCAAGGTCCATCATGTCCCACCTCCCTCCTTCTCTGACATGCAGATCAGAGAACATCCCCCTGGATGTTCTCATCCCCCTGGACCACATCCCCCTGGACCAAGTGCTCCTGGAGGTAACTGTTTAGGGAGCTGAAGCCAGTGTAATCTGCCTCCCAGGATCAGACCCCGAGAAGTGAACACAGTGATGGGGTGCCTGGAAATAGAGAAACCAGAGGAGCAAAAGACAGGAAACTGGGAGTCTGTTGACATGTGGCGGTGGGGATTGGTGACAGATGATGGAATCAAGACCTGACTGAGGAGAGAAAGCCTGGCACAAGAGGTGAACTGGATCACAAGGCCTGCAGCTGAAAACGAGCAAGAAGGAAATCAAGGCTGGAGACAGAGAGAGAAGCTTCTGGAGGAGACGACCAGGACAGGGAGGACCTAGACGAAGAAACTGATCATTGTCAGCACTACCTGTTGAGCTCCCACCTGTTGAGCAAAGACTGTGCAGGGCCCAGTGGTGGCACGAGGCCAGCTCTTCCCCCAATCCTTGCAAATCTACACTACCCAGGCCCCAGGGGTTTATCTGTGCCTCTCTTTCCCACTCACTACCTAGGGGGCCTTGGGCAACTTACTTAACTTCACAGTGCGTCAGTTTCCTCATCTGTCAAATGGGAATCAAATCATCTCTACCTAACAGAGTTGTTGTAAGGATTACATATGTTAATACATGGCGGGTGCCTAGAACAGTGTGCGGCACAAAATGATTACTCAATAAACATAAACTATTATAATGTACATCATTATTGTCATCACCTGCATTTAAGTGTGAAATGAATGGCTTCTAAAACACGGAAGAGGGGGGGACTCTCACCCCTGTTCTGCAACTAGGGGGAAAGAAGGCTGAGAAGGTCAAACACTTTCCGAGGTCACACAACAAATGAGTGCTCAGACCTACTAGAGAATGGACTTGAGGATATGGGGAGGGGGAAGGGTAAGCTGTGACAAAGCGAAAGAGAGGCATGGACATATATACACTACCAAAGTAAGGTAGGTAGCTAGTGGGAAGCAGCCGCATAGCACAGGGAGATGAGCTCCGTGCTTTCTGACCGCCTGGAGGGGTGGGATAGGGAGGGTGGGAGGGAGGGAGACGCAAGCGGGAAGAGATATGGGAACATATGTGTATATATATAACTGATTCATTTTGTTGTAAAGCAGAAACTAACACACCATTGTAAAGCAATTATACTCCAATAAAGATGTTAAAATAAAATTAAATTAAATTAAAAAAACTAATGAGTGCTGGAGCCAAGATTCAAACTCAGATATGGCACTCCTACTCTCCAAACCTCAACTTCCCCGTGTAAAATGAGTAACGCCACTTTGCAGGGGTGTTGTGAGGAAAGTAAAGGCTATCACGGTGAAAAGGACAACACACAGCATTTTGTGTGTCTTGTCACCAACAATCAAAAAGCATGAGATGGTTCTATATCTCCTTCCCACCACACGTGGATCTCCTACTGTTGTTTCCTGGCTCCCTCTCTTTACCCCCTGCCCTAGGAAATCCTTTTGACCTCGATTTCTGAAATACCTTTCTGCCCTTTGCTCACTCTTTGTGCTTATATTTTCTTTCCCTGGAAGTTTCCATCTACTTCCAAGCCTCCAGTCCCTGTTTGCAGTTAGTGCCTGTACCTGGGCCTTTAGCTGGAGAATTAAAATACTGTTTCATTCCAAGGACCAACCCCAAGCAAAACATGGGATTGGGTAGAGCTAGTCTTGGACTTCACTGCTTTTGTATGCACCCCCCTCTTGCCAGCCCCTGGCACCTGAGGTCCTTTGGTTTTCTCTTCCTCTAACCAAAACTGATCTCTGGACAGAATTGGAAATTCCTTCCCACTCAGGTGAAAGTAACAGATAATCACTAATACCTCCAAAGAGCATTTCTATTTTAATGAGAGTGAGAACCTTCTGCCCAAGCACTGAAATCTCCCTACAGAGAATTTCGCTTTGGTGCATCTCCAAAGTATAGGGCCTTCCCTATACCATGCAAGCTGTTGGAACACACCTATGCATCAGCCAGGCCCACGTGATGTCTCTGGACTGTTTCCTTGCTTTGGGAGCAGTATGTCACGCCTATGACAGCTCTTATCTTTGTATCTTAAAGAGCTCTGGGAATGTTAATTAATGCAAGACAGAGTCTAAAAAAGCAGACTTGCAGGCGGCAACTTCCAGCTACAACTGCAGTTCCTTTTACGCTTATAAGTCTCCATTAAGAAAGAAATTCAAGGTTTCTAAAGACCATGTCAGCCCTTGTTCCAGCAAAGAGGTAATATATGCCTCCAGTGTTTTGGATGTATTTTAGTTCCATTCCTAGCTGATTTCTAAAAAGTATTTCATTATTATTATTCCATTTGTATCAGGTACTGACATCAGTGTACAGGTTCAAGTTCTAGCTCTGAATCCCAACTTCATGACCCTGGGCAAGTCTTTTGAGGCTTCTATCTCAATTTCCTCATCTATAAAATGAGATAATAGTACCTAACTCTGGAGATTGTTGTGAGCCTTAAATGAGATAATATCTGCAAAGTACCCACTCCAGTGCCTGGTACTTAGAGGCACTTGGTGAAAGTCAGTTCCTTTCTTTCTTCTTCCCCCACATTCTCACTCCTTTGCTATACAACACTGTAGAGAAATAAACAGAAAGATACATTCAAGGTTCATCCAGCACCATGTGTTCTAAAAGGACATACATTTGAGTATTAAAAACTTCAGATACACGTTGCTTTTGTTTAAAGACTTTTAAGGGAGGGATTAATTAGGAGTTTGGGATTAAAATATACACACTACTATATATAAAATAGATAACCAACAAGGACCTACTGTACAGCACAGGTATACAGCATACAAGATATACTCAATATCTTGTAATAACCTATAATTGAAGAGACTCTAAAAAAGAATAGATATATGTATATAGGTATAACTGAATCACTTTGCTGTACACCTGAAACTAAAACATTGTAAATAACTATATTTCAATAAAATTTTTTAAAGACTTTTCAAATATTCTCTCTCACCTTTTCTACCCTATCCCAGGAAACAGAAGAAAGAGTAAAAGATGAACTGAAGAGAAAGTTGTGGAGAGCCGTGTATGCTGATCATTGGGTTAGACACACCAAAATAAACAGATTGCTTTGAACAAAGAGATTATTTACAGTCTACAAAGTAGAATTATGAACCTGGCCCAAGCTGCAATGTATAAGAAAGAAGCCAGCCAAGTGTTCCCTCCTTTGGAAGCACTGTGACAATTAAACTGTCAGCTGGTGTGGCTGGCATTCATCTCAAGATCACAATAACAGAAATCGTGTCCAGTTCATCATGGCTTTCTTCAACCTACTCTGGGTGCCCTCACTGTGCTAGATCCAGGTAGGTGGGGCAGGTCGATAACTGCAAATTGCTAACAGCTTTTTGATTTGGGATCAGAGCCAGGAGATCAAAAGCAGTGGTAAAAATCCAAGAACGAATGGGAAGTTATACTCAGGAGGCAAAGCAGGATGTTAAGAGACCAGGCCAGAAAATAGAATCACACACTGTGGATGAGTCCACGATGAGGTGCTGGATAATGGAGCAGTTGGCATCAGCTGATCCAAAACTGCCACCCTGGGCCGGGCATACAGCAGGAGCCAAGTGCCAACCCTGGAAAATGAAAGGAGTAGATGGAAGAGGAGCGAGGACCAGGAAATAACCAAAGCTGAAAACAAGTAGAACAGGTTAAAGTCAGAACGCTGCAATCCCACGGCTAAATCCAAGTGTGAGTGACAGCAAGAACAGAGGCTAAGACACAGGCTGAGGGCTGGTGCATTTCCACCGGACCAGGACCGGAACGCTGTGATGGCAGGGATCCCCCAGCCCCGTTCACTGCCTTGTGCTCAGAACCTGGAGCAGAGTTTGGCAAACCCACAATAAGAACAGCATAAATACTGGCCATTGTCAAAACCAGCAGAAACTCCCCTGGTGGCGCAGTGGTTGAGAGTCCGCCTGCCGATGCAGGGGAGGCGGGTTCGTGTCCCGGTCCGGGAGGATCCCACATGCCGCGGAGCGGCCGGGCCCGTGAGCCATGGCCGCTGAGCCTGCGCGTCCGGAGCCTGTGCTCCGCAGTGGGAGAGGCCCGCGTATCGCAAAAAAAAAAAAAAAAAAAAAAGTGAGCCATGGCCGCTGAGCCTGCGCGTCCGGAGCCTGTGCTCCGCAGTGGGAGAGGCCCGCGTATCGCAAAACAAAAAAAAAAAAAAAAAAACCAGCAGAAGCCAATGAGTGAGCAAGATGAGGGAAACCAGGGGTTCGACCAAACGGAGGACACAACACCTGAAAGTGGGCTTTTCTCAGTGAGTGTCTCTCCCTGCCTCAAAGCGCTGGTAGCCAACACCTTCAGTGGTACACACCTCAGACCTTCCCCTCACCTTCCTAAGTTCTGCCTTAATTTCCTGTGGTTACCATAAGGAATTATGACAAATTTGGTGGCTTAAAACAGCAGAAATTTATTATCTCACAGTTCTGGAGACCAGAAGTCCAAAATCAGTACCAATGGGCCAAAATCAAAGTGTCAGCAGGACCACACTCCCTCCAGAGGCTCTAGGGGAAAATCTTCTCCTTGCCCCTTCCAGCTTCTGGTGGCTGTTGACATTCCTTGGTTCATGGCTGCATTACTGCAATCTTTGCCTCTGTTTTCACATGGCCTTCTCCTGTGTGTGTGTTTGTGTGTGTGTGTGAGAGAGAGAGAGAGAGAGAGAAATAGAGAGAGAAATCTCCTTCTGTTTCTCTCTTACAGGTACACTTGCAGTGCCATTACAGTCCACTTAGATAACCCAGGATAATCTCTCCATCTCAAGATCCTTCATTAAATCACATCTGAAAAGAGTCTTTTTTTTTTTAAATAAGGTAACACTTGCAGGTTCTAGGAATTAGGACCTGAGGTCCTTGGGGAGCCATGATTCTGCCTACATAGGGTTTAAGGCATCAGTGGTTGGGACAGGATTCCAGTTTGCCTTTCCCTGGAGTGATGTGGCAGGGCCAAGAGGGGAGGAGAACTGTCACCAGGACAGAGGCAAGACAAAGCAGGGCAGAGCAGGGATGTGGGAGAGGCTGGTTGCAGACCACATGGCAACAGGCAGGGTGACATCAGTGAGGCTGTGGGGCAGAGTGGAGCTCAGCACCAGCAACTGGGCAGGGACATGTTAACGGCCTCCAGGAAAAGGCGTGAGTCACTTGAACACCTGGCCAGGGGAAGGAAGAGACCAAGAGTCCAAGGTCTAGCTGATTGCATTGCTTGGGTTCAGAGCCTTGGTGAGCCTCAGACCTCAGAGCCTGTGCCCGACCTCCCTAAAGTGGGCCCAGCTGGGCCACAATGAACAGGACCCAATCCCTGTCCTTGGTGAGTTCACATCCTAGTGGGGGAGGCAGGCATAGCTCCCTCTTCACAGGGCTGTCTTCCTCTGTGTCTCTTATAAGGACACTTGTCCTTGGATTGAGGACCCACCTGGATAATTGTGATGATCTCATCTCTAAATCCTTAACTTGATTACGTTTGTAGGGACTCTTTTTCCAAATAAAGTTACACCCACAGGTTCCAGGATGTGGGCGTGTCTTTTGGAAGCCACCATTCAACCCACTCCACCTCCCCTGTCAAAATTTACCTGTCCCGTGCTTAATTCCTTCAGGTCCCAATGCTGATGTTAAATATTGTCAGCAAAACTGTTAATGATTTAATGTGTTACCTCTCTGTTTTATCAAAGAACTCCTAGAGACTTAATGTCTTTGCCAAGAGACAAAGGCTCTCTAGGAATTTCAGGCTCTCTGAAAAAAGATAGCTTTGGGGAAAGGCTCTTTTATCAGCAGCCTCCTATCAGATCACAATTTGCTGTGGATTTGCTCCGGTGACCCAACCACTGGAAATCATGGGAGAGTTTGAAAATGCTGATTTCACCATTTCATCTCCTGTCTTTCTAAATAACTTTTGCTTCTTTTTATTCCTAATCTTTCCCTTTCAGACCAATTAATAGTAACCCTGCACTGTGCTAAGTAATTTACAAGTACCTCGTTTCATCCTTGGAACATTTCTATGAGATGGGAACTATCTCATACTATGTGTATTTATTAGTGCCCCCATTGAAACAGGAGGGAAGGGGGCAGGGCACAACCTTTGAAAGAATGACATAGCCATAGGACATGACAAAAACTGGTTAGAACCAACCAGGTCCAAGATGGTGGAAGATTTGACCTCCAGTGGACCTTGAGCCTCATTATAAGCTCACTGTAATAACATAAGCATAAGCTAAGTGACACACCCACCCGTGCCATGACAGTTCCCAGGCTGACCATCAAATAGCAAAAAAGTGGGTGGTGGGGCTTCCCTGGTGGCACAGTGGTTGAGAGTCCGCCTGCCGATGCAGGGGACACGGGCTCGTGCCCCGGTCCGGGAAGATCCCACATGCCGCGGAGCGGCTGGGCCCGTGAGCCATGGCCGCTGAGCCTGCGCGTCCGGAGCCTGTGCTCCACAACGGGAGAGGCCACAACAGTGAGAGGCCCGCGTACCGCAAAAAAAAAAAAAAAAGTGGGTGGTGGCCCAATTCCTGGAAATCCCCACCCCTTCCAAAATAGTTGGAATAATCCTCCCACTCATTAGCCTATGAAATGACCCAGCCCATAAAAACTAACCACTCCGTATTTTGGGGCTTCTCGCCTTCTGAGATGGCCCACACTCCGTGAAGTGTGCTTCTCTCTAAATAAATCCACTTCTTACATATCACTTTGTCTCTTGCTGAATTCTTTCTGCAATGAGACATCAAGAACCTGAGCTTTATTAAGTCCTGAGACCAGGTGAGTGATTCTAATTAAAAGACCATGAATTCAAGCCCCAATCTGGGTTTTGGCCAGGTTCGAGTCCCAGTGCATGGGTTCAAGTCCCAATCTGAGTTGCACAGTTTCACCATGACTGAGAGACCCCCTTCTTTTTAGGAGTATGGAGTCTCAAACTGGCGATATCGAGAGACACAAACGTGCAAAAGGACCAGACAGAATCCTTCTGCGTGTTCACCTGTGAGCATAGAGGGAGGAAAGAATGAGGAAGAAAATACAATTGAGAAAACAAACAAGTCTAATTTCTGGTAAGGTGAGATGCCTTTAACACCCATAAAGGTATTCGGTAATACTATTGTCCCATCCCCAGCAGGGAGAGCCTTTGCCCCATATATGGTCTGTCAGACTAAGCTGCCTTACCTCTCAGGAAGGAGGGAAACTAACATTTATGTAGTTAATGTAGTTAATGTAGATTTTTAGACCATTTCCCTCGCATTACTTTACTTAATCCTAAAAACTGTCCTCTGAGGAAGATGTTACTACCCTCACTTTACACATAGGGCACCGGAGCTCAGAAGGCCTTTGTGGTTTGCCCAAAGTCACTCAGCTGGGCAAGGAAAAGCCATGACTTGAGCTTACATGTTCTAACTCCAGTTTTGGAGTTCTGTTTTTTTTGTTGCTGTTTTTTTTTTTTTTTGCGGTACACGGGCCTCTCACCGCTGTGGCCTCTCCCATTGCGGAGCACAGGCTCCGGACGTGCAGGCTCAACGGCCATGGCCCACGGGCCCAGCCGCTCCACGGCATGTGGGATCTTCCCGGACCGGGGCACGAACCCGTGTCCCCCGCATCGGCAGGCGGACTCCCAACCACTGCGCCACCAGGGAAGCCCTGGAGTTCTGTTTTATATTGCAGCTCCGAGTTGAAGATAAATCCTGGTGATGCTCTGTTGCCTGTTTAGATTTGAAAAAGGATCCATGTGTCTCAGGCAGGTGGAATCCGGAAACCTGCAGAGTCACAGCTGGTGTCCCCAGCCCCACGTGTCTCCTTATCTGTCAAGCAGACTTTGCCTACCTCTGCCTAGAAAACTTCTTGAACTTGAAGACTCACCTCAAATGTCTCTTTGAAAGCTTCTAGATCCACCACCCTCTGGCTCCAGGTAGAATAACTATTCTCAGACCCATAGAGATACGTACATTACTAATAGAGCACTTTGAATACGCCTGCCTCCCCCACCAGGATGTGATCTCTCCAAGGACAGGGATTGGGTCTTGTTCACTGCGGCCCAGCTGGGCCCAGTTTAGTGAGGTCAGGCACAGGCTCTCGGGTCTGAAGCTCCCAATACAGCCCACCAAGGCTCTGAACCCAGGCGGTGCAATCAGCCACGCCTTGGTCTCTTCCTTCCCCTGGCCAGGTGTTTAAGTGACTCACGCCTTTTCCTGGAGGCCATTAACATGTCCCTGCCCAGACGCTGGTGCTGAGCTCCACTCTGCCCCACGGCCTCACTGATGTCACCCTGCCTGTTGCCATGTGGTCTGTACCTGTCTCTCCCACATCCCTGCTCTGCCCTGCTTTGTCTTGCCTCTGTCCTGGTGACAGCTCTCCTCCCCTCCCGGCCCTGCCACATCACTCCAGGGAAAGGCAAACTGGAATCCTGTCCCAACCACTGATGCCTTAAACCCTGTGTAGGCAGAATCATGGCTCCCCAAAGACCTCAGGTCCTAATTTCTAGAACCTATGAGTGTTACCTTATAAGAAAAAAGGGTCTTTTCAGATGTGATTTAATGAAGGATCTTGAGATGGAGAGATTATCCTGCATTATCTAAGTGGACCCTAATGGCACTGCAAGTGTCCCTATAAGAGAGAAACAGAGGGAGATTTCTCTCTCTCTCTCTCTCTCTCATACACACACACACACACACATACACACGCGCGCGCGCGCGCACACACACACACACACACACACACACACACACACCCCAGAGAAGGCCATGTGAAATCAGAGGCAAAGATTGCAGTAATGCAGCCATGAACCAAGCATTGTCAACAGTCACCAGAAGCTGGAAGAAGGAAGGAACGGATTCTCCCTTAGAGCTTTTGGAGGGAGTGTGGCCCTGCTCACACCTTGGTTTCAGCCCATTGATACTGATTTTGGACTTCTGGTCTCCAGAACTGTGAGAGAATAAATTTCTACTGTTTTAAGCTGCCAAGTTTATGGTAATCTGTTATGGCAACCACAGGAAACTAACGTGGGCCCCAAAGGGTTTAACTTTGCTTTTCTAGGTTCTTTCAACCCCCATAGTTGACCAGCTGTCTTAGCTGCCTCACTCCTCCAGTTTATTGCAGCCCCTTTCTCTGAGAACCTAGAACGGTAACCACCGTTTCCTGCGCACTACTGCATGTGGTAAGCCAGGGCCTTCACATGAGCTGCATCCCTAATCCATGCAATAACCCTATGAGATAGGTATTGAGGCCCAAAGAAGTTAGGTTACTCACCCAGGATCACTCAGCTAGAAAATGCTGGAGCTGGGATCTAAAGCCAGCTGTGTCTGACTTCAAATCTTGTGGCCATAGCCCTGGTTCCTCACTGCCCAAGTAGGGACCTTGTCTAGTTGACTGTCAGCTCTTCAGAAGCCTGTCGGGATCTCATACAAATAACAAGAGCTTATTATGTGCCAGGCATTGTGCTCAGCACTTTCCATACATCATTTTATTTTTTATCATTGAAGCAACTCCATGAGGTAGGAGCTATTAAGAACCCTTTCCACAGACAAGAAAGCTACCACTAGTGGTAGAGCCAGCACTGAGCCCTGGGTCTCCTAGGGGTCCTGGACCAGGGTCATTTCCTCTGATTCTCTCTGCTTCTCATTTGCACTAGCACACTAGGCTGTAATTTGACTTGGATGCAGTTCAGACTTCTCAAAGGCTTCTGTGTTGTCCACAGTCTGGAGGACTTCCATCAAGTGTATGTGTGGAGCTTGCTTATTAGTTTCCAGAGAGTTCAAAACACCCACCGTGCCACAAAATATTCCACTGCCCAGACATTCACAAACACCCTGCCCACATTTTCAAAAGTCTCTCTACCTAGTCCTATCTGCACCCTCCTCCCCCTTCTCATTAGAAAACTTGAGAAACTTACAGGGCAAAATTAATATACTAAAAAATCTGCAAAATATATATTGTTACAACATTGGTCATTATAACAATGATCATATAAAACCATAGGAAATAAAAAATGTGAAGGATTTCACCAGAATTTGTATCCCAAGAGAAGTCTTAAAAAAAAAAAGTATCTTAACAGAGGCAGGCAGAGGGAAGAAAGCCAGGGGAGAGATAGGATGAGACAGAAAGCAAAATTCTTTATATTTATAAACCCTGAATATCTAAATTGATTTATTTACAATCAGTGGTAATTTGTACGCTCTCATACGGAATGCTGAACAACTTAATTGAACCAGCAAGCCACACAACATGGCCAACAGACAACAAACTGGCTTTGGAAGTGAATTATGATTTCCTTGATCATTTTGGCTCTTTGGGGGGTTTGGGAAAAAAAGAAGAGTTGAACGAAAGGGAGAAGAAAACTGTCTATGTTTGTCAACAGAAGTAGAATAATGAAAAGAGAACAGAACCAGAGCTGAAAACCTAATTTCATTCTTAGCTCTGCCACTCATTTGCTGTGCGACCTTAGACAAAGCACTTGCCTTCTCTGGGCTTCAGCTTTTCACATCTGCAGATGATTTCTATGGTGCCTTCAAATTCTGTAACTATATATTTTTTTTTTTTTATTTTAATTTTTAATTTTTTTTTTTTTGCGGTACGTGGGCCTCTCACTGTTGTGGCCTCTCCCACTGCGGAGCACAGGCTCCGGT
Source organism: Neophocaena asiaeorientalis asiaeorientalis (assembly GCF_003031525.2). Lineage (NCBI taxonomy): Eukaryota > Metazoa > Chordata > Mammalia > Artiodactyla > Phocoenidae > Neophocaena > Neophocaena asiaeorientalis. The sequence continues at coordinate 35,347 of NW_020175666.1, forward strand.
CGTGCAGGCTCAGCAGCCATGGCTCACGGGCCCAGCCGCTCCGCGGCGTGTGGGATCTTCCCGGACTGGGGCACAAACCCGTGTCCCCTGCATCGGCAGGCATCTCAACCACTGCGCCACCAGGGAAGCCCTGTAACAATATTTTTAAGTAATATAGAATCACAACGATGTTTTTTGTTTTGTTTTGCTTTACTTCTCAGAGTTGCATAATCAAGTAAAAGAATGAGATGTTGTTGCTGCCAAACACACACATTTATCCAGAGGGCAAAACCACACAGATGTTTGATTAAAAATCTTCAGACAAAAGCTGTGCCTCACATCCAAATCCCAAGCTCAGTGGAACTGCCCTCGAGATGCCAGCCGGAGCAGCCTTGCTAGAGAGGAGGTCCTTGTAGGCCTCTGAATCTCTTTCATTGCAACACTCCCAGAAAGCCAGCCCTGTTATTAGCCTGCAAAGTAAACACCATCCTCAGCAAAAGCCCAGTCAGAGTCACCTAGAGTCAACCTCTCTCTTTTAAAAAGAGAGCTTTCACCATTCATCACTCCACCAGTCCCTGCTTTAAAACATGAAAACAAACATGGGGCTCCCCTAGGAAATCACCCTTGCCTTTCTTCCAAAATCACTGAAGGCTGTGGGTAGGACTCGGAATTATGTTTCACTGGCTGGTCCAGATCACACTTTGTCAGGGAAGAGAAATCGAGAGAGGGGACAGAGAGGCAGGGCTCTGGGGCTGGGGGTAAGAAAAGGGCCTCTCTGCTGTGATGCCACAGAGCTATGGGTGGTATTAACACACTCAGAACATTTTACCCAGAGTCCAGAATTTAGACTTATTAATAAGCATTTCTTTATACTGAGTTTTTACCACATCATTTTGTTCTTGTCAATTAAGATTCTGCTCCATTACATTAAAGCTGCATCTTGTGTTATGTTTTGAATCCCCACCTAGGTAGCAAATTGCTCAAGGGCAAAGGAAGTTCCAGTTGTTTGGTTTCTAAGCCCAACAAGGAGCCCTGTGCAGAACTGAGCCAAGACAGGCAGACTCCCTTCGCCAGGAAGTCAACAGCAGCTCTTTAATGTGCGCCAAAGCCATTTTCCCACCAGTTCACCCCCATCCATTTCTGTGACCCACAAAGTACTACTTCCTCCCCCAGGTCTGAGAAGACTAAGGAGGGCATTGAGGAAAGTGTTATTAGGTTCCTACACAGCCCAGACTAGTCTATACCACATCTGGGACTTTCTGAATAATGATTAAAAATAATAATAATAACTGCTAACATTTACTGAGTACTTACTATGTGCTAAGTGCTTTATTTTGCAACACAATTCATAACAACCTTATGAGATAGCTACTTTATCATCCCCATTTTGCAGATGAAAAAACTGAGACCCAAGGTACACACCTGGGATATAGATCAGGGCTGGCTAACTTGAATCCTGTGTTTTAACATCTCAGATATACTGCTTGCTGAACAAGTTTTTATATGCCTTAAGAGAAGAGATTCTATCTTTTTCTTTTCTGGACTGTCACAGAGCCTAGAGGAATTCTGAGCAATAAATAGCAGACTCTTGGCATCTGCCTGTTAACTGACTGATTGATGGAAGACCCTTGCCCAGGGTGGTCAAATGCCATACACAAGGTGACAAAAGGATAGAGAGGGATCCTGCAGAGAGTTTGGAGAGCTGCTTAAAGCCAGGCCAATTTAGGGTAAGGTAGTGCAGCCACAGAGACCCCTTCTAGGCAATACTCAGAAACTTCCAGAAAGCCCTGAGAAAAAAGATAGTCTTCTCTCCTCTGAGAAACACTCTCCAAGGAATAATAAGGCATCCAGATACAGCAAGGGAACAGGGGTGGCTATTCGACCAAATCTAATTCACTGTCCCCATCATTGGTGGTCACTAAGGAGCCAGCGTTGCTTTTCGCAAGAAACTGCTCATCTGTTGTCCTGGCTGACATCCAGTTTAGAGAAAGGTACAGTGCTCAACTGTTCCTACACTTTGGGTGGTCTGCAGAATTTTTCTTCCTTTTCCTACACTAAAGATGTGAAGGGGGTATTCCCTGGCAGTCCAGTTGTTAGGACTCCACACTTCCCTGGTCGGGGAACTAAGGTCCTGCAAGCTGTGCGGCGTGGTCAAAAAAAAAAAAAAAAAGATGTGAAGGATTGCAGCCCCATTTTCCTAATGGTTTATATTTCAATATTTTATTTGCAAATCAATTATTTGGAACTGTGAACACATTTCCCATTGGGAAACATATTATTTAAAGAGGTTAGGATCTCAGGTAGGTCCTAAAGGTCTTATTTTATCCATTGTTAATAGTACTGAGCTCATTGGTACATATCAGCTACAAATAATCATGTTTGTATAGGAAAATGCAATCTCAATTCTATATCAGCATTTCAGGACAGGATTCCCCCTAGCCCTTGGAGTAAGGATTCCTGAAAATGAGAGGATTGGCAACTGTGTGGTGTCTGATAGCTTTCTAACTGGATTTGGAGGGGAGATCAGGATTTGAGGGCATGAAATCAGGCTAGCCTTATTAAGGAGGTCACATTTGCTGAAACAAAGAGTTTATCAACAGCCTTGATGTCTGCTAACTCAGGACGGCACACATGAGGGTATAAGTCATACTCCTGACATCCTTCGGGGCATTTTAAAGTTCAAAGGGATTTCCACCATACTCAGCCTGTTAAATCCGAGAGGCAAAGAGACCATCTAGTTTCAGCTCCTATCCTCCACCTATTATTCCGAGTTGAGGGACAAAGACTTGAAGAAGGAATGCCTCCAAGAAGCTCCTTATTTTTAAAAAATAATAATCATTATAATAGCTACTACTCCTTTTAGTACCATTTTATGCCAGAGACCTTATAATTTATTGTGTTTTAATTTATTAAATTCTCACAACTCTATGTATAGATTTATCATTAACCTCACGTAGAGTATGAGGAGACTGAGGTTTAGCTTGCTTAAGTAATTTGCCTTAGATCACATGGCTAGTACATGGAAGAATCAGGATTCAAATCCCAGTCTGTATCAAACCCCAAATTCTAGACTATTAACTGCTTTGCTATACTTGTTTTTCCCAATTAAAAAATTTCCAGAAAAGACACCACAAAGTAAAACTTGCTTCAAGTATGTTAAAAAATATATGTATTTTTTTAAGTGATAATCTTAAAAATAGATATAAGCATATTCTGGATCGTCGGGCAGTCCAATTATAACTGAGTCCTGTTGCAATTTAATGGCTCACTATGCTTTGTTTGTGATTTATTTCTAGCCAAGAGAGGCCAAATATGATAATGACACACCAAGTGAATGAGGGTTTTACAAGTGATTGAACAGAAACAAATCATAGGAGGCTCGCCTCCTCACGCAGTCTCAGCACACAGCAGTATAGGTATGCCAGACACACAAGGATTTTCCCCTTAGGTACCATCCTCACAATAATTTACACAGATTCCACCTTTCTTTATCCAACATTGCACACTGTTGACTCATCGTTTCGAAAACTAGCTACTTGGCTGCTAAACTGCTTTAGTCCCCAGTGCGAATTGTTAAGGACTAAAGATTTTCACCAAGTCTCCTCATAGCTATTCTTCTTTCCTGATGATGCAATGAGTAGTTATAAACATCCACTAGAATCTTCTCATTTGCCTTCTTAGAAGAAACTCAGATAGCTAGTGGGAAGCAGATGCATCACACGGGGAGATCAGCTGGGTGCTTTGTGACCACCTAGAGGGGTGCGATAGGGAGGGTGGGAGGGAGACGCAAGAGGGAGGAGATATGGGGATATATGTATACATATAGCTGATTCACTTTGTTATAAAGCAGAAACTAACACACCACTGTAAAGCAATTATACTCCAATAAAGATGTTAAAAAAAGAAAAAGAAACTCGAAGAAACAAGACAGAAACCTACTGGTTCAATCATGTATGGGTAGCCCATCAAACGTGTTTGTGAAAAAGGAAGAATCACAAAGTTTAACATTTGGAAAAGTGGGAGAGAAGAAAGCAGTGAAAAAGCAGTACAAATAGGAAGCACAAAATGAGATTATAGAAATAAATCCAAATATATCAGTAATTGCAATAAATGTAAATGGATTAAACCGACCTATTAAAAATAGGGAAAATATTAGATTGAAAAATATTATAAATCCAAATATATTTTTATAAAAGACTTGTTAAACTGTAAGGATTCAGAAGGACAGAAAAGAGTATGAAAAAATATAAAGCTGTCAAACACTCACCAAAATAAATAAATAAATAAAAGCTAATATGGCTATTATATCATACACATGAGTTTAAGACAAAAAGTATTATTAGGGATAAAGTGAGTCACTACATTTTGATAAAAGTCTTAATTCATCAGGTAGATGTAACAACTCTAAATATGTATGTACTTAAAATTTACCTAGAAGGAGTCATTTGAAATGGTCTTAAAGGAGTTTACCAGAAAGACAAGGGGAGAGGGCCAGGGAGAAGAACATACCAGACAGAGGAAACAATACTTACTTACATGGGGGATGGAAGGAGTAAAAAGAATGAATGGTTTCATTTTCCCTGGCAAATCCTGCACTGCAGATTTGCAAAGTCCCAGAGTAATTCACTCTGGTGATGTCATTTTAGCCTTGGATGATGGCACATCCTGAACAATCATGTGGATAACACCCTTCAGCTGTGACTGAATGGTCTAAACAAGATCAGCAGCATTGCTCAGCCTCAGAGTGCTAGCAGGCTGCCTTAGTTCCTCACTTTCAAGATTACAATCTGACTTGTTACACATAATAAAAAGAGAGTAAGAATGGAGAAAGAAAAACAAGGGTGGAAACGATTTCATATTAATGTCATGACCTAATGCATCCATTTGATCTCAGTTGGCAAAGGAAGCAGAAGGTCCAGTTTGACCAAAAAAAATCCAGAATAGTTGCACAATGGGGTTCTGAGTTGGGAACGTCCTTTATATACTGTCAGTTTCTTTATATGTTGTCAGCCAATCATGAGCAAAACACCTTAAAGAGTAGCCAAAAAGTTTCAGGAAATGATGTGCACTTTAGAAGGAACTGCTTTTTAAAATTTCATATAATTCAGAGGATTTGTGTCCTTTGAATTTGGACCCCATTTTTTTTGCTGATGTTTTTAACTAAGGAATTATCTAATATGTGGTGAGAATTGACACTTATATACCCATTTTTAATTTTGGTGATGAAAACTGGAAAATCAGGAGAGGCAAGAGGGATGTGGGGAGGGATTGTTTCCTTTTCTGGTTTCTTCAAAAATGTCCTTTTCTGCAAGCTAAGCCTGGCTTTTGCTTTAATCATAGCAGAAAGCATTCTCCACATCAGAGAAAGTGAAGAATAGGCCTTGAACCCTGTGCCCTATTTTCTCTCCAGCTATCCAGGTTTGTCCACTGCCCTATAAGGAGCTATTTTCCCCCCTTCTCTTGTTGGTTCCTCCTTTCTTTGTTCAGTCCTCGGTTTCTTTCTTGCCCAACACAGGAAGGCAGAATTTATGCAACCTAGTACTTTATGTAGAAGCTACTTCATTCTAATAACTCAGCAAGTATTTATCAAGTGGCTGCTGTCTGCCAGCACTGTTCTGGGTGCCAGGAATACTGCAGTGAACAAAGCAGAAGAAATCCTTTCTGTCACCGAGTTCCCTCTGAGGCCTGCCAGAGAAGGTGGCTCAGAGGAAGTGTTATCTGAGCTGACATCAGAATCATGAAAAGGAGTGAGCCCAGGGGAGAACACTTGGAAGAGTGCTCCTACCAGAGGGACCAGCCCAAAGCAAAGCCTTTGAGAGGAGCATGAGCTCTGTGCATCCCAGGAAAAGAAAGGAATTCAGTGAACTATTCCTGGGATCCAGTCACCCACCCATGAAGGCCACTTGTAGCTGCTAGGTCGCTGGGCTGGAGCCATGCCAAGAGAGAAAGACGTGCCCCCTGCCGAAGGTGAGAAGTTCAGATTTTGAAAGGCCTCTAATTCCATTCCAAGCTATGGAGGGGAGGGTGGGGATCCTGTGCTTCCAGAAATCAGTGTGGCAGCTGTAGGCAATGGCAGAGTAGAAAGACTAGACAGAGAAGGCAGGCCAGTGCATCAGTCCAGGCTCCAGAGGTGGTAGCAGAGAGCAAGAGAAAGATGAGGTCTCTTTAAGAAAGGGAGAAAGGGGCACAGTGTCTTCCAGAGAAAAATCATCAGTTTGGATGAGGAAGAATGGGGGATTAGGAATATGAAATAAGAGAAATTAGCTTAGGACATTTTGCCCACAGAGTTCCAGAGTCTGAGCAAACACAGGAGAGAGAATCCTTGAGAGGTCTAAAGAGAGAGAACTAAAGACGTGATGAATCGGAGAGGGAAGACCAGGTTCCCAGCAGACCTGGAGCTAACACACGGACACACGGACAGGTACACACACTTACAGTCACACACTCATGCAGCAATCACAGCTGCCTTTTCATTGTGTGCCAGGTTGAGGGAAATGAGCTCACAGTATCTTTTTTTATACAGAAGGCAGGAGGACCAGTCTGTTTGTATAGACTGCATCCTCAACACCTTTTAACCTTTGTTCCCTCTCAGTAAACATAAAAATCACATACCCCCTCTTAAAGTTATTTGAAACTTCAAAATAAAAATAGTAACTAAAAACAAAGCAAGGTGATTTCAGAATGTTTCTTCGAGTTACATATGCCCCCCTGCCCAGATTTTGGTCTGTACCCTTCTGACCTGAGGGCTCTCCATGAGGATCCCTGCTGAGTTGTCTGAGCCTGAAAGGGTGGCCACATCTGCAACAGCAGCCTCAGGCTGCGTTCATTAACCCAAAAGGGAAAAGGAAAAGGCAACAACTTAGTGGACTGCCAAAGCTTGTCTTTAAAAATATGTAGATGGGTTTAGTCAAATGAAGGAGATGGATCCTGGGGTGAAGACAGAGCTTACCTTGCTTCAGAGAGCAAAGCTAGGCCCAGAAACTAAAATTTTCAGAAAAAAAAGTTTCAGATTAAAAAAAGAAGATCTCACTAAAGATGCTAAAGATCAGAACTTTCTGACAGTGGAAGAACCACAGGTGAGCTGGGTTGCAAAACAGGAGCCTGCCCTGGGTCTAAGGTCCCTTCTAACACTTTCATTCTATGATTTGGTTTATATCTAAACACCATGAGCGTGGCACTGAGGAGGCTGTTTACAAAGAGTTTTGTTTTCTCTCTCTTCAGGAATAGCCAATTAAAAAGAAATATCAACATCATTAGCCATTAGAGAAATACAAAGCAAAATCACAGTGAGGTACCAATTCCCACTCACTAGGATGGCTGTAACAAAAAAGATAGATACTAATGAGTGTTGACAAGGATGTGGAGAAATCAGAACCTTCATATATTGCTGGTGGGAATTTAAGATGGTATAGCCTCTTTGGAAAGCAGTCTGGCAATTCCTCAAAATGTTAAACATAGAGTTACCATATGACTCAGCAATTTCACTCCTAGGTATATACCCAAGAGAAATGAAAACATATGTCCACACAAAAACTTGGACATGAATGTTCATAGCAGCATTATTCATAATAACCAAAAGCTCAAATGTTCATTGGAAACAATTCAAATGTCCATCAACTGATGAATGGCTAAATAAAACGTAGTGGGACTTCCCTTGCGGTCCAGTGGTTAAGACTCCACGTTTCCACTGCAGGGGGTGCGGGTTTGATCCCTGGTCAGGGAACTAAGATCCTGCATGCCTCCTGGTGCGGCCAAAAAAAAAAAAAAAGTGATATATACATACAATGGGATGTTATTCAGCAGCAAAAGGGAATGAAGTCCTAAGACATGTTACAACACGGGTGAACCTTGAAAACCCTGTAAGTGAAAGAAGCCAGTCACAAAAGACCACATATTGTGGGATGCCAACTATATGAAATGTCCAGAATAGGCACATCTATAGAGACAGATAGTAGATTTGTGGTTATCTAGGGCTGGGGAGGGGATGGAAGGGAGAAGGATGGGAGAGGAGTCTGGGGGGAAATAGGAAGTGACTGCTAATGGCTACACAGTTTCTTTCTGGGATAACGAAAATGTACTAAAGTTGACTGTGGTGATGGTTGAGCAACTCTGAATATAAACCAAAAAAACCTGACATCTAACACAACATTGTAAATTAACTATACTTCAATTAAAAAATCACATGGCGTTAAAGAAAGAAATTGATAAATTTTAAAAAATTGACATGTACCCTTAAAATGGATAAAAATGTATGGTATGTGAATTATATCTCAGTAAGACTGCTAAAAAACAGAATTCTGGCACCAAGTTCAGAATGCAAATTGACTTTTGTAGCCCAGACCAGTTTAGATTTGTGCTGTCAATACATAGGGGGCAGCGGGAGAGAAAGAAAGAGAGAAGGAAAGAAAGAAGGGAGAGCAAGGAGGAAGGAAGAAAAGAAAAAGAAAAAACTATTCTCACAGCAAAACGGGAAGTAGATTTTTGGCATAAATGTTATTTGTAATTTGCTAATTAAAGAAGGCTCTCTATCACGTAAATATGCGCTTCCGAATTCTGACACCAGAGGTGTTTTTTAGGACGATTGCTCCTGAATTTCCCCGATACCCAGACAGCAGAGCCCCCTGACCTGCACCCAGTATGTAACACACACACACACACACGCACACGCACACACACACACACACACACACACAGACACACACAGAGTAACTTGATTAAAGGCCTCTGGCCCCAGAGATGCAGCACTTCATGCTGGTTCAAATGTGACCCATTACCCTAAATATTTCTTCTTGAGATAACACCATCCTGAACTCACGGGAGCAGTTCTGTACCTCTTTTGCCCTATGTCTTCAAAACAAAAGGTTTGTGGGTTGTGTTGCTGCCCATATTAGAAATAAAAACTACTTTGGAAAGATTTGAGTGACAGAAGCTCTTAGATAAGAAAAGACAAATGAATTAAGTTGTCAAATCTTTCTTTTCAAAGAGTATGAACGCAATAGGTTCTTGCCTAACAAAGTATCATTAGCCAGGAGTGCTGAGAATCCCTTTTCTTTCTTCTCTTTGTGTTCCATCTCATAGTCCTGGAGGCACTTGAGAATTAGATGCATTTGCAATAATTGCACAGGTGACTGAGGATATTTCACAACAGCAAACCATTCATATTACTTCTAACATGGAAATATGTGTATGTAGCATGCATGGAACATAATACTGATTCTCTATTGATGACTAGATAGATATTAAACACGAGAACTGCAATAATTTAATTTTATAAATATACTTAATAAGATTTAATCAAATATTCAGAGTTAAATTTAAAGTTCAGCTATATTTAAATAATCTTTATTTAAAATGTTGGTGTATTCGTGTATTTGTTTATTTTTGTTTGTTTGTTTGTTTTTTGCGGTACGCGGGCCTCTCACTGTTGTGGCTTCTCCCGTTGCGGAGCACAGGCTCCGGACGCGCAGGCTCAGCGGCATGTGGGATCTTCCCGGACTGGGGCACGAACCCGTGTCCCCTGCATCGGCAGGCGGACTCTCAACCACTGCGCCACCAGGGAAGCCCCATATATTTGTTTTTATTTTGCCTTTAATTTTAATAGATAATACAAATATTTTAAAGCAATAACTTTTTGAAAATATTCAAAGTAATTATAATTTAAAATGTACATTCACTTAACTTACATTTTGATAAAAATATACTCAAATTTTAAACATTTTGAATATAATTACTTTATATTTACTTTGTTATTACTGTCAATTGAATATATTACATGAAAATCTTTAAGAACATAATCAGTGATTTTGCTGAAATGAAGGAAATGTTGTGGAATAAATGATTTATGAATTATTTAAGTCTTTTGTCACTCATACAAAATATCATTAGCTCATCCAAACATGTGCAACGATTAAATTCAGCCAGCTTGGATATTTTGCTAACTTTCATCATATTGAGACTATAGCTTTATCAGTGTTTTGGGATTTTGTCATTGATTTGTCAAGACAGAAGGATAGGATAATCTTATTTAACAGTTTTTAGCCTTTTTTTTTTTTTTACAGCTTTTAAATATGTGGACATAAGGTACATGGGTCTCCATTGGTGCCCTTGCCCCGTCTACTTCCTTTCCTTGACCCTACCAGGCACTAGCCTTTACAGTCACTTAGAATTTTTCAGGACTTTGGGTGGGTAGTCTCTCTATAAATCCAAATTACTAGGCTTTATTAAACGTTTTACATGCCAAAGCAGACAAACAACATACATTTTTTAAACACTCACATTTGAAAATTCTTCTAGGTATAATCCGTTGTAATGTACAGCCAGCAAAGCAACCATGACATTCCCTCATTTTCCTGACTAAATTTAGAAGCAAATATTTTCAGAATACGAAATTAAATTACAAAGGTCATAGGACAATGAATAATATGCCATGTGTGGTTAATTACACTTAGTTCTTTAAAAAAAGAAAGTCATCTTAGCCTCTGTATAAAAACTGTGTGTATGGTTATTTCACTTTGAAATGTCAAAGGGTTACTTGGTTTCAAAAAGAAAATGGAAAAGCACAAAGATATTTATGTAATACTGAAAGAAAGTCTTTCTTAAGAGAATGTAATGATTAATTCTTTATGGTTTCCCTTTGTCCTGTGGCTAGCTTACAAATATGCAGCGCACAATACTTTGTGCCATTGAAATCAAGGGTTCATGTATTTTTAGTCTTTTCAGAGAAAAGAACCAAATAATTAAGATACAGAAAAGATATGATTGTTTCCCTACAGTTACTAAATCTGATGAGCCATTATAATCATAAGGTACATAGAATTACATTTAATCTTTTTCCATGAGGAGATAACCTGTACTTGTAACTTCAAACGAGGCTGGTTTTTTCTACCCTTAATACTTCAGACTTCAAAAGTAAAACAGTTCTGAGATACTTGAATCAAAGGCAATTGTCTGCCTAATTTTTATTTCTGCCATAATGAAAGCAGGGAACTTAATTGTCAGTGAACTCATTCTAATACTCCAATAAGACAAAATAAGCAAGCCATGTTGTTAATGGCGATGATGGAAGTGATAGCTCTGGGCAGTCTAGCCAATGCTTACCTGTGACTTGGGGTGTTCACCTAAAAAAAGACACACTGAGGTCACGCTCACTTTTGGTTTTTTGGGTAATTTTGCCCTGCCATGCCCTGGGAGATCAGAGAAAAATTTTTCCTCTCAATTTTTTTTTCTTTCCTCTGTTGCCCTAGGACTTATACTCTTGTTTATTCTGATTGGTTTAACAAGTATCAGTGGACACTTACTGTCAGACACTGTGCTTGATGTTAGGAATTCAAAGATGAGGAATACAGTCTTTGGGGTCAAGAAGCCCAGTCTGGAGAATTCAGACAATGGGAATACCGTGTGATATGTGCTCTCTGCTAGAGGCATGCATGAGGTTCCTGTTCCAGCCCAGCCCACGGATTTTGAGTCCAGAGGAGATTCAGTTTCTTCATCTGAATAACTTCTCTATGGTCCATTCAAACTGTAAAATGTACGTGATTCTAGTTTTTTTCTGTTGCTGTTGGAGTATAGTTGACTTACAATGTTGTGTTAGTTTCAGGTATACAGCAAAGTGAATCAGTTATACATATACATATATCCACTCTTTTTCAGATTTTCTTTCCCCTATAGCCCATGACAGAGTATTGAGCAGAGTTCCCTGTGCTATACAGTAGGTCCTTATTAGTTATCTACTTTATATATAGTAGTGTGTATATGTCAATCCCAATCTCTCAAATATCCCTCCTCCGCTGCCCCTTTACTACCCACCCCCCGCCCGGTAACCATAAATTTGTTTTCTACATCTGGCTGATGACTCTAGTTTCCATATTATTTCAGATGAAGTGTTTAACAGCTACACTGATGCAGCTATAGACTTTCTCCAATGCTGATGCCAGGATCAGTCTGTCTCTTCCAGGCTTCTCTTAATGTTTTCCTTATGTTATTAACCTACGTAAAGTCCCACAGTTACATTTTATCCATGGGGGCTGGGGGGTTGGTATGGGTGTGTTTTGAAAGTGCAGTAGCCCTTCAATTCACCCTCATTTGGTAGAGAATGGTTTTGTCATCTTACTCAAGTTACTTTCCACAGATTCAAATTCTAAAAGAATTTGTCTTTGATCCTTTTGAAACGAATACAAGTCTGAGACATACTCCTCTCTTCTGTTTTGGAAAAGAGAGGCCTTAAAATGGCTGTATCTCGTGATTTATTGCCAGTGTACAAGGCTGATCCCAGGCACAGGCTCTTGGCTTGTATCATCCAAGCTCATAGGGTTTTGCTGATTCAGGAATCATTCTGTTCTTTACAGCTCTTCTCCTGGCCACTTCTAAATAAGGAGAACCATCTTCCAGCTTGAGTTGTAAAACTCATGTTTTGTTTTGCTTTTTTGAAGAGGTTTCAAGAAGACCCAAGGTAAAATGAGATGAATTGTAGATCAGTGAATTTCAAGCGGGAGGGATAAGAGCTTTTTCAAACTACACAGTGCCCCTCTGCCCATCCCTATCCATCACAGCATTTGAGAATCACTGCTGTAGGGAGTCTCAATAGGCGATTAGAACATGGAGACCAAGCTCCACTTACTTTTCTGTCACCAGCTCCCCAGCTGTTCTGTGATCCTGGTTCACCTTCTAGTCAATACACTAATCTGTTCATCTGTATACTTTGAATTTAAATACATAAAAATTTAAAGTGATTTAAATCCCAAAGAATGAAATATATAATGAAAAAGCTATCATAGAAAAAAATATATTTAGACTGCCTACTATACTTACCCCAAAACAGCAAAGTTGGTTAAACTGGGTTCTTTCAGTAAGTCTTGTTTACCCCTCAACGGAACAGACATTCAATTGTAGCTAAAGGATCCAGTTTCAAAATGATGCCCGTTCATTCCCTGGGATGCAATTTAGGTATATTATCCAAACTCCAGGGGCAGATCCCTTTATCTAGACGAATGATAGAGCGCTGACAGGACCCAGCAGAGCCAGGCAGTTACAGACCCACCGGGGGTAAGTATGTAGCTTGGAGACCTGTATGAGATGTCTCAGAGAGCCCTTGGATTTGGTACTTCCCACCGGTTACCTGAGCTCATCTCATTCCTGGCTAAAGGCATTTTCTCCTTAGCTTTCTCTAAAAGTCTCACCTTGCCCTGCCTCCCCCTCTGCTTTAGTTCTAAAAACCCCTGTTCTCCCAAGTGCCCTAGGAGGCAATAGCTCCTGTCTGGCCCCTCCAGTCCCTGTTCCCCTCTTGGACTTACCTATCTCTGTGGTTAGCAAAACCTAATGTATTTATTATCTGGCCATTTACAGAAAACATCTGTCAAACCGTGGACTAAAGTACCCATGGCTCCTCTGTTGGGGATGCGTCCACCATAATCACTCCTGGCCTCTCATCTTCCCCTCACTCAACATCCCCTCAGGAAGTCATGTGAATTATACGACTTTTGAACTTGGGAGAAGGAACTGAGCTTAGATCAGCCCTTATCTTCTCAGAGCTAGCCTGTGTGGTCCACTCTCTGCCATGCAGTACGGAGCCAACAAGTCACTCTGCTCTAGAACTTTATCTCAGGGGTAGACTCACACTAACCCAAGCTCGCAGAGACGGCCATATAGCCAGAATACTAATTTATTCCATTTTAATGATAAATGCAACCAGCTAGCCAGTGGGCCCTCACATCAGCAGATCAGGGCATTTGCTCCCTGTAGACAGGGAAAAAAGTGATTTAAATTCTGTACTTAGAGCATCAAATCTGCATAAGGAGAAGTAGGGAGATGATTTATCAAAGGATACATTTGCTACAGAGACCTAAGAGCTCAAGTCCTTGAGCCAAGGCCCCTTCTCCCATGAACACTATTTGGGAAGCTGCTATCAACTTCTGGCTTCTTAGCTCGGGTTGTTTTTTTTTTGTTCGTTTTTGTTTTTGCTGTACGTGGGCCTCTCACTGTTGTGGCCTCTCCCGTTGCGGAGCACAGGCTCCAGACGCGCAGGCTCAGCGGCCATGGTTCACGGGCCCAGTCGCTCCGCGGCATGTGGGATCTTCCCGGACAGGGGCACGAACCCACGTCCCCTGCATCGGCAGGCGGACTCTCAACCACCGCGCCACCAGGGAAGCCCTTAGCCTGGGTTTTCTATGCTATAGGCTAACAGCGGCTCTGCCCACCGCCGCTGTTCATCCAGGCTTTCTCCAAACAATCAATTACCTTTACACTTGTTAAATTCAGTCACATTCCGGTGCTTGCCATCCTGAGATTACCCCCCAGTCACCTTGGCTGAATTTATAGGTGTTTCCAGTTACACACTGGTTATCTATCAGTTTACTCCTTCAGTTGACTTACCATATCTGTGTGTGTGTGTATATTTGTGTGTGCCTTACCCATTTAACTCCCAGAAGGAAACCTCATTTCCTACTTCCAGTTTTCTTTGGAAGCCATTACCCCATTTACTGCTAACAAAGGCATTTTTGAGCTCTTTGGAAAGAAAACTTTCAGTATAACTTTTTATTATACTTTAAAACTTAACTACCTGAATTCAAGCACGTAAGCAGTTTTTGCTGATTTCATATTGTAATAATTTATGAGACTGAGCTAACGATGACAAATACCTTGTGAAGACTCTCAGTGTAAGTCATCTGGTCTTTAACCACTGTTAGTCTCACGCAATAAACTCAACACATCTTTAATATCTCTGATTTGTTTCCAAAGGAGGTGGATAAAAGTATTTGACTCTTAAGCAAAGAAATAGCTAGCTGGATGCCTTGGACAACCAGAATCAGTCTCAGATCAGAACCAGTCTTTCCCCACTGTCTTCCTTTTTCTCCTCCCCAAACCTCTCTCCTGTGTGAGGCATAGTTTGGGGCACTGTAGCTATAACCGTGAAAATATGACATAACAGATGATTCTTGACCTAATGGGGCTTATGTTCTAGTTGAGGGAGACAGACTATAAACAAACAAACAAGAAGAATATCAGCAGCTAGTTGAGCGCTACAGAAAACAAAACTGAATAACGTAATAGATGGAGGTCATCAGTTTAAGCTAAGACCTGAACAAAAAGTAGGAGCCAATTATAGGAATATGAGGGTAAAGAACATTACAGTAGAGAAGGCCTGGGACATGCCCCAAAGGAGGAGTAGGCTTAATGAGCGAGGGAAGAGAAAGAAGGCTAGAGGGTGGCTGGCAGGGAAGAGAGCAGGAATAAGAATAAGTCTTCCATCCACAGCATGGGATGTGGAATGTGTGCAGGGGCAAATACGTTGATAATTTCCTCATTTAGAGGGACTGTGGAAACTGTAAAATGTTTTTTTTGCCTGCTTCATGTTTTTGTTCTATTTTAAAAATATGTAATAAGGAAAGGTGGGTGTGTAATATGGGTTGGTTCAGTCTCCGTAGCATTGTCTCTGGCCAAACTCATCTGTAAGTCTTTTCCAGATTTACCAGGTGATACCATGTTCCAAATCAATCAAATGACATTTGAGAAGAGCAAAAGGGCAAGGATGTTAAAAATTCATCACCGTGCCCCTCAAGATCTCAGAGGTCACAGGTGTTTAAAAGCCAAGGAAGGAAGACTAAGGCCCAAGTGAATGGCTTTTTATGAATTGTTTTATTAAATTTGATAAACTTACCCCTTTGGAGGGATGGAGATGTCAGGATTCTGGGTCTCAAAATGTGTCTTCCAGCTCAGTGATACTAAGGAAAGGATAAATCAGGCCTCAAAATGTACATTGGCCCTGAAGTTTGCAGGTTCATAAAGTCATTGTTCTCAGTGCGTTCTGGAGAGAGCTGGCTCTGGGGAAGTGATTCACATTAATCAGATTTATAGTAGACTAATAAAGTACAATGCCATTTATTCATTACCTGTGAGAGTTACAACTACTGACTGAAATTCATGTTTTTGGTCAGCACACACTCTGGCTGGTAGGAAAACATATTTAAGAAATCAGATTAAAGTCAGATGGTTAAATGTTAAACATGGAAGTTGAACAAATCAAGTTTGATGTTTGGAAAGGCTATATTCATTAAGCAGTCTTTCTTTTCATTGCAAGGACATACAGCCTCGGGTGGGCAAATGATCTACTATTCAGCTGGACAGGGAAGGCCAGTGCTGGAGAAACATTGGCAAATTTTTACTCCTAGTCTCTCCTTTTTTCTAGAACTGGGTCACTGATTCCCAGAGGGTGGTCTGAAGGTCACCTATAGTAAATGTTCCTTGGTTATTTATTAAAAATGCATTTTATCAGGCCCTGTCCCACTCTTCTGAATCAAAATCTATGGTGTTGGGCTGGGAATATTGATTTAAATTATTTTTCTGGTGAACTGTAAGCACACCAAAGTTTGTTTCTTTTTTTAATTCATTTTATTAAAAAATTTTTGGGGGGTGCGTTGGGTCTTCGTTGCTGCATGTGGGCTTTCTCCAGTTGAGGCAAGCGGGTTTCTCATTGCAGTGGCTTCTCTAGTTGCAGAGCACAGGCTGTAGGCGTAAGGGCTTCAGTAGTTGTGGCACGCAGGGTCAGTAGTTGCAGCTCGCGGGCTCTTGAGTGCAGGCTCAGTAGTTGTGGCACACGGGCTTAGTTGCTCCGCAGCATGTGGGATCTTCCCGGACCAGGGCTTGAACCCGTGTCCCCTGCATTGGCAGGCGGATTCTTTACTTATTATTTTTTTTAATTTTATTTATTTATTTTTGGCTGAACTGGGTCTTTGTTGCTGTGCATGGGCTTTCTCTAGTTGTCATGAGTGGGGGCTACTCTTCTTTGGGGTGCGCGGGCTTCTCATTGTGGTGGCTTTTCTTGTCGTGGAGCATGGGCTCTAGGTGTGCGGGCTTCAGTAGTTGTGGCTCGCAGGCTCTAGAGTGCAGGCTCAGTAGTTGTGGCTCACGGGCTTAGTTGTTCTGTGGCACGTGGGATCTTCCTGGACCAGGGCTGGAAACTGTGTCCCCTGCATTGGCAGGCAGATTCCTTTTTTTTTTTTTTTTAAGATTCTTAACCACTGCGCCACCAGGGTAGTCCCTCAATATCTTGTAACAACCTGTAACCTGAATTTAGAAGGGAAAACTCAACAACACTGCCGAATGATAGCCCAGTTTCACAGGGTAGCTTCCTTGACTTTATAACGAGCAGTATTTTCATTCATCATTATTATGGTGACTCATTTTCTCATCTAATAAATGATGGCTCTTTCATTTCCTTCATAAATGTTGATGAATTTTTTCAATATCATCATCAGTACTTATTCTTGTAAAAATCTTGTAAAAAAATTCTTGTAAAAATTCTTGTAAAAATCTTCAGCAATTCTGAAGGAAGCATATTCTGCTGGAACATATGATCCTCCAAACTCCGGAACTCCACACTCCAGAGGCCCTCCTTTGGATATGCCCAGCAGGTGGATTCTTAACCACTGTGCCACCAGGGAAGTCCCCACACCAAAGTTTTGAAAGCCGCTGCTAAGCTATATAACCTTAGGCAAGTTAGTTACTTAACTTCTCCAAGCCTTAGTTTGTTTGTCTGTAAAACAGGGATAATAATAGGTCTTATCTTCCTGGGCTACTACAGGGATCATCTAAAGCCCTTAGAAGAGTGTCTGGCACCTAGTAAGCCCTCAATACCTGCTTCCTGTCATTATTATAACCACCATTATTGTCATCATCTTCATTGCCATTAATTGGCCCACCACATTCCTGTTTGCTCACAGATTTGATTTTTTTAATTAAGCAAAGACAAGTTTATTGGTTACTGTAGGAAGGGAGACCATACCCTTGACAGAGTTTTAGTAGCATCTCCCAGATTGTTTTTCATTGATGACATTTTGGGGTTTTTGCTTCTTAAGGCTGGAAAAGATGGTATCCTAAGCCATTTCTAAATCATGCAGCAGGATGGATTTATTTTTAGGAAAGTTTCTAATGGCATCCACAGTGTTTGAATTAAAGCTTACTTTTGATCTCAGAGTTTGGCACATCCTTGCCCCTGCCTTAAAAGTCAGGTTGCATCTTACTTTGGGGCCAAAAGTTCTGTCTACTGACAACAGCAACATATCAAGTTGTTTAAAGTCATCTCTTTAAAAGTTGTCACTTGTTATGAATTACCCTCATATTTACACCTTCCTTTAAAAAATGAACACAATGGGGACTTCCTTGGTGGTCCAGTGGTTAAGACTCCATGCTTCCACTGCAGGGGGCATGGGTTCGATCCCTAGTCCAGGAACTAAAATCCCGCATCTGTGTGGCTGGGAAAAAAAAAAAGAAGAACACAATGTAGAAACAGAGTTCTCTCAACTAGTGTTGGTTGAGTGATGGTGATTCTAATTAAATCGGGTGAAATCTTGGAGGTACCATGCTAGTATGTTTGGAACTAGAGTACCACATACCATGTTTGGTAACTTGTCAGTTTGCGAGTAGAACTTAGAGCAGCACCATTCCTATTAACCCTTTCTTCTCTGAATACTTCAGAGTATTCAGAGTGGGTTACTTAATTAAGCCTCAAAACATCTCTGTGACACGGATAATTACACTAGTCATTCCTACATTTTAGACGGGCACATTACAGGAGGAAGAGGTTAAGTGAAGCTAATTCTTCCAGTTAGGCTGATTCAGCAGCAAAACCACTCAGGGAATGTTTAAGCGTTGCAATCTAAGTAGTTCTGCACCTGGTTTCCTTAAGTATAACATTTAAAACTGAGTTGTAATAGTATTGGAAGTTCTAGCCACATCAATCAGACAAGAAAAAGAAATAAAACATATCCAAACTGGAAGGGAAGAAGTAAAATTGTCATTCTTTGCAGATGACATGACATTCTAAATAGAAAACCCTGAAGACTCCACATAAAAACTGTTAGAACTAATAAATGAATTCAGCAAGGCAGCAGGATACAAGATTAATATACAGAAAAGTGTTGCATTTCTTTACACTAACAATTAAATATCAGAAAGAGAAAGTTAAAAAACAATACCATTTAAAATCACTGCAGAAAACAAACAAGCAAACAAAAAACCTAGGAATAAACCTAACCAAGGAGGTGAAAGACATATGATGAAAACTATAAAACACTGATAAAGGAAACTGAAGATGATTCAAAGAAATGGAAAGATATCCCATGCTCATGGATTAGAAGAATTAATATTGTTAAAATGGCCATACTGCCCAAAACAATCAACAGATTTAATGCGATCCCTATCAAATTATCCATAATATTTTTCACAGAACTAGAACAAACAATCCTAAAATTTATATGGAACCACAAAAGACCCAGAATTGCCAAAGCAATCCTGAGGAAAAAGAACAGAGCTGGAGGCATAACCCTCCAGGCTTCAGACAATACTACAAAGTTACAGTAAGTAAGATGTTATGGAAAAAGCCAAAAGAACTTTTTGGCCAACCCAATAGATACAATGGAATATTACTCAGCCACAAAAAAATGATGAAATATTGCCATTTGCAGCAACATGGATGGACCTAGAGAATATCATACTATTTGAAGTAAGTCAGACAGAGATAAACAAATATTACATGATATCACTTTTGTGTGGAATCTAAAAACTAATACAAATGAACCTATATACAAAACAGATATATTATATCACTTTTATGTAAAATCTAAAAAACAATACAGATGAATCTATATACAAAACAGAAATAGACCCAAAGACAAAGAAAACAAACTTATGGTTACCAAAGGTGGCGGGCAGATAAATGCAGAGTATGTAATTAACAAACTACTATACATAAAATAGATAAGCAACAAGGATTTACTGTATAACACAGGGAACAATATTCAATATCTTGTAATAACCTATAATGGGAAATAATCTGAAAAATATATGTATATAACTGAATCACTTTACTGTATACCTGAAACTAACACAATATTATATATCAACTATACTTCAATTTAAAAAGATAAAATAGAGTTGTTGAGAAATGAATATATTTTTGCAAAAACAAAAATTGAGTCTAACCTGGTGAAGAAAAAAGGAAGGTACACCCTGGGTTTAGCCAGGGCTTAACTACTCTGACTTCCTTTATGTCCAGTCTCCCAGTGCTGGACCTCTCCCCTTCTAATCAGTATGGATTCTTGTCCCTCCCTCTCATTTCCACTCACCAGTAAACTGTGACCCTACACTACCCACTGGTCTGCAGTGGAGGGAACAGCCTGAGTTACTGACGGCAGGCATGGCTCAAACAGCTTGCTGAGAGTGAGCCACGCCTACCAGACCCACAGCGCTCCACGTGGCTCTCCCCCATTTCACTCACGTGCTGGTTTCTGCTAAACATAGCCCAGTTCCCAGGTCACCAGCTGGCAAAGCTCTGAACTATTTTTAGCTAGGTCCAGGGCTCAGGGCACTAAATCTGGATAGGAAGCTGAGATACCACTCTAGCTTTTAAAAATAATAACGTCTATTTTTCTCTCGTTACGATTTATCGTGACTTCATTTTAGACTTTCTGGAAAATATAGCTGAGGAAAAGGTGAGAACATTTAAAACACATAGCACAAAAAAGAAAATTAAAATTTTCTTTAATTTTAGGGTAATACTCTTCTTTGAGGTGCTGTATCTATTTCTATCTATACATACAGTAAAGCATACTAATCTTAAATACACATTGTGTAAGTATATACTTGTTTAACCCAAACCTAGATCATCATAATGGACATTCCAACATCCCAGAAAGTTCTCACTTGTCCTTTACAGCCAATATCCTTATGCTCCAGAGGTAAATCCTATCCTTACTTTTACCACTTTTGATTTGTTCTGTTTTTGATTTTAATATAAATGGAATCATATGATATATACTTTGGCAGCACCACATGCAGGATCCTAGTTCCCTGACCAGGGATCGAACCTGTGCCTCCTCAGTAGAAGCTCGGAGCCCTAACCACTGGACTACCAGGGAATTCCCTAGTATATACTTTTTATGTTTTCCTTTTTTTCACTCATTATGTCTGTGAGATTCATGCATGTTGTCACATGTAGCAGTAGATTGTTGTTTCGTCTGTTTTTGCTGTATAAAATTCCACCATGTGAATACACTATAATTTATCACTTCTCCTGTTGAAGGATATTTAGTTTGTCTCCAAATTTTGGTTATTAAAAATAAAACTGTCATGAACATTTTGTTTGTGTCTATTAGTGACCACACGCACCCATTTCTGGTGTGGAACTAGGAGTGGAACTGCTAAGTCATAGGGTAGCCTTAGATCTGGCTTTTATAAATGTGCCAGTTTTCCAAACCAATTCTACCAAATTTACATTCCAAGAGCAATGTGTGAGAGTTCTAAAACATACCTTCACTTGATAATTTCAAATCTTTTAACTATTCTAAAGAGTATTAGTTGGGGACTTCCCTGATGGCGTAGTGGTTGAGAGTCCACCTGCCAATGCAGAGGACGCAGGTTCGTGCCCGGGTCCGGGAAGATCCTACATGCTGCGGAGCGGCTGGTCCAGTGAGCCATGGCCGCTGAGCCTGTGCATCTGGAGCCTGTGCTCCACAACGGGAGAGGCCACAACAGTGAGAGGCCCGCGTACCGCAAAAAAAAACCACCAAAAAAAGCCCAAGAATCTGCCTGCCAATGCAGGGGACATGGGTTTGAGCCCTGGTCCAGGAAGATCCTACATGCCGCAGAACAACTAAGCCTGTGCGTGTGCCACAACTACTGAGCCTGCACTCTAGAGCCCGCAAGCCACAACTACTGAGCCCACGTGCCACAACTACTAAAGCCTGCAGGCCTAGAGCCCATGCTCCACAACAAGAAGCCACCGCAATAAGAAGCCTGCTCCCAGCAATTAAGAGCAGCCCCCGCTCGCCGCAACTAGAGAAAGCCCGCGCACAGCAACAAAGACCCAACGCAGCCAAAAGTAAATACATAAATAAATAAAATTAATAAAGAGTATGAGTTGGTATCTCATTGTGGTTTTCATTTGCATTTCCCTGGTGACTAATGATGTTGAGTACTTTTTCAGACACTTACTGGACATTTGGACAATCTTTTCTATGAAATGCTTCTTTAAATCTTTTGCCCATTTTAAAAATTGGGTTGTTTGCCTTTCTTCTTACTGGTTTATAGGATTCGAGTTATTTGTTGGACCCTCAGATTCCTCATCTATGAAAAGAATAAGGACCATGACATTAAAGTTCTTCCAAGCTCCAGAAGTCTACTATTTTACTCAATGGATGCTTTTGGTAGAGACAAAATAGATGAGTTCAAATAAACAAAACGCATCAGAACACAAAATATATACTTAAAGGAAAACACAGAATGAAGAAAATACATGTGCTCAATATATATAAATAGGATCTTCCCATCCAAAATATATTGATAAAGCTTGATATAAATATATAGATCCAAATATGTATGGTCCACATCCAACTGTATTCTATAAGTAATTAAGAAAAATGAACCAGAAGTTTGCACATCTGATTATAAATGTAGTAAATCACTACCCAGAAAAATGGAGAGGCTTGTTAAAAATGCAAACTAAGGGCTTCCCCAGTGGCGCAGTGGTTAAGAATCTGCCTGCCAGTGCAGGGGACCTGGGTTCGAGCCCTGGTCCGGGAAGATCCCACATGCCATGGAGCAACTAAGCCCGGGTGCCATGCTACTGAGCTCGCATGCTGCAACTACCGAAGCCCGCATGCCTAGAGCCTGTGCTTTGCAATGAGAGAAGCCACTGCAATGAGAAGCCCGTGCACCACAACGAAGAGCAGCCCCCGCTCGCCACAACTAGAGAAAGCCCGCATGCAGCAACGAAGACCCAACACAGCCAAAAATAAATAAACTAAATTAAAAGAGAAAAAATTAAGTAAAAGGGGGAATAATGTCTTTAAAAGGAGATTTACTTATGTCTTTGTTCAATAAACATTTGAAAGACTAGATCTCTAGTCTCTTCCTTCAAGGAACTCAAACTCAGGGAGATAGATGTAATAATTATAGGCAATCTTTCTGGAGGGCTTCCTACATAGAAGGTACTATTTAAGTGCTTTAGATGTATTAACTCTTTTTTTAAATAAATTTATTTATTTTTATTTTTGGTTGCATTGGGTCTTCGTTGTTGCGCGCGGGCTTTCTCTAGTTGCGGCAAGCGGGGGCTACTCTTGGTTGCCGTGCGAGGGCTTCTCAATGCAGTGGCTTCTCTTGCTGCGGAGCATGGGCTGTAAGCGTGCGGGCTTCAGTGGTTGTGGCCCATGGGCTTAGTTGCTCTGTGGCATGTGGGATCTTCCCAGACCAGGGCTCAAACCTGTGTCCCCTGCGTTGGCAGGCAGGTTCTTAACCACTGTGCCCCCTGGGCAGCCCAGATGTATTAACTCTTAATACTCATGACAACCCTGTAAGGTGGATATTATTATTGTCCCTGAAGCACAACGATGAAATAACTTGCTGAAGGTCATGGCATTCCAGTTTAGGGAAGTATCATCGTTTATTTAATTAATCCCTAATCATTAGGCCCAACTGATAAGTAACAGGGCTGGGATTAGGATGGAGGCTGGGTGGCTCCAGAGACTGAGCTCTGAACCCCTGCACCAAATACCTTGCTCTTTTTACACACAAATGATGGGAGATAAGTTCAGTAGGTACAAACTACCATGGGAGCACAAGGAATAAAACAGTAGACTTGTCAGGGGTGGAGGATGGAGGGTGGGGCCAAAGACGGGGGTAAATCAGGGAGCAGAGTTTACAGAAAAGTAGGCAGAGGCAACGTGGACTCTGCAAGACCTGCTCAGGTGTTTAGATTTTATACTGAAGATGATGTGGCCTGAAGGATATAAGAGTATAGGCTGGATGATGGGAGGACCGGTTGGGAGGTTTCTAAAACTGTCCAAATGAAAGGAAAGGCACATCTGAACATAGGCAGAGCCAGTGAAGAGGAAGAAGAAGAACAAAATGACCAGAGTGTGTACTCCACCAACACAGAGAAATGTATGTATGGAATAAGCGGGCTGGGGGAGAGGGAAAGGGGGCCAAAGAGCACAAAATGACTATTAGAGTACTGATAACTTCTGAAAATGTGTAGGCACACATACTGAACTCCCAGGGTGTAAACAGAGGGAGAGAATGAACCCAGACTGACGGCTCAGCATGTCCTGAGCTAGGTCCTCTATGAGTGTTACTTCATTTAGTGCTCCCAACTCTGCCAGGCAGTATCATTCCTATTCTACTGGCAGGGATACTGAGAGCCCCAGAGATTAGGTGAGCTGTCTGAGGGGCATGGCTTGTCTGTGATGGAGCCACGGTGTGTGCCCTGGATTGTATGACCCCAAGTTCCTGCTCTTGCGACCCTACCATGGAATCTTCCTCATTCTAGTAGAAAACTTCATGATCCATGACGTTTGGATCAGGACAATTGAGGGAGAAATTCAAACTAGGAAAACTAATGCGTGGAAGACTAGCTTGGAATCATCAGCCTCCTTCATGCCCCTGTAAATCCTGCACCACCAACTTCTGTTAACCCTGTCTCCAAGACAGTTCTAGATGTTTCCACATTTCCATTCCCAATGTCATCACCGTAGGACAGCCTGGGTCAGCCCAATCCTGCCCAGGCTCATTTACTTGAATGGCATTGTATCCTGCTCTTTCTCTGATCAAACTTTCTTTTTAAGGAATTTTTTTTTTTTTTTTTTTTTGCGGTACGAGGGCCTCTCACTGTTGTGGCCTCTCCCGTTGCGGAGCACAGGCTCCGGATGCGCGGGCTCAGCGGCCATGGCTCACGGGCCCAGCTGCTCCGCGGCATGTGGGATCTTCCCCGACCAGGGCACGAACCCGTGTCCCCTGCATCGGCAGGCGGACTCTCAACCACTGCACCACGAGGGAAGCCTTGATCAAACCTTTTGAGAAGGAACTCTTCAAGACTTCCTAATGAAGTTGCTTCCTAAATGGTCTTCCTGTTCCCACTCTTGTTTTCCCCACCTTCTGAGGGATTAGGTCATGCCTCTGTCCTCAGCCCTTCATGGGCTCCCATCACACTCAATATAATCCAGTGTCTCCGGCATGGCTCACTCTCTTGGGACCTTCTCTGCTTCTGACTCCTTCTCTCAACCTCTCTGCCAAGGCTATTCTTCATCTATGTCAAGCATGTTTCCACTTCAGGGCCTTTACACAGTATTTCTCTCTGCTAGAAATAACCACCCCTCACCAACCTACTCTGAGATATTTGCATGGCCCTCACTCATTTTATTCAGATTGTTACTCATTTATCATGTTCTCAGAGATCCTCCCTGACCACCCCCTCTAAAAAAGCATTTTTCTTTATCCCCAACTTCTTACCCTGCTTTAGGTTTCTTTATGACCTCTAGTATTACACAGGCATGCATGTACATTCCACCTCCTAGGAAACCAACTATTCTGCTTTGCCCAGCGGGTTCCTGGGCCAAGGCACTTTCAGTGTTAAAACCGCAGAAAGTTGGGACTTCCCTGGCGGTCCAGTGGTTAAGAATCCACCTTCCAATGCAGGGGATGAGGGTTCGATCCCTGGTCAGGGAACTAAGATCCCACATGCCATGGGGCTACTGAGCCCACACGTCACAAATAGAGAGAAACCTGCGCACTGCAACGAAAGATCCCGCGTGCCGCAACCAAGACCTGACACAGCCAAAAATAAGTAAATAAATTCATTTTTTAAAAATAATGTTAACTCCCCCCTAAAATAACCCCAGAAAACAGAAAGTCCCAGGCAAACTGGGATGGACTGATCACCCTACAGTTCCTCTACCAGAATACAAACTTGATGAGCAAACACTTTACTTTGTTCTCTGCTGTATCCCCAGCACAGAACACAGTGCCTGGCACAGAGCAGGTGTTCAATAGATAATCACTGAATGAGAATACATGAACAGTTTCCTGTTTCAAACAGCATCAGGTTTAAACTCTCCTGCCCAGCATTCCAGTTCCTTCTTGACTGCTCATTTTAATCACCCCATCCTATTTCCTACCACTCCCTGTGTACAGCCTCTGCCCCAGGCATTCCAGGCTCCTTATACTTTTGCAAAGTTCACCAGAAACGATCCCTTCACCAGAAGAGCCCTCCCCTGGCTCTCCTACCTGAGTGTCTCTTTGTTATGTTTTGCTTTATCTTTTGAGATCTATGCCAGTGAAAAATGGAGGAGGGATGCACGTCCCTGTGAGAATTCCCTAGGGCATTGTTTGAAAATATCTACTCATCTACTCCCAATGCTGAGAATTAGATAGGACTTCCTAAGGGGAGGAAGGGAAATCAAACATTGGTATTTTCCAAAAGTTCCCTAGATGATTCTGACAACAAACACATAGACATTTTATGTGAAAGGCACTGATGTAAACCCCACAATGCTTCACAACCCAGCTCAAGCCCCCTCAGCTGCACCAGTTGTATTATGGCCTTACCTGACCTCACTGTTTTCTCCCTCAGGAATTCTAAAAAGCTCAGGATCTGAACCACACTCCTGAGCACTACTCCTGCAGGCCTGGCATAAAATATGGACAAATCAGGGTTGCGTTAAGTGGGACTGTTGGCCTGGCCCGGGAGCCCTCTCAGGTGTGTGGGGCAGGCATTCCCCACCCTCCCCCTGGCTGTAGGTGTGAATGAACCCTCCTTCCCTCTCATTCCGGAAGTATCTGCCCTACTGAGAAATCACCCAGCTTCTGCCCACTCCCATCCTGCTTTGAGCAAGCTATCCCTGCCATCAAAGCAGATTACAGCCACTGCCAGGGCCCACCCTTCTCCTCACTTCCCACTTCCTCTCACAACAGTGTCCCAGAGCTGGTCCACCGAACCAGCCCCAGTCTCTAAGTTGCGTTGCCTGGCTGTCCCAGCAGGGCTCAGAAATCAGACCAACCTGGTGACTCAAGGCACATCTATGAAAGGGAAAATACTGACCTCACAGGATTTTTAGAGGGATTAAATGTGATAGTCAGTAAAAATTCCCAGCACGTGGTACACTTAGGAACCTCCTGCCAGAAGCCTTCTTTCTGACAAAGGAGCGATGCCTGTCACCTGGGCATTGGGACACTGGCTCTCCCAGCCAGTTTGGGTTCTGTCCTAACAGAAACATCACTACTAGAAGTACCTCAATGTCACGAGAGTTTGGGATTACTCAGTCTCATTCTCTAGGTAGTTTGTGCCAAACTGGAGAGGAGTCTGAGGGGCTCCTTTCTGGCAACTAGAAAGTCATTCTTTGAGCTGGTGGCACTGTTAAACCACATATGGGCAAAACAGAAAACTGCTGTGCTAATCGTTGACCAGACTGCCCTGGAAGACCAGAGGATGAAAAATAGGATAAGGATGGGGTGGGGGTAAAGGGTTCTAGGGATTCCTGTGCAGGAAACAGAGGCAGATGAAAAGAGTGGGTTCTTGCACAGCATGACAGCCAGAGGGGAGGGGGAGAGGGGAGGGGAGGGATCTGGGCTAAGAATCATTAGGTCTAGATTCAAATCCTAGTTTTGCTATTAAGTCAGTGCAATGTACCCTTCCTAGATCTCAACTTCCTCAACCACAAAGGGAGTGAGATCAAAAGTAATTGCATCCACCTCATTACAAATAGCTCAATTTCATTCCTTTTTATGTGGATAGACCTAGAGTCTGTCATACAGAGTGAAGTAAGTCAGAAAGAGAGAGACAAATACCGTATGCTAACACATATATATGGAATTTAAGAAACAAATGTCATGAAGAACCTAGGGGCAAAACAGGAATAAAGACACAGACTTACTAGAGAATGGACTTGAGGATATGGGGAGGGGGAAGGGTAAGCTGTGACAAAGCAAGAGAGAGGCATGGACATATATACACTACCAAACGTAAGGTAGATAGCTAGTGGGAAGCAGCCGCATAGCACAGGGAGATGAGCTCGGTGCTTTCTGACCGCCTGGAGGGGTGGGATAGGGAGGGTGGGAGGGAGGGAGACGCAAGCGGGAAGAGATATGGGAACGTATGTATATATATAACTGATTCATTTTGCTGTGAAGCAGAAACTAACACACCATTGTAAAGCAATTATACTCCAATAAAAAAAAAAAGTAATTGCATCTTTTCTCTTAAAAGTTTCCAGCACATACATGTTCACTCCCTTTTTTTCCTCCTGCCCTTACATTCCCTATCCTTTGGTTTGGAGCCAACTCCTTCCTGGCAACCAAAACTCCAGACACCATGAACTGTCCTCAGCCACCCTGACCCCTGCCCCCCTTATGAGATCAGAGGTCTCAGAGCCTCACTCTCCATGCTGCCAGTCCAGGCTTTGTTCACCATTTGGGGCCCAGGTCTGCCTGTAAATTAGAACTAGAATTGCTTCATGCCTATTGCTTCAGGTAGTGGAAAAAACACTGATAGATGTTTTCCGCCATACCAAACTGGAATCCCTCAATGGCTTTTCCCATAAACTTTGTTATACGTAATTGGTGGTTAGAGTCCATATTACCATGGATACTCTTCTACAGTTACATTAAGGATTAAATTGATTTTGCAGACGGATCTAGGATTTAACCACCACTTGTACCACAGTCTCTGTGGGAAAATACATTCTGTGTTCCAAACAATTGACCTTTTGGAGTTGATCCAGTTCCTAAGTTGGGGACAGCCTGTACAATATTATGTTACATTTTGGGTTTCATTTGTGTGTCCTAGAATCAAAGACTTGTTAGAGCTGGAAGAAACTTTGGAGATCATTAATGCAACTAATTTTGTAGGTAATGAAGCCAAGGTTCAGAAAGACAGAGAGATTTGTTTAAGGGTATTCAGCTACTTTGGTCTCCCAACTTCAAGCCAATGCTTTTCCCACTATCCAAATCATTTTGTGGTCATTTTCCCAAATAGCCATTAAACCACTTGAAAGTTGGGAAGATCACGTTTTCTTCAGTACAGAATCAAACATACTAAATATTTCATAAATACTGAAACAATTCATTATTCACTTTGCTTTGGAGGTCTATTCGCTATAAGATGTCCTCAAATAATAAGTAACATTAGGGTATTTCAATTAAGAATGTATTTATAGTAGACTAGATTTGGTTTGAATCAAGATTTGAATAACTGAAAAATATTCTATTTAACCAGTGTTTCCTATATAAAAGGGTCTATTAGGGTTGATGTCACTCCAATAAATATTTTTCACAGCTCACAGACACATCTGGTTCTAGTTTTAGGAGATACATGCCATTAATTTTAATGTGGTCTTAGGGGAGAGCCACTCATTTTATAACTACATTTAAAAACTTAATATCCCTGTTTGTTTTATTTACCAAAGCCAACTGAAACAGAGACTTATGAAACCATTCAGAAGCAAACCTTCTCCAATTGAAAAGGTGACAAACATAATTTTGATATACTATATGAGGAGAGCCACCTTCATTAGAAACAAAACACTTAAACTGTTTTATTTGAAACAAACTTTCCCATTTGGTGTACTTTTCTTCACCAACAAACACATTGAGTTATTTCTTAAATATCTTTGAATGAGAAAGATAGGAGAACACTGAAAGAGAAACAATCTCATATAGGTAGATGACATGGTTTTATTGTAACAAACTAGAGAGTGACCTAAATAGACAGCCCTGTAATCTAATTAGAGGGGAAAAAAAAAAAAAAAAAAGAGCCACAGATCAACTCTTCAAAAATTAGTCATCCTTTGTGATAGCTGCCCTCCAACTTTAATTGTCTTATAGTTAACAGTTATAGAGTTAACTCCTTCAATTACTAGGCATTTATTTTTTTTATGGTATAAGAAAATGTATTTTCACAAGATATTAATTATGTACCAATAAAGCATTTAAACTAAATACAACACTTCAAAACATTCTGCACAAAAAGTTACAGATCACATTTATTTAATAACAAAATGTCTAGTTCTTTAAGAAAATATTTTTTAAGAACTTACTGCAATAAAATTTTCCAAAGAAAAAAATGTTAAACAAATTATGGTACAAGACATCATAAAACTTATTAATGTAACAAATCAGGCAGAATTTTGTGCTAGAAACAGAATGGGGGACATCTAAATAAAACAAAAATTCAGAAAATGTGTATTCATAAATTTCTGGTTAACTGAGGCTTAATGTTGTTAAAGACCAGGAGTCTTTAAGCATCAGACTTTGTTTATAAAAATAAAAAATTCCCCAAACATTAGCAACATACTACCTCAGCACAATTTTTTCTTCCCTTTACAATTCAGAATCCTGCCGTTCATTTGTCAAATATATGAACAATATCTAGTTACTTCATTAAACTTAACCAACATTACCCTTCAGATACTGATTCGGTTGCATTATTTTTTTTCCCAATGAACCTAGAGCCTATGCACGCTTAGATAAAAACTGGTCTTAGAAATACTTTATTCATGAATAATTCTACACATATTCAATGAAAGTCTACATTTCCAGGCCTAGAAAGAGCAAGACAGACACCAGGCCTGCCTACACAGAGCTTACCATCTAGAATACAGCAAGTCAAGCACTGGTTTTCAATCACTACGAGCCTTCATTTCACCTTTCAAGATGTGCACAGATATTGATGTCCTCTCTAATGACAAACAGAATCTTCCCTTATGCCTATCATTCTTTAGATTCTCTACGGGGAATTTTGAAATCTGTATGTTGACAAGGCCTATGCTTTGCTTTCTCTGATTGCCTTCTGCTCCTTATAACAATGTCAAGTATTTTATTTTCCTTTCAGTTCTTCCCAACATAGCCTCTGCAGTTTTGTCTATCCAGTTTGGCCTTTTCTGTGACACTCTGTTACAGCTTTCTGCTCCCCTTCATTTTTGTTTCTTTCCTTCTTACTAGAAGCCTGGTCATCTGGGCTTCCCCATCTGCCTTTCCTAGCTTCTTATTCATTCTAGTAACTAATCTTAACACTTCCTTAAATGTTGGGTCTTCAGTAGGTAGAATTAGTGAGCATTTCAGTTAGCATTTCCTTGAGCTCTGTTGTGAACAATAGATCTTCTTTACAACAATACTTTCTCCCTGAACGTTATTTGGAAATATTATCCTAATATTCTAGGATATTAGGATTTCTGTTTTAAAGGTTTTTTTAAAAAGATCAATAAAGGAATGCATAATTCAGCAACTGATGCTTCTACTTTAGTCTCAAACTCTTTGGCATGAGATACCAATGTTACACATAAGGGGCTAGATCAAAAATTCAATTTTTGGCTATTTGAATTTTAAATTAAAATTTTTAAGAACTCAAGAAGTTTGAAACTTTAAAACAAGCTAAATGATAAAAAGACAGTTATTCATTGATGTGATCCTTTATCATAAATGATATATAATGAAGAATTCAACTATTTTTGTGTCTGCAAGTCAGATGCTATCAAGCAAACTGCCACGTATGGATTGATAAATTTTTACATTTTTAACTCAAAGACAAATAGGAAGATTCAGTAAATTTTAATTTTCCAAATGTTCTCAGAAAGAATGATCAGAAGCATCCTCCAGTTATGATACAGGTGGATAATCCATTTACCCTCAACGAACCACCTGTGTGTGCTGTGAGGTAGTAATGTGATCTTCTATGGTGATGACACCCTCAACAGAGAAGTGTCCCCTCTTCACGTGAAGAGTGTGAACAAGAAGGGACAGAGAGTTACCTTTCATTACTTCATCAACTATTGGTGTTTTCATAGGATTTCAAATGCCTGACTCCAATTTTACAACAATAAAAATACCAATATTTATTCTGGAAGGGGATTTTATGTTCCAAGCAGCAGATATTAACAACTTCCAACACGATCTCTAGGAATTATTCGCAGTTCTGAACCGTGCTTTAGAAAAACATTTCCAACAGTCTGTCCAGGATTTAGTCCTATTCCATCATTGGTAATAACTGCACCTGTTGCTGCAGGAACTTTAAATTCTTCTGCTGCAAACTTTAAGACTGCTGTAAAAGGTGTACTTTCGGGAACACTGAGTACTTTGTACGGCAGCTGCGGGTCCGACGTCAGTGTGATCTTAAAGGAAACCTTCGACATGGTGCAGCCGGTCTGGACAGAAACCCCACGCTAACCTTGGCATTTATTTTGTGATCATTTTATCTTGAAGCATACACCAGAGAGTTTCCTTAAGAGACAATGTTCCACTGAGAGAGAGACAGAGAGACAGAGAGACAGAGAGAGACAGAGAGAGAGAGAGAGAGTTGGGGGTGTC
This sequence comes from Neophocaena asiaeorientalis asiaeorientalis, assembly GCF_003031525.2. Lineage (NCBI taxonomy): Eukaryota > Metazoa > Chordata > Mammalia > Artiodactyla > Phocoenidae > Neophocaena > Neophocaena asiaeorientalis. The sequence goes on from NW_020175666.1 coordinate 67,447, forward strand.
AGAACTGGAGGAAGGGGGAGGGTTTTGGCCAAGGGCAGGGGAAGAGGTATTTGGTTATACCTGGCTTTATAATTTGGGGGGCTAAAATGACTGAGGACATGCCTTATGGCTTAGCTGATCACTCTGGTGCTTGATTATTCTCTCATATGTGTATTGAAATGAAACCAAAAGTAAATCCTAAGCAAAATTCTTGGCCCTGCCTCGGTGTATACCAGGTCTGGCTCTGTACTGACAGGGGTGGCCTCCTACTGATGCATGTGTCCTTGTCTGGTTTCTCAGTATCCTTGAATTAAGCTGACTACAAAAGTCTATGACATTTGATATACGGAATGGCTGCCCTCAAGGTATATCTAGTAAAATTTAGAACTTACTGCCACTTAAGACTATTAAAGACTTGATTAAGAGGAATCATATTCATGGAAGGACAGCCTGATGAATGTTGATTCATTCATTTATAAGTTATCCTGGATTACTCAAGGCAGCAAAGAGCTATATATCACTATCACAACCTTCACACTTTGCTACCTAAACCTATTCACTTTCACACCATATTGGTCACTGGCTAATATCAAGAGGCATATAAAACATCCCTATGAAAGTCTGTGCTGTGTTTACTGAAAGGAATCACGAGGCTGCTGTTCACTGTGTTCCAAAGTGCCTTCTTTGAGGACACGCCATAGGGACATCTTTCTGAAATCAGCACAGTGATAGCTGGGTTCCTCTGAGCACTAGTCTGGCCCAGGTATTTCCTGTCAGTAAGTACAAATAAAATCATGATTTTATTAAGACCCTAGATCATGATTCCCCAAGTCCTTTACAATCAGGAAGTCCAATTTCCCTCCACAGACACTTCTGGAATTACCCAAGGATATTAACATGCATGTTATGCCTCCCTAAGCCCAGTGGTATGCTGGTAAATGTTTAACAACCAGCTTTCTGGTGGAAAAAGCTGATAGATTTGTAACATGTGCTAATTTCCTTGGTGTAAATACTGCTCTCACTATGGCAAATATAATATCACTGAAGGTAGAGCTGGAAAGATCTGCATAGCAGCATTTCATTATATAGTATTTCCACCATACAGATACAGTACATGTTAACAACCTTTAGACTATACATAATAGTAAAATGTAGCAACATAAATAGAATGTGATGAATCTTGAGCAATAATTACCTTTGTTTTTGTTATATTTATTTGTAAGCCTATATAATTTACTTTTTAAATAATGAATTTTGGCTTGCAAAATTCCCTGAACGTTTAACAACTGGCTCTCGTGAGCCAGTGTAAGCTGGCTCCCACACACCACTATCTAAAGCCACACTGGGTTGGGAGTCTAGCTAATAGTTTGCCCTTTAGTCTCTTGGATTAACAATCCTGGTCTCATCAGGAGCAGGACCTTAGCCTGATCCTTTTCCTAAGTCTTGCCACATGTCCAGAAAGAGAGGGAGGCAGTTTCCTACATGCAATCAGAACCACTCCCTGCCAGTCCTCTGCTCTAAAGCCTGCTGGTCTCCAGGCTCAGGTGCTCTACAGAGCTGCCGCCCACCACACATTGCTCCTACACCAATGGCAGCCTTCTCGTGTCCTGCTTCCAAGCTGCTGACTTCCCTAACTGACAACCCCCATTCTGCCCACGGACCACTGCTCACACTCAGGCCAAGAACTTCCTGAGAGTCAGTATCTGTCAAGTGAGGCTTCTGTCTCTTTGGTACCCGCTTACCCTTGAACCTCACGGTGGCTCTGACTGCCTCTATTGCTGGCTGCTGCCTGTAGCACTGTCTCCTCTGACCTCTGGATCTCCACCTCTTACCTCTTCCTCTGCCCTCAACCTCTTATCCACATTTTAAGGTCTAAATAAACTTTGAAGACTGAGATTCACATAAATGTGACACGAAAACTCACATAACCAAGTAGGATGAAATGGAAGTGAAGAATGATCCCAATTTTACAAAATGGGTAGACATCTATCTATCTATTGCCTGCCTTTAGAAAGTCCACTGTATGCAACTTTGCTTTTATGAAAGACCTACGTGAGTATCTTTTTCCGCTAACCAAAAGAAATCCAAAGAGGATTTTCACTGTTACAAAAAAAGGCGAAAAGTAAAAATAGTGTTTAGCGTTAGTTCTGCAGCAAGCCATTACAGAGGAAATGCACACATCAAGCACCGCCAAGTTCCTTCTCTAGGAACTATACTCAGCATCTCAGCATCAGGCTGCCACAACTTTGAACTGTGTCTGTGAGCATCTGTGCTTTATCTTGATTTATTTTGTACACCTGTTAGCAAGATGTGTCCTAGGGTAATTGCTTCTTTGCTTTTTGACATTTTGGCTTACGAAAAGTTTCATAAGAATGCTCTACTTCCTTGGTGTAAATTTATATAGACATATATATGTCTATATAAATAAATATATTTATAATATAATTATATTATATATGATATAAAATGTATAAATATATATTCAGAAATAAAACAGAAAAGTGGTTAGCTATGGCTGGTGAAATTATAGGTGATTTTTATATTTTTTCTTTGTTTTCCAATTTCCTTCAATAAATACGTTTTATTCTGGGGGGGGAGGCTGCTTTAATGGCAACTCTGACTTGAACTGATATGAGGCAAAATGCAGTCTTTATTTACCTTACATGACATGGATATTCATATGATTTTCTTTAAAAAAAAAATAATGCTTCAGTTTATAGTGAGCTGCCCCAGAAGCTGCTGGGGTGTTAAGTAATACATAGTATATGCACTAAACTTCAAAATCTGAAGACATCTGATTCTGAATTCTTACATAATATTTTTGGAGGGGGATCCCACAGGAAAGTTGGTTGGGCCCCTAGTGATAGAGCTCTTTCATTTTTATAATAGTCCCTTCTTACCCAGGATTCGAAGGCACTAGAAAACCTGGTGGGGTGGGGGTGAAGGGGCATCTCCAGCTGCAGGCAGTACCAGACGGTACTCAGAACCACCCTCTGAGCTCTTCTGACTCCCAGAACTCTGCTGAGACTGGCCTCTCTCTGCCCTCCTCCACTTGGGGTGATTTTCTCTAAGATGCTCACTTTCTCTCTGTGCAATCCAGTTTCCTTTGAGTGTCCCTTGTCCCTTAAACATATCTGAATATATATAAACCCTAATGGAGGACAGGGTTCAAAGTTCTTTCTCACGGGGTTCATGGGCCCCATGAAAATTGGAGGATAAGAAGACACCTTAAGTGTTCTAAACATTCTGGTACTCTTTTAGAGGCTCATGGAAGAGATTTGGGAAAGTGGCATCCAACTCCACAAGCTGGTCTATTCAAGTCTCAGTTCCAGCTCAGCCAGAACACTTACTCCACTTGCTACTCATTGGTTGCAATTTTCCTTGGTTGCTAGAAAGCTTAGAATCATATTTGTGACTTATCCCTAGCAAACCATAGGACCTTACACCATGCATTTTACATACAATACTGCTGGTTTTATCTTATCTTTCCCACTCTTGGTTTTCTTTTGTGCTCTTTTTCTCTGTACATATTTTTAATTTATCCTACTTCATGTATTTACGTAAGTTACTTTAAATCCCTTCTTCTGGAAAAAAGCAGGGTATAAATAAATGGTCATTAACAAAAGAGTTTGATGAGGATCCATTTCTTCACCTATAAAGGCCCTAAGATGAACTGGTGGCAATAAGAGTCTGTGAAAACTACTCCAGACAGGATCACCACCATAGCTTGTCACCTGTTCTGTGTTCACCACCAATCCACAAGCTAAATCTTGAAATGGAGAGAAAGCTGGAAAAAGAGGGATCAGGAAATCCTATCTCTGTAAGTCATCTGAACCATCATAAAGCACTTGATTGGATAATGCTTTTTCCCCAAAAAAGTATGATTTCTGTTCTCGACATTTATGTTGTAACACATGCATATTTAAGCATCTCAGTTCACGTACACTGAGAGGGAGTATATCACAATCGTTGAGTGCAGACTCTTGCACTAGGATGCCTGGGTTTGAATCCCAGATCTGCCATTTACTTGGGGCTAGGTATTTAACCATACTGTGCTTCAATAAATTCCATCTACAAAGTAGAGATAATAATAGTACCTACCTCACAGGGCTGGTGTAAGGATTAAATGAAATAACATATGTACTATAACATTTAAAACAGTGCCAGAGCACATACAGGGATCTCAAAAATGTTAGCTATTATTAGTGATATGTGAGTGGGAGAAGCACTGCCTTGAGCTTGAGACAGCATCTTGTTTGTGAGTTTCTGGACAAACACCTGAGGAATGAGTGAAGACTTTTGGTCTGACCACTTCTGAGAACAGGCCAAAAACTCTGGCTTACCTAGATCCTTTGCGTGGCTACTCTTCCCCCTGCTTTTCTAGAGGCAGAATTCTGTGGTGGAAAGAAGAGGTGGGCAACCAACCTTCCTGAGCCTCCGCGTTTCTTTGTCCCTCTCTTCTACATACCAGATACGGTGGGAGCTGCAGGCACAAAGATAAATTGGGTTTACCGTGTAGGAGCTCACGGTCGAGTGTAGGAGATAAATGCAAAAACAATTACAAGGTAGGATGATTAAGCAATATATAATGAAGGTATTTTTCTTGTTGTTGTTCAAAATGCACTGTGGAAAAGCAGTATCCACAGAATGGAAGATGTAACATATGTGAAAGCGCTCTATAGAAGGCAGACAACGGTACCCATGTAAAATATTATTACTGCTGACCCTCCCAGGGCCCACTTTAACTTATTTCATCCAGGGACACTTGGCAACCAACCTTGTGGAACCGTAAGGTATAAAACCCCTTACGTGCAACGTCAAACTGTTCCAGCAGAGTAACCCCTTCTTGCTTTCCAAACGTGTAAACCCAGTTTCAAACATGGGTAACGCAGTCCCCGTTTCCCGCTTACCGGGAACGAGGAACTACTTGCAAAACCAGGGACTGAACCCAAGAAAACAAAAGCAAGGCGGAAAGAGCACAACCACGTCTGCGCAGCGCCCCGGACCCGGGAAGCTGGGAAGCGAGAAGGTCAGCGCTGCCTACGCGCGCTCTGCGTAATGGGAGCTTCCCCAGCGCAGCAAACCCTGGGAGCCTCAGGGGCGCCACCTGCGCAGCCGCGAAGATTCGGCGCAGTGGAAGTGGCGAGAGAGGCAGCCGCACCTGCGCGAAGGCAGTGACGCGGCGGCGGCGGCGGGAGAACCGAGTCCAGTGCGATTGCGCGGAGGCCGCGGGCGAGGCGGGGCCGCGAGCGAGTGCGCCGTGCGCCTGCGCGGAGGGCTGCGTGGCGCGGTGGCGGGGAAGGGCGGTGTGAAGTGAGTGGTGCTGCGGGAGGGGCCGTCGGCGGCGCTGGTGAGCTTTGCGGAGTTGGGCGGTGCCGAGGAGGAAGAGGAGGTGGGGGCTGGGTCTGACGCGGCCCGGTTTTTGGGGGCTCCACTTGTTTATTTTTTTCTCGTGGGTGCCTCCGAGTGTGTGCGCGCTCCACTGCTT
>NW_020175666.1:73456-133424 GCF_003031525.2 Neophocaena asiaeorientalis asiaeorientalis
GCCGCGTGACTTCTAGGTGAGGGAACGCCGAGCGGTCGCCGCAGCGTCCGCCGTCGAGAAGCCCTTGTTCCCGCTGCTGGGAAGGAGCGTCTGGTGCCGACAAGATGGCGGACGGGGAGCTGAACGTGGATAGTCTCATCACTCGACTGCTGGAGGGTGAGTCGGGGCCCGGCCGGCCGCGTGGAGGGGGCGCCTCCCTTAGCCCTCCTTCTTCCTCCGCCGCCGGAGCCCGAGGGGACCCCCCGTTCCCGCCCCGAGGCGGCCCCCGAGGAGGGGGCGAAGAAGCTGGTGGGCCGGGGGGAGCGGCCTCCGGGAACACGGCCGAGGGGAGGCCGGGCGTCAGGGGCTGTCCCCGCAGGCAAGTAGTGCCCCAGCGGACCTTCGGGGACCCGCACGGTGGCGCGCCGGCGGGGGTGCCGGGTGACCCTTCGCGAGGAGGGTGCCGGGATGCGTGCTCCGGGGCATTGTACGCCCGTGGGACGTGTATTTCTTCTCTGTTCTCTTTGTGCCTTGCCCTTGGATGCCTCCGCTTCTTGTTACCGGAGTGAATTTTAAAAAATCTTCTCCTTGAGTCGACTGTTTGATCTGTTCGGCATTTTTACATGATGCTACAGGACAAACTCTATTCAAGAAGATAACGTGAGCGGGAGTTGAGTCCCGCCCATGTATTATTTAGCTTTAAAGCATAGTAAGCCAAAAGTCTTTGACCGAGCTGAAGATGCACGCAAGAAATATGTAGACACGTTTGCTGAAGGGATTGTTTTTTGGGTTTGAGAATTTTAGCAGGTTTGAGCAGGATTTAATTTCTGCACAAACTTAGAAAAGGTCGATTGTAAAGGCTCTCTTGTGTTTAAAAGATATTTACAGGTCTTCGCAGCTTTTGAAGTTTCTGGGCCCTTCTGTGTATAATTGGATAGTTTTATGTTAGGGTCGGGGATTGAGGGAAAGGGAAGAGATGGAGAGGCCAGGGTATTATTCAAAGTCAGTCGCTGCCTTCTGCCAGTGAATCCCTTTACCCTAAAATTTGCGTCATCACTAGCTGCTTTGTGAGTGTGTAGGAAAGAAATTATGCCATTTAAAAAAATAAATTATTGTTCTCTCTGTCAGAAACCGTGGAAGGATTACATATCCATTGTTACTGGCTTTCAGATTTCCTGAAGATAATTGTTTGCCACCGTGAAACAGTGTGTACTTACATTTGGAAAATCATCGCAGAAGAAGATTGTGTGATTGGGGGGCAGAAGGGAGGGCGCTAGTTCCTTTTATCAGCCAAAGTGTCGGTATTTTATCAGTTCTCTGTGTACCCGTTGTGTAACAAACTACAGTATACTTGCTCCAGATGTGAAAGCCTTCCAGCAGTCTAAGACTGAGTCTCTTAAGACTGAAGAAGAAGCAAAGTTTCACCAGGAACTCGTTTGCCTTTTCCTTTACTATCAAGTTATTCTTGGGAGGCCCCCTGGTGCCTGCAGTCAATGTTCACTGTTTAAGACTTTGTGGACTCTAACAGATGTGAACATCTTACTGGGTCTGTGAGACATTTGCTTTGAAAAAGTGTATGTATTTTTTGTAGTTACGCATTGTTATAAGAGGGAAGTGTAGCTATTTAAAAATTTTAATATCTTGTTAACTTTGGGGAAAGTTTATGCTCACCATGAACTTGGCTTGTAAACTTAAATATTTAAAAATCTGATGCTTGTATCTCAACTTCTTTATTTTTATCTTACATAAACTTACATATTTATATACTGTATAGGCATAAAACACAGCAGACGTATGTGTTTTTAAATCTTTGATATGGGATCTTTTAAGTCAGATGCACCCTTTTAAGATTATAGATAATTAAGAAACTTCACTAGTGGATTGTTCAAGGTTGTTAAGAGAAATATGGTGAGGAAAATAGGCTAAGTGATTCTGTTTGTTTCTGTGAATTCAAATTACATACGTGTTGGGTTCTGGTTTTGGATGATCATTTTGCAGACTTTTTCCCCTTTTAAATTAGCAAGGGGAAATTTATTGACCTGCTTTGTGCCAGTCACCAGGAATCCAAAAATAAGACACAGTCTCTTCACTCAGGGAACTCCCAGTCTAAACAAGTGACTTTCAGGCTTTTTCAGCCTGCTCTCTGACAGTAAAGAGTACCATTACTTGCTTCTTAATCCCGGGAAGTATGTTTAGTTTTGACTGTGCCTCCCTGGGATTCTTAAATTCTCCTCTTCTCCTTCCCTTTTCCAAAATCTAGACCTGTCCAAAGACATCCTAACAGACTTGGATTTTCTAATAAATAATTGTTTTTAATCTTTAAATAAGAATTCTTTTGTCTGCCTTGATTTTCAGTGATGTTACATGCTAATTATTAACTCAAATTCAAGTAAAGCTGCTTAGCAGAATAGCTATAGTTAGGTTTTTTGCTTGTTTGTTTTCAGTATTAAATGAAAGTATTGTACAAGGGAGGGGAAATCAGCAGGACTTGATCTCATTTTAAAATGTTGACTGTAGTTCCATAACATATTCTTGATTTTTTTATTACATCAGATTGCTAGTCAGCTATAACCCTTTAAGTAACTTTTATTACCAATCAGCTATAACACTTTTAGTAATTTTATGAGTTTCTTTGTGTTTTTTAGGTGGCCAAATGATGTTCACTTCCAAAGTGCCTTTTACGTTTAAAGTTTTTGTTATTATTTAATGCAAAACAGTATACTAATTTATTGTTTGGATAGTTCATGTTCCTTCAGTATATTTCTTTCTTTTTTTTTTTTTTGGTACGCGGGCCTCTCACTGTTGTGGCCTCTCCCGTTGTGGAGCACAGGCTCCGGACGCACAGGCTCAGCGGCCATGGCAGGAAGTCCCAGTATATTTTCTTGAGTTAAGTTTTACTTAACCACAAAGCCAAAGATGCCTACTTTAGTGATTCTGCTACCACGTTCTTGTTGAAATTGAAGCTAGTTCCTATGGGTATCCTGGAAAATCCAGTAAAAGCTTTTTACTTTGATCAACAGTTCCAAAAGGAGTTAGGATGGCAGTGGGAGTATAGAGAAATCACCTGGGGAGCTTTATTCAGACTATAAATGTTGAATTTATTTTGGAGGACTTGAAAAAGGTTGAGTAGAACCTGCTTGTTTGGGAAGAGGGTTGTGTGGAAAACTGCTTCCCGATGGTTGAGATTGTGCCAGCTCTGTTCCCAACAGTTTTATTGAGATACAATTCACATACCATACATTTTCACCTGTTCGAAGTGTATAATTGAGTGGTTTTTAGTTGTGCAACCATCAGTCACCACAATCAACATTAGAAAGTTTTCACCACCACCACCCTCAAACACAACCCTGTTTTCACTAGCCAACAAATCCCTTTTCCCTTCACCACTCCTCCCAGTACTTGGCTACCCCTGATATACTTTCTGTCTATAGATTTTGCTTGTTCTGGACATTTCATCTGAATGAAATCATACATTATGTGGTCTCTTGTGATTGGCTTCTTTTAACGTTTTGAAAGTTTACCTATGTTGTAGCATGTGTCAGTATTTCATTCCTTTTATGGCCGAATAATATTTCATTGCATGAATATACCACATTTCATTTGTCCATTTATCACTTGATGGACATTTGAGTTGTTTCCCCTTTGTGGCCATTGTGCATGATACTGCTATGAATGTTCATGTGTAAGTGTTTGTGTGGGCATATGTTTTCATTTCCCTTGGCTATGTAGCTGGGAGTGAAATTGCTAGGTCAAATGGTAACTCTGTTTAACCTTTTGAGGAACTGCCAGACTGGGTAAAGCCTCTTTTCTGATTAAATTGTTTAATTATGACCCAGCAGTCTAAAGATTAGGCAGTTTGAAGGAAGTGCTAGTTGGTATTGGCAACCTCAACTTCTGCAGGGATAGTGTTGTTGTGTAGACCCAAGGCCAGGTCTGTTAAAAAAGAGCAGGTTGAGGAATAGGGAGATGGTCTTAGGGATACTTTCTCTCTTCTCTTGCTTCTTTTTAGATGAGAAGCTAGAGAAGGCATAAAGATGCTACATTGTTCAGAGATTCAGGGATTAGGTTGGTTGCTTGCTTGCTTGGTTTTCTTGTCAGTTCCAGTAGGTGAGGGAAATTTTGACAGTTTGAAGAAGTAGTCCAGAGTACTTTTATTTTATTCGAAAATACAGAGCTGGAGCTTTTCTGGTAAATGTCTAAACCAAGATTAGGATTTATTGGGATTTAGAAATCTATTTATATTTGAGTCTAGAGACAGGATTATATTAAGATTTAGGATTAGTGAGGTAAAGATAGTAAATTTTATCAAATAGGTTTTTTGCATCTTAGGTCTTATTATCCACATTTATCTTTTAACAGAGTAGCCATTCCAGTAGTATACGTTCTCAAACAACTTTTAACAGGTAAAGTAACGTCAGTGTTAAGAATGTCAAGATATTTAGAAATAATTAAAATCTCAGTTTCAGAAACAGCCTTGATCCTGGAAATCTTGGGCTATAGGGATGCAAGAAGAAATGGTTTGTAAATGTCAGTAGGCTTAGCGGTGGTGTGGTGGTGGAGGATAGGGATTCCCAGCTTAATCTTCTAGGATTTAATTTTGAGTGAGTACAAATTTATACCCTCAGGCAGCGATCACTGCTCCTCTAGCAGCTGTAAGTAGCCATTTCAAGGCTTATTCTTTCTGGGAAAATAGAGGATCAGTGAAGATAGGAAGCAGAAAGAGATTAAGGTTACAACTCTTCTTTCTTTTTGTAAACCCTCCACCTTCCCCCAAGATTGAATATGATTACCTTTGAAGTCTTGGTTATTGGTAGGTGAAATGTAGTTTTTTTTTTTTACACCTCATTCTCTGAAATACACTGTACCTCAGAGATTTTCCATCTTTAAGATAGAATGAAAATGCTTAAGAAATTGTCTTTATTCCACAATTAGAAGTAGGGGGCTAAAATGCAGAAACTCATTCTGAAGTTAAGTAAGTACAAATAACTAGTTGCCAGTCTTTTCCTAGTTTAATGGAGGAATTCAGTTCCTGGTCTAGGTGGGTACTTGTCATGCAGTAGAAAAAGTAGTAAAAGGACAGGAACAATTGTCCTTTAATCTGCCTACCCACTATTCACGTGTATAGCAAAGTGATTTATAAGGACATACATAACCTTCCTAATAGTCACTGACCTCAGGGCTCTTCCTTCCCAAATTTAGCCACATCTGTGCAAAGACAAATAGAGGTATTTATGTTACATGCGCAGTCTGGTGGGAATGTTGCCTTTGGGTCTTGATAATATGCTGGCACTGTGTAATTTGGAGGTTTTGACACAGTTTATTCCCCATAAAGGAATTTAATCCTTAGAATGTTCATCAGACTATGCCTGAGTTCCCATCTAGTCAATTTCCAAACTATTGATCAAAACATTTTCTTGCTTTGAGTGCTTGTCTAACACCATTTTAACTTTTCCCTTAATCCTACCTACTATTTTCAAGATTTAGAGAAATCAAAAGTTACTTTTCATGGGCTTCCCTGGTGGCGCAGTGGTTGAGAGTCCGCCTGCCGATGCAGGGGGCGCGGGTTCGTGCCCCGGTCCGGGAGGATCCCACATGCTGCGGAGTGGCTGGGCCCGTGAGCCGTGGCCGCTGGGCCTGCGCGTCCGGAGCCTGTGCCCCGCAATGGGAGAGACCACAACAGTGAGAGGCCCGCGTACCGCAAAAAAAAAAAAAAAAAGGTGATTTTTCATATTTAAGGACATCTATTATATAGCTTTCTCTAATATTTAGCAGTTATTATGGCTCTTTTTTATTTTAAATAGTAAACTGAGAGGGAAACTTTATAGGTACTTGTAGGTTCATCTGTGTTTGAATATGTATCAAATAATTGAGCCAGAGTAGTGAAAGAAAATGACCAGACTTCTGGAGTGAAAGTGAGAGAAAGATCTAAGTTATATAATGACAGAAAGGAACATATTTTATGAACATCAGACCTTAACTGCAATAGTTATGTGAATCCTGAATGATAACAGATATATACTCAATTAAGTGTTTATTCAAGGTAGTTCAGTAAGTACTGATATAGTGGGGGACCATGTTTATACTCTCTAAAGGTACAGGTTCTGCATGTATTATAATTTCAGCTCTTCCTCAGTTTCTTCTGCATTTTGAGGATGATAATCGACCTGCTTCATAATGTATCTGTAACAATTAAACTGGTAGAACGCTTAGACCATAATAAAAGCTCAGAAAATGTTAGCTACTGTTACTGCTTAGTATAAACCTGAGTGTAAGGTAATAGAGGGCTTCTTACGCTACTGAACCCTGGACCCTCCTCAAAGGAATTTTTGAGAAGGCTATTTCTTGTGAGGATCTAACAGATGTGCCCTCCACATTGTTGCATACAACCACTCATACATAGTATGTATGTATGTATGTATGTATAAAACATTTCTTTCCTATTCCCGTTATTCAGAATTTATAATCTGGTTTGACATATTAATGTTGGTGCTGAGGGGGAGAGATATTTTTAGGCAGAATTAAATGGTGAAAGGTGATTTAAGGAGATTTGGTGTATGCTTTCTTTTGGCTAGGGGCCAGAGAGCAGTGGATTTCAAACTTTGAATCTTGGGACGACTATGTACTCATAAAAATAATTGAGGGGCTTCCCTGGTGGCACAGCGGTTGAGAGTTCGCCTGCCGATTCAGGGGACGCGGGTTCGTGCCCCGGTCCGGGAAGATCCCACATGCCACGGAGCGGCTGGGCCGCTGGGCCTGCGCGTCCGGAGTCTGTGCTCCGCGGCGGGAGAGACCACAGCAGTGAGAGGCCCACATACCGCAAAAAATAAAAAAATTTAAAAAATAACTGAGGACAAGAACTTTGATTTGTATGAGTTATTTATCAGTACTGTGTTAGAAATTAAAACTAAGAATTTAAAAATATTCTTTAATTCGTGTAAAATAACGATAATAACCTGTTCATTTTACATAATCAGAGTTTGTTTTCTACAACAAAAATAATAGTGATAAGCACATGTCTTTAATGTCTGGTTTTGTAGAAGACAGCAGAATTCTCATATCTGCTTTGCTTCAGTTTACATTGTTTTTGTTGAAGTATATGAAGAAAATCTGTACTTTTACAGATACAAAGTTGTAAAAGGAAGGAGTATTTCAATAGCCTTTTTAGATAATGGTGAATATTCTTTAATATTATACCAGAAATCGACAGTGATAATTTCTTAAAGGTTAGTTGTAATGTAGAATCTGAAATACTGTTCTCTTACATTAAAATCCATTTATCTATCTTGCATTTTAAATGGATCTTACAAATGACTTTGTAACATGCATTGGTCATTTTGAAAATACTGGTTAAGCTGATTTATGCAGATGTTCAAATGTTGACACATTTTATACAACATCAAAAAATTCACATTTGTTAATATTACAGCAAGATATCAGAAGAGTCCTTAAGTATGAAGAAGCTGTCAAATTCATGGTGTTGGATACAAAGTTTCCAAAATTTTAATTTTCACTAGCAACAAATACTGTCAGTTGTTTTCTTTGAAGTGACAGGCTCACTTTGTTCATTTTCAAGAGTATCTGTTAAATATCTTAAGTGTGAATAACCATAGTTTGTCACTTGTGCTTTCCAGTAAAAGAGATGGTCTGTGAAAGTAGCTAGATCAGCTTGGAACTAAAACAGTCATACAAGTGCTCTTTTTGAAGACAACCATTGTACTTTGATATGCAACAGAAATGCTTCATGGATACTTTCATTTCATCATGCAGAATATTAAAAAGATGTATACTTGTTGGTGGCGATGTAAGAAAATTGATTGTTTTTACTGCTTAATCAAGGGCAAGGGCATTTTTAATTGAAACTGGACCTTTTTTGTTTCGCTGTGTGTGGCAATTTAGTGCCTCTGATTTGGTTTCTGCTGAGGTGTTGGTGTTTTAAGGTGTTTTAATCACCATTGCTTTTGCACCATGCAGATGTCAACACAGTGAAAAAGGATCACACTCGTGAGAACCACAGGACTAGGGCTCTCCCTTCTTCTGTTCCTGAAATGTCTAGTCCTCCCCTGTATCTGTTAATTTTCTTCTTTACTCTTTTTTCATTATCTATTTGTTTACTAGTTTACCTGGAATGATTTTTTTAACTTACGGCAATACACAGACCCCTCTGAGAAATCATGAAAGCCCCGGACTTATCAGAAAAGTATACATGTGTATGTGCATACACAGTATTACAGTTTGGGTTTTTATACAGAGCTCCTGAAGGCCATCTGTAGGCTCAAATCACATTAAGCAGGCAAACTTAAGATAAATTGAAATTATGGCAGTGGCTTAATTCTTTCATTTAAAACCAAAATTCCCCATTCTAGCCAACTGTAAAAATTTTACTTTTTTTCCTTTTTTGTGGCTTAAAGTAGACTCATACTAAATATGGAGAAATTGCTGTTTCATCTTAGAAAAAAATTTAGGAAATCTGGATTTATATTAACTTTGCTGTTGATTAGTATGTAACCTTGAGTGAATCTTTTTGGTAGGGTAGCGTTTTAAATGTTAAAGGTTAATGAAGATTACTAAGATTTCGTGTGGCAGATGTAATAGTGGAATTAGGTGTTTTTTTCTCCTTGGCATTCTTTCTGTTTTAGAGAAGGCAGTTATTAGTAAGAACTTGCTGGAGAAAATAGCAGATGGTTATTGAAAGATAAAATTTAGTGTATACACAACACAGACATATATAACACACAGCATTTGTAATTTAAAAAACAAACCTGCATTGAAAAGGTTTTTACATGAATATGAAATTTGAAAAATAATGATGGAGTATAATTTTTTGTAATCATGAGAAGAAGGGACTTCTTTTGGGGGAAGAGAACATTTTGCTTAATTGAGGTTCAAAGTTAGTATTCTGTATCCTCAAAATCAACTGGAAGTGTTCATCTGTTAATGCTGATCTATAATGAGATTTTATGTATTTCATCTTGGAAGGTGTCTTAACACAGATAGGTAGGTACTACTGAAACTATTATCAATCCAAAAGCATGTGGTTTTAGTTAAGTGATTTTAGTCATCACTTGGGAGGTATTTATAGAATTTTATTAGTCCTCTCTTAGTATTTGCCTTTTATCATGTGATAACATTGCACATTAGTCAATTCCAGTGAGAGGTTAGGTGGAAGCTCCTCACCTGCACAATTAAATGGATTTTGATTTATTTTGCACCAACACTGAGGTCTAAAGAATGCTGTAAGAACTATGGTTGGAGCTTAGAAAATAGTGTCCAGTGCAAATCTGTGAGGGAATGAAGATCTCACTTGTTTTAACATTTGACAGCCCTGGAACTGTGTAAAGCAACCTGACATTTGCTTGTGATTACAAGCAACATTAGTTGTCAGAGTGACTTTGCATAGTGTATGTTTCACACATAAGTATTTTTTCACATTTTAATTTTAGGTTGAATTATTAAGAAACATTATCAGGTTTGCAGCAAGATCTAATTTATAAAACCTACTCAGTGCTCGATAGTAGTGATTGAGGGTGATTCTCATTCAGAAAAATGTCAATATTGGCCCTCAGCTCAAAAAAGTCACAATAAAACTTTATCACTATTAAACCACTGAACTGTGTGGTAGGGCAAGTCAGGATATTCAGCTTTTGTTTCTGACAAACATTTGTGTAACTGACAATGGTTAAGTTCATGAGAGCTGATGAAGTACACCATTGATACCACTGGTTCAATATTTTTCCACTGAGTGATTGCACCGTAAGCTTTAAACACCTTCAGTTTTCACAAGCCTTATTAAATTGTCCAACTAAGTCTTTTCCTGCCCCATGAGTATTTTTACCTCCATCATGTTTTGGGTTTGTTTCTTTAGCTTCTTTGAAAGTATTCTTTTTATTTATTTATTTATTTTATTTATTTTTGGCTGCGTTGGGTCTTCCTTCGTTGCTGCGCACAGGCTTTCTCTAGTTGCAGAGAGCGGGGGCTACTCTTCACTGTGGTGCGCGGTCTTCAGTAGTTGTGGCTCGCGGGCTCTAGAGCGCAGGCTCAGTAGCTGTGGCGCACGGGCTTACTTGCTCCGCAGCCTGTGGGGTCTTCCCAGACCAGGGCTCGAACCCGTGTCTCCTGCATTGGCAGGCGGATTCTTAACCACTGTGCCACCAAGGAAGTCCCTTCGGAAGTATTCTTGCCTGTGGTTGTCCCACACAGACTATTCATAGAGGCTAACTTTTCAGTCATTTCAAATTCAGCATTGGCTCCTCAAGTGAGCAAAAGCTAAGTATTGGCAATATCTGTGAACTCATCTAGAGCCAAGGAAACCACTCAAAATCATTTTTGTTTTTTTAACTGATTATCGACGTTGCTTTCAGTGTCCTCAACCTTCAAGAACTGTCTTTACGGAAGGACTAATAAATATGTAGTCTTAAACAAGTTTATAGTCTTAGGACATACTTCTTTGGCTTTTCCAAACAAATATGATTTAATTAACTCACCATTAGTAAATGGCTTTCCTCGCTTTCTAATACATGAACCAGTTGGAAGCTTACTTCCATTGCAGCCTCATTTTTATTTTTGTGAAGAAATTCTGCTGTGATGAGATTCCATTTACAATTAAAAAAATTTTTTTTGATTGTTACTTTCCTCTGAGATGGGAATGTGATGAAGTACTTAGTTTCCTAATGTGAACATTTTATTCTTTTAGCACAGCTATAATGTCATAAATACAATGCCTAGTCATCTAATTCAATAACAAAATAATCCACACTCCACTGGGCCTTAGACATTCATATTTCAGTTTTCTTCCTTTGACATGATGAGTATGCACTGGTAATAAAAGTAAAATAAAATGTTGCAGCACAGCAGTAAGTAGATGCTGAAGACACTGTTGGTTATAACTGCATCTCTGCAATTTCTAGTACCCTGGGAAGCAGTGCGAAGCCATGAGGGAGCCCCATGTGGTCTCTATGGCAGCTACTCAACTCTGCCGTGGTATCGTGAAAGTACCCATAGGTAATACGTAAATGAATGAGAGTGGTTTTGTTCCAGTAAAACTTTACTTATGGACGCTGACATTTGAATTTGATATAATTTTTATGTGTCACAGAGTATTGTTCTTCCCCCGCCTCCCCCTCCAACTATTTTTAAAAGTATGAAAGTTACTCTTAACTCACAGGTCACACAGAAACAGGGATTGGATCAAATTTGACCCTCAGGCCTTAGTGTTTTCCCCCTTTTCTGGTGTAAACATGATTGTGCAGAAAGATTATTTTATCAGGGGCCAGGAGACCTTGATGCTTCCACCTAAGTTGAATGACTCATTTGCTGAGCCGACATATGGGGTTAAGGCCAGTAGTGTCTAGTCCTTGGCAAGGTATTCCTCAAAATTCTTCATGTAAGCGTCTGAATTTCTAGTGTGTGCCCAATGATCATATTTTGTGTACTTCTCTGTTTTCACTTGAGCAGCCACTCCACTGTTGAAGAGCAACCAACACAGGAAATTCTTGAGGGTTTTGATCTTTAAGAAAAGGAAAGCACCAGTGTGTTCAACAGTCACTCCTGGAGGCATAGGGGAATAGACTCCAAATAAAAAGTGGCAGTCTTACTGGACTAAAGAGGACAGGTGGAAGTCTGGGGCAACTAAAGCAGTTGAAACTTAAGTCCAAAAGAGGAGAGAATCACATAGACTCTAACCTCAAAATCTGCAGTCAGGTCCCCCTAAGCTCATTGATTTTTAAGATACACACGTGCAAGGGAAGATTTCTAAGTAAACCAGAAGAAAACAGTGTCTGGGAAGCTAAAGATATGAGCAGAGATTCCAGCATCCCCCACAGTACCAGCATGGCACAAGTTGAAGTTCAGTCTTTATGAAGTAAGAGAGGCCATATTATACCCTGAGTTTTCCATTGAGACCCCCATCATGGCCTCTCTCCAAAATTGAGGGCAAAATGAAGTAGACCAGCCCTCAAGAAAATGTGGGTGAGGGGCTTCCCTGGTGGCACAGTGGTTAAGAATTCTTAACAGTGGTTAAGAATCTGCCTGCCAATGCAGGGGACACAGGTTCGAGCCCTGGTCCGGGAAGATCCCACGTGCCATGGAGCAACTAAGACTGTGTGCCACAACTACTGAAGCCCACGTGCGTAAAGCCCATGCTCTGCAACAAGAGAAGCCACCGCAATGAGAAGCCCGCGCACCGCAACAAAGAGTAGCCACTGCTCACCGCAACTAGAGAAAGCCTGCGTGCAGCAGTGAAGACCCAACACAGCCAAAAAAAAAAAAAAGAAAAGAAAATGTGGGTGAGTCCTTGGTACTCTGCTGCTAAAGGAAGCAGCCCTCCATGGAGGAAGATGTCATATAGAAATTGTAGTTTTTCATCCATAATCAAATATTTCATTCAGTGAAATACTACAGGAATGCTAACAGGATTAATGGACCAAAATATCAAGAGGAGAAAAAGGTATAAATCCACAGAATTCACATATTAGAGTTATCACACAGACTTGAAGATAACTGATTTAATATGCTCAAGGTAAAGAGGAAAAGAAAAATTTTTTCAGACCTGGAAACTGTACAACTAAAAAAATATATTAACTAAAATTAAGAATTTGGTAGTGCATTTACTAGCAAATTAGAAACAGCAAAATAGAGTAGTAGTAAACTAGGGGAAAAAAAGAGTTGAGTAGAAATTATGCAGTGCTGAGAGAGAAAAAATAGAGGGGAAGTACAGAAAGAAAGCAACAGAAGACAATGGAAGGGTTTAACATGTGTAATGGGATTCCCAGAAGGGCAAGAGATGTGGAATAGAAGATATATTAAACAAGAATTTTCCAAAATTGAGAAAGATACCAAAACAAGATTAAAGAAGGTCTCTGGCTTCCAAGTGGGAATAATGTAAATAAAGTCATATTGAGACCCATCATGGACTTAACTCCTAAAATCAAAGAAAAAAAATTTTTTAAAGCTCCCAAAGGAAAGAAGTCATTACCTTCAGGACAATAATAAGAGAGATGGTTGATATATCACCTAAAACTACAGAAGCCAGAAATCAATAGAATGACCTCTTAAAGTGCTAAAAGAAAAAAAAAGAATGCTAACCTACAATTCTAAATCTAGTGAGCATATGCTTCAAAAGTGAAGGCAAAATAAAGATAGACTAAAACTAAGAAAATTTATTGATAATAGATGGCACTAAAAAATGCTAAAGAAAGTTCATGTTGAAAGAAAATGATCGCACATAAAAGCACAGACCTGCAGAAAGAAATGAAAGATAGCAATAAGGATAAATGTGTATAAATATAAATTAGGACTGTTTAAAATAATGATTGTGACTTGTGGGGTTTAAAATATAATGGAGCAATATATGACAACTGTAGAGCAAAAGTCTGGAGAGTGGTAAATCAGTCACAAGTGCATATGTTCTCTAGAGTAAGCGCCAAAAGAAAAAGAATATATAACTAAAGAGCTAATAGAGGAGAAAATGGAATAATAAAAGATGAGCAATTACTCCAAAGAAATGTAAGAAAAGAGAAAGGAATAAAAAACAGATGAGACAAAACGACAGGATGGTGTACTTCAACTCAGTTTTCCCAATGATTATGGTAAATGTGAGAGGAGCAAACACTCCAGACAAAGCTCAGAAGGCATAACCATATACTGTTTACAAGGGACATATTTTAAATTTAAGGGCACAGATGGGTAAGTAAAAGAATGAGGAAACTACATTATGCACATACTAACCGAAAGAAAACTGAGTTGGCTATATATTTATGCCGGAAAAAGACTGTAAGGTAAGAAGAATCACTAGAGGGAAAGAAGAGCATTGCACAATTTAAGGGAATAAATTCAACAGGATGATATAACAATCTTAAATTTTTTAGGTATGTAATAATATAGGTCAAAAACACAAAAAGGAAAAGTTGATAGAACGAAAAGTTTGAAATAGACAAAACTACAACCATAGAAGATTAATGCACCTTTCTCAGTAACTAATAAACAAGAAAAAAAATCAGCAAGGATCTAGAAGATTTAAACAACACAGTAAAATTGACCTAATTGATATACATGGAATGCTTTACCCAGCAACTGTAGGATATTACATACTTTTCAAGTATGTATGGACACTTACTAAAATATACTGTACCATAGAGCAAATCTCTAAATTTGAAAGAAAGAGATCTCAGATATGTTCTCTGAATTCATTGGTGATAAGCTAGAAATCAATAGCATATAACTGGAAAATCCTCAGGTATTTAGAAATTAAGTAATGTAAATACTTTCACATGTCTTATTGGCTAAAGAAGAAATAACAGTGAAAGTTATAAAATACATTGATCTAAATAATAGTGAAAATATGTGTTAAAACTTTTACAGTTACAGCTAAAAGCAGTGCTTAGAGGGATACATATAGCTTTAAATGTATATATTAGAAAAAAAGGCTGAACATTAAACTATTTCAAGACAACAGAAGAATAAATTATAACCAAAAAAGGTAGAAGGAAAGATATAATAAAAAAGAGCAGAAATCAAATAAAAAGATGTATGATTTTTTTAAAAATGAAATCCTTAAAAAGATTGGTAAATTGATAACCCCCTAGAAAGACTGATAATGTAAAAAAATTTTTTTTAATTTACCAGTATCAAGAAAGATATAGGAGGGCTTCCCTGGTGGCGCAGTGGTTGAGAGTCTGCCTGCCGATACACGGGACACGGGTTCGTGTTCCGGTCCGGGAAGATCCCACATACCACGGAGCGGCTGAGCCTGTGAGCCATGGCTGCTGAGCCTGCGCGTCCGGAGCCTGTGCTCCACAACGGGAAAGGCCACAACAGTGAGAGGCCCGCGTACCGCAAAAAAAAAAAGAAAAAGAAAGATATAGGAGATACCACTATTAAAGGAGACTAAAAAGATTGAACAAATAATGCAATAATGTAATCCTGGATTGAATTCTGTACTGTGGAAGAATATGCTGTAAAAGACATGATGGAGACAGTTACTAAAATTGTAGTACATTCTTTATTTTTTTTTAATTTTTTAACTTTTTTATATATTTATTTATTTTTGGCTGCGTTGGGTCTTTGTTGCAGTGCACATGCTTCTCATTGCCTGGCTTCATTGCGGTGGCTTCTCTTGCTGTGGAGCACGGGCTCTAGGTGCATGGGCTTCAGTAGTTGCAGCACGTGGGCTCAGTAGTTGTGGCTATCAGGCTCTAGACCGCAGGCTCAGTAGTTGGGGCGCAAGGGCTTAGTTGCTCTGCAGCATGTGGGATCTTTCCGGACCAGGGCTTGAACTCGTGTCCCCTCCATTGGCAGGCAGATATGCGCAACCAGGGAAGTCCCTTTAGTACAT
The DNA here is from genome assembly GCF_003031525.2 of Neophocaena asiaeorientalis asiaeorientalis. Classification (NCBI taxonomy): domain Eukaryota; kingdom Metazoa; phylum Chordata; class Mammalia; order Artiodactyla; family Phocoenidae; genus Neophocaena; species Neophocaena asiaeorientalis. Next base: position 88,764 of record NW_020175666.1, read on the forward strand.
TCTTCAGATTAAAGATTGGTGTAAATATTAAATTCCCTGAATCTGATAACTTGTATTGTGGCTGTGTAAGAGATACTATCAGGGAATAATACTGATGTATTAAGGGGTAAAAGAGCATGATGTATGCAGTCTATTCTCAGATGGTTCAGAGAAAAGTTTTAAATATATGTATTTTAAGCATAATAAGATTCTAAATAACTTAATGCTAATAAATTTGATAATTTAGATGAAAAACTAACCTTGGCAAACTGACACAAGGAATAGAAAACCCAAATAGTCTTGTATCTGTTAAAGAAAATGAATTTGTACTTAGAATACTTTTCAAAAAGAAAATTCCAGACCCAGATGGTTTCACTGGTGGCCTAAACATTTAAAGAAGAAATTTTACCAATTGTATAAAGTCTCATACAGAAAAAAAAAAAAAAAGGTAACACTTCCCAACTTGATTTCTTAAGCTAGCACAACCTTAATACCAAAATCTGATAAATAACAAGGAAAGGAAATTACTGGCCATTATCTCTCAGGAATATAGCCACAAAAATCCTGAGCAAAATATTAGCAAATTGAATCTTGCAATATACAAGAAAGATAATGTCATGATTTGGTGGGACTTATTCTAGGAATCCAAGTTCAGCACAATCAGTATAAGTCATATTAACAGAATAAAGGAGATGAAATTATGATTATCTCAATAAATGAGATAGTGTATTTGACAAAGTTTAAAGACTCTTCATGATAAAAGGTCTTAGCAAACTAGTCGAGTATGTACAAAATTATAGCTATCATACTTAATGGTGAAATAATTGAATGTTTTTCCCTCCAAGTTCAGGAACCAGACAGGGAAGACCATTAGCACCACTTCTATTCAACATTGTCCTGGAGGTCCTAGTCAATTCAGTGAGGAAGGAAAATAAAAGATGTAAAGATTGGAAAAGAGGTAGAGCTGGCTTTTCACAGCTGACATGATTGTATATATTTGGAAACTACAAAGGAATGTATAAACTGTTAGAATAGGAAGTAAAGTCGGTTTTCAAAAATCCATTATTTCTATATGCTAATATTAAACAATTGGAAAATGAAATAAGAAAACACATTTACAGTATCAGCGCCCCTCACCTCCCATCAATTTAATGAAAAATTTGCAGGACTGCCACACTAAAAACTGTAAAACAGTGCTGAGACAAACATGACAACCTAAATAAAAGGAGAAATATTATGTTCGTGGATTGGAAGACTCGGTATTGTTAAGGTATCAATTCTCCCTAGACTTACATATTCATTCCCAGTTAAAACAAGTTAGGGTTGAAAGGGACAAGCCAGTTTTAAAACATATTTGAAAATGCAAAAGGACCTAGATTAGCCCAGGAAATCTTAACAAAATGAGAATGATTATATTACCTGATACCAAGACTTTATTAAAAACTATAGTAATTAAGATAGCATAGTACTGGGACTTCCCTGGTGGTCAGTGGCTAAGACTCCGCACTCCCAAAGCAGGGGGCCTGGGTTTGATCCCTAGTCAGGAAACTAGATCCCACATGCCACAACTAAAAAAAAAAAAAAAAAAGCATAGTACTGATGTAGAAATAAACAGGTTAACGGACTATGTAGAGTGTTTAGAAACAGACCCATTCACGTATGGTCACCTAATTTTTCTACCAAGTTAGCCATGCAATTCAGTGGAGAAAGGATGATCTTTACAATAAATGGTGCTAAATCAGTTGGATATCTTTATGGATAAAAGTGAACTCATACCCAATTAAAATATGAGCAGAGGACCTGAATAGACATTTTTCCAAAGACGATATACAGATGGCCAACGGGCGGCCTTGATTTATTCCTTTTTATCAGTTGACTGATAAACTGAGACCCAACGCAGCCAAATAAATTAATTAATCTTAAAAAATTTCATACCAAGATTAAGAATTGTTCCTATTGCAGATCATTGAATCTAAGCTAGTATTCTAGATACTTAGTGGAAGATACAAAGTTAGATGTGTTTTTTTCATCTTAAAAAAATTCAAATGTTTATGGGAAGTAGGTAATTGATGTTTAAGAACTAATACTAATGTAGAAGTTATGCTAAGTTCTTATAATAAAGGCAGTTCTGCTGATAATTGTTTTGAATTTCAGAGATGATCTTATTAACTGTCATATTTGCTTAAAACGCATTTCAACGTTGGCTCTGTTACCTCCTTGTTACTTATATATTACTATACTTATGGAATATATACACGAAAAGACTTTGGGGGGGGGGGGAACGACTTTTTTTTTTAAGCCTATCTCAGCCTGACAAAGGAATCAGCAATTTTTAGCAAGAAATTCATGGACTTAATTGTAACTGGGAAGTGATAGGAGTATATAGAAGTATAGTCTCTGTTTCCTTTTTAAAATGAGATAGAATGGGAGCTAGCAGTGTATCCAAAGAGAAAGAGCCAGTGGAGAAGGTAATGATGAGAGGAAATAATTGTTGAGTTCAGCAGGGCAAATAAGGAGCTACCCATGGACCATTCCTCCCCACTCCATCCCAGAAGTTACTGAGAACCATATTAATTAATGAGTCTTAGTCGCTTGGGCTGTGAGGCTTTAAGTTGGCCAGTGGAGAACAAAGAAGACCGCATTTCCATGGCAGCAGCTTTGAGGAGCGTCAGAAACCACAACAGTGGAGATAGAGAAAAGCCAGAGGTCATGGAATAACCTTACTGTCAGCCTTACTGTCAGCCATGGGACACAACAGGATATCTGGTAGTTTGCTGCCTACGTGACTCTTCTGATCTTTAAAATATGGGCATGACTCCTTTTTAAGAATTATTATTTTATGGATAAATTTTAGAAAACTGACCATTTTATTTATTGTTTACCAGTACGAGGATGTCGTCCAGGAAAGATTGTGCAGATGACTGAAGCAGAAGTTCGGGGCTTATGTATCAAGTCTCGGGAGATCTTTCTCAGCCAGCCTATTCTTTTGGAATTGGAAGCGCCACTGAAAATTTGTGGTATGTAAATGGGTAAAGTAGGAAACAATCTCTTTTGAATCCTATATTTACATTGAAGATGATTGAGGAAACACCTAAAAATTTTTGTTAAAAAAAGGATTGCTAGGTTTTATTGCATTAAATTATAGAAATTGAGACTTTTATAAAATGACAAGTTAGAGACAAGAAGAACATGTTTGCTGTATATACAACAGATTAAGAGATTGCTGTTCACACTATATAAAGCGTTCTTAGAAACAAGAAAAAGGTAATACGATAAAATTTAGGGGGTGGAGGCAGATTGGAGAAGAAATTAAAGTGGCCAGTAAACATAAGATCCTCAGCCTCACCAGTAATCAGTGAAATGCAATTTAAAGATAAATCTGGAACTCTGATCAGATTGAAAAAAAAATGTCAAAAATTGATACCTATTGTTGTCTAGGATCTGGAGAAAGGGCATTCCAGTACACTGGTTAGAAAAAACAGGTATAGAATTTCGGAGGTCAGTATGGCAATATCCATGGTTTTCTAACTTAGATGTGATCATTTTAATTTATTTTGAAGATTATATAACTTTATGCAATTTGTATTTGATCTTTCAAGTCTTACAGTGGCTTTTGGCCAAAAACTAAAACTTTAACCTTAGTTAAAGTTAACCTGGGGCTTCCCTGGTGGCTCAGTGGTTGAGCGTCCACCTGCCGATGCAGGGGACACGGGTTCGTGCCCCGGTCCGGGAGGATCCCACATGCCGCGGAGTTGCTGGGCCCGTGAGCCATGGCCGCTGAGCCTGTGCATCCGGAGCCTGTGCTCCGCAACGGGAGAGGCCACAGCAGTGAGAGACCCACGTACTGCCAAAAAAAAAAAGTTAACCTTAGTTGAGTGATTGCATTTTTTTTAAACATCTTTATTGGAGTATAATTGCTTTACAATGGTGTGTTAGTTTCTGCTTTATAACAAAGTGAATCAGTTATACATATACGTATATCCCCATATCTCCTCCCTCTTGCATCTGCCTCCCACCCTCCCTATCCCACCCCTTTAGCTGGTCACAAAGCACCGAGCTGATCTCTCTGTGCTGTGTGGCTGCTTCCCACTAGCTATCTGTTTTACATTTGGTAGTAGATATAAGTCCATGCCACTCTCTCACTTTGTCCCAGTTTGATTGCATTGTTAAAGCTAGAAAAACTGTTGGCACAGAAAGCATTTTTCTGTAGTTCACATAACATGGGAAGTGGTATAAATGCTGTATTACACTGACTTTTGGTTTGATAGTGCAGTTTTTCTTCTAGTAGCTGTATTTGTCACTTAGCTTTTATGAACTTAACCGTCAGCTTTTGTTCAATCAAGGATTATTTGCTATATGCAGACCTTTTCATTCCCCTGCATGTTTTTAGTGATCCACATTCACACCATGTAACCTGCAGGTGCATAGTGTGCTCTTTAAATACTTTTTTCCTCTTATGTGGCTTATTAAGTCATGTACTTGGTGTTCCTTTATACAGTGCGTAGCAATTAAGAGATATTAACTAAGTAAATGTTGAATAAATTAATTAGCTTAGAGTATCACCTGTAAGTAAGAGGTGGTAGTTGAAATTCTGTGGAAATGAAGCAAATTATGTCATCTTAAAATTAAAGTGAGTCATATTCTCAACAAGATACTCAAATGCTTTAATACAGGAATAATTTGTAGGTAGTAGAAGTTATTTATACTAAATATTTCTAAGTTTTCGCTGTTTGCTCACTACTAGGTATAAAGAAGTGGACCTAAGTTAAACTACCAGATAGTGTAACTGTATTAGCATAACAAATTACCCCAAAACTTTGTGGCTTAACAACATTAATTTATCATCTCATAGTTTCTGTGGGTTAAGAATTCAGGCACAGCTTAGCTGGGTCCTTTGGGTCTGAGTCTCTCACAGCCTGTTAAGATGTCATCTGGGCCTGCAGTCATCTCAGGGCTCAATTGTGAAAGGATTCAGTTCCTTATGGGCCAATGGACTGAGGACCTCAGTTCCTAATGAGTTGTTGACCAAAGGCCTCCTTTAGTTCTTTACCAGATGTGCTTCTCCATTAGGTGGCTTCATCATCCAGCATGAGAGAAGGCAAGAGAGAGTGCAAGCAAGATGGGAAGTTACAATTTTTTGTAACTTTATCTCAGAAGTGAAAGCCCATCTCACTTTTGCTGTATCCTCTTTGTTAGAAGTAAGTCACTAGCTACAGCCCACATTCAAGAGAAGAGGATTACATAAGGGTATAAACATTGAGAATCATTTCATAGAAGCTGTCTGTGTACCACAGTAACCATAAATTTTCTAAAACTGTTTTTTTCTATTTTTAGGAGATATTCATGGACAGTATACAGATTTACTGCGATTATTTGAATATGGAGGTTTCCCCCCAGAAGCCAACTATCTTTTCTTAGGAGATTATGTGGACAGAGGAAAGCAGTCTTTGGAAACCATTTGTTTGCTGTTGGCCTATAAAATCAAATATCCCGAGAACTTCTTTCTCTTAAGAGGAAACCATGAGTGTGCTAGCATCAATCGCATTTATGGATTCTATGATGAATGTAAGTAAAAATAAAAGCTTATTTCTTATTAAAGGAAAAATTCCCTAATAGTTTTCCATTTCAAAAGAGTTCCTTCAATTCAGAGTTTTTAAAAATGTGGTCTGTCAAACAGAAGCCCAAGAAGAGAGCCTTACATAAAAGAGGAACCTAAAACTGGGAAACATGTTATTAATTAAATTGGTTCCTGGGGATCTCCTTGGTCATGTTGTTTCAGGTTAATTGCAGCTTACTCAGCTGAAAGGCCCTCTTATAATTAGTTTATATAGTAAAAATATCCAAGTGGAACAGAGGTCACTATAGACAGTAGCCTGTGGTTTTCTAGTCTCCATTAAGGTTTTAACTCTCAACTTTCTTGTGATATGACAGAAACTCTTATTGACCCTGTGTCACAAAGAATATTGAGAAGTTCTATAAAATTATTTAAACGTTGAAGTTTATTAGAATTTTAATCTGTGCCTATAAAACTAGAGAGATAAGGATATTGAATACTCTGGATGTCCTTATTTTGTTGTACTCTTTTTCATCAGTAAGAAATCACTGATTCGCTGTTGTGTGGTAGTGTTTCCAAGTGTTAATTACTGAATTACCCTACTACATTTGACTTCGGTGTTTTGCTTTTGTTAGAGTATGGGAGTGAATGAACATGTTTGGTTAATTAAATTTAGAACCAATTAACAGTGATTTTCAAATTGAATTTTGTTTTTTAATGCTGAATTCTCCATTAGAATCGCTTTTTGCTTTTTTCCATCCTTAATTATGGTAGAGTCCTTTTAGAACCCCTATTTTCTTGATTCATGTAATCGTTTATTTGACAAATGTTTGAGGATATATTATATGCCAGGTACTATTTTAAATACTGGGAATGCAGCAGTGCTCAAGAGAGATGATCTCTATTATGGAGTTTACATTCTAGTGGGAGTGATTTTGTATTTGATTTTACATATTGCATTTTTATTTCTAACGTGTACTGTTACGGTTTCAGTTGTTTAAATCAGACCAGTAGACAGGAAGTGGATTGTAGTACATCAAGCTGCAACCACTTTTCTAAAGCTACATTAGAAATAGAGGTATATTATTAAAGGATAAAATACGGACTTGAATATCCTCAAGGATAGAAGTGACATCAAGTGAAATGTATGTTGAGAGCAGCTTGTAAACACTTTGAGTTATACTTGTTCATTGAGGGGCAGGTTATGGCATAAAAGCATAGGAAATTAGTGCTTTGTGTCTTTTTATCCCTCCGTTGGGTTAGTTGTTGCAACTTACTGCCAAATTCAGAAAAATCAAGTAACTCCAAAAAGGTGAACGTGCTCTTGAGATTGTGCTTGTTGTAGCTCTTTATGCTAGACTCCAGGAAAATCATAGCCTTTGTGTCTCTACTTATACTTACTATGGTGCCAAGTAAAAATTTACTCAGAAGTGAATGCCAGTTAAGCACCTGGAAATTCTCCTTTCTTGGCAGTAAGTTTATGCCGTGTTACCAGTGCATTAGAGTTAAAGCGGACAGTCTCCAGAGGCACCCCTTTCGTTTCTGCTTACTTACTTGGCTAGGTATTTAACATTTTGAACGGAAAAAGTAAACTAATAGTCTATTAGATTGTTTCAAAGTTGCTATATTATAGTGACCTTAAAAGGCAAAAGTGTTTGATTTGTTTCATAAAACACCTGGCACTATATTTGTAGTCTTTGTAATTTTACTGAAGGTGCTGAATGTTTATTATACTTACTACCTTTTTAAAAGTATACAAGTCACACTCATTATAGAAAAAACAAGTGCTAAATAAACATAAAATTGGGATCATTCATAAGTCTGTTGCTGTTAGAGAACTAATGAGAACAGTTTTAGATTTATTCTATTGTCCTTTTTATAGGCAAACGAAGGTTTAATATTAAATTGTGGAAGACCTTCACTGATTGTTTCAACTGTCTGCCTATAGCTGCCATTGTGGATGAGAAGATCTTCTGTTGTCATGGAGGTAGACTAATAAATTCACCTTATAGGTTTTTCTTCTTTTTCTTCCATTATTTAGAAAAGGCCTATAATAATTGAGATGCTGTGGAAAAACAAAGCAGTGCTTATTTGAAAACTCAAGTGATTAAAACTGTTTTAAACATGGCTAAAATGTCTTTTAATAACTAGAAATTTGTGGTTATTTACATGATGAAAATGCAAATTTAGTACTTGTCTTTAAAGAATTTCACATATGAGGATAAACCAGAGTTTTGCTTGAAAAAATGTCTTTCCTTTGCCTCAGTTTTGACAGAAGGATACCTCTACTGTCAGTAAAAATGAGAGGATCATGACCATTTTCCCATCTTTATTAAATACTTTTCATCAGAATCCAAATATAATATTAAATATATTTATGTTATATAAATAAATATATAAATATAACATATATATAATATTAAACTCAATGTTTAATGTTCTCACATGCCAAGAGTTCTAGGTTTTATGTAATATGTCTGCTTTAGTCCTAAAAATAATTTTTTAGTAGAATGATAAATTATTCTGTATAACGTGTTAAATAACCTTGAATATATGAAAGTTCATTTGAAAAACTAACATGTGTCTAGCACTTGGCTAGATGCCGTGCAAATATATAGATAGTGTATGATCTGGCTATCTTGAGGCATTTAAAACCTATTGATAAAACATTTTCGAAACAGATAATTGAGTAATGAAAGGAATTTAATTATATGTATTTGTTGAGACAGTGATTATAGTGAAAAGTCAGGAAAGGTAGAGAATTGTTGGGCAGACATTTACAGAAAGGCATGGGTTTTGGAGGTGAAAAGGACTTGAGACAGTCTTTCTAGTTGAAGGAATGTGTGAGGACTGGCCTAACTAGAATGTCAAATATATATGGGGAATGATGGGATCAGATTATGGAGGTTTGAACACTGAGCAAATGAGTTTTTTGAATGGTTTAATAGCCATATTGGGTTTTTGTACAGGGAGATAGTTTAATGAAAATACTATAAGAAAATTAGTTTTTCATCTGTGTGCAGGAAGAATTAAGGTAGAAAAATGCTAAAAGACAGATAGATGCACTTATCTAGGCTTGAGGTAGTAATTGTTTATTCTCTGATAGGACATAATTTACTATGTTAATTGAAACATTTTACAGTAGATACTAAACATGGAAGAAATTGTAGCTCTTGCACACTAGTATAGTTAAGAATAGAAATGTAGCAATGTGAATATGGAATGTGAGACATGAATTGTCTACCAAAGAGAAATACTAGGTTACTTAAAAGATTTCTAAGTATTTTCATGTGCTTTTTGTTTATCTTTCTGATCAACAATTATGCTTTTATGTAAGAAATTGAGCATGTTGGAGTGGGATGTAGGAAGGTCTTAATGGGACATGGTGAGCACTTTAAGTAAACATGTTTAAGTGGTAAGAAGTGGCAAAACTTCTTAGTAGGAAGGATTGGAATTGAGTGCGTTCCTGTGAAGAGCAGGGAATGATTGGAAAGAAAGAAGAGTGGTAGGAGTTTTTTTTCCTTGAAAAATCTTTTGAAATGAAAAGTTTTATTCCCCTGGTAGGAAAAAATGGAGAAGACCTAATGGTAATGTTCTGTTGTATCAAAGTGGGATTCTATTTAATAACCCAATATATTAAAGGTAACATTGAAAGGAACACTTGAAATATCTTTAATTTCACATAGTAAATCTACTTTGATTAAATGCTTTTTATTTGAGTGAAAATTTTTCCGATGTCAGTACTATGAGTCGTCTTTTCATTTATAGGACTGTCACCAGACTTGCAATCCATGGAGCAGATTCGGAGAATTATGAGACCCACTGATGTCCCTGATACAGGTTAAGTATATAGAGAAGTTTAATCAACATTTAATGTAAAATGTTGGCATATTTGAACTTAATTATATTTAATGGAAGTAGGATTGTATTGTGTAATAAATAATAGAGCTTTTTTTATAGTCAATAAACTAGCTACAGATTACTTGGAATAATACAAAATATTTCACTTTCCACTAATACTCCAAAGTACAGACGTTTTAAATTTTATATGTAACCATAATATGGATCTGTCAAACTTACTTTTCACAAAAGTTCTGCTATTGAGCCCCCTTACCTTCCAGTCTTTCTAAATTCCTTTATTCATATCAACATTGGTTATGTTCTTCAAACAGTTGTTAAAAATTAGTCGAAAGTTTTTAAATTAAAATAGTCTTTCTTAGCCAAGGTTACAATTACCTTCTTTTACTTTATCTAGTAGTTTTCTGTTATTTTCTGTATCATCTATATTTCAAAGTTTTAGAGCTCTTAAGGCTCTTGAGACAGAAGGCTCTAGAGATGTGTGGTTAATGTTATGAAAATTGTGAACATTTATGTGAAAAAAAATATGAAAATTGACTATGTGGATATTGAGCATAACTTTCAGATTTTCAGTAAAGCAAATAAAACAGAAGCAAATAAGTTCCAACTGAGGATAAATTGCTGTGTCGATTAACAAAGCCTAATGTAATTTTATAAATAAATGTTAGGTACAGTTGCCACTTACCCTGACTTTTCTGTTGGCTTTTAAATGATAATTATTCATATTTGAGTACTGGTATATGTACTAATTATGGTGTTCATATCGTAAAATACCATGAAGACCTGTGAATTGAATGCAGTTAGTGTGTTGTTTCCTCAGTTCAACTTTTGCTTAAAACATCAGTACCTTTCTGTGTGACATTTTCTGACAACCTGTGTGTGCAGTTTTTCCATACCACAGCCAATTCTCCAATACCATGTGGGTATCTGGCAGTTCATTTCAATTCTGACACTAACCCCTGAAGTTAGCCCAGACCCCACAGGTTAAGGGCTCCATTCCACAATTCTGCTCCCACTTCAGATGCCAGCCTCAAGTGGGGTCTCCAGGAGAACCACACTTCTGCCTGGCAGACAACAAATTCAGAGGTTCCCACAACCACTTCCTCAGATGCTTTACTTAGACATGTACCAGTTTATTATAAAGGATACAAATTCAGGAACAGCCACATGGAAGAGATACACAGGGCAAAGGTATGGGGAGAGCCCCGTGTTGGTAGGTGAACAGCTTCTATACCCTTGGGCATCAGCGTGTTCACCAACCTGGAAGCTACCCAAATCTAGTTGTTCAAGGGTTTTTATAGAACTTCGTTTCTAGCCCTCCACTCTCACCCCTCCCCAGAGGTGGCGGGTACAGAGTGGGAGGGCTGAAAGTTCTAACTCTCTAACCATGTGTTTGGTCTTTGTGCTGACTGGGTCCCATGGTGAAGTTTCTGGGTCCCCCCCAACCCACCTAGGTCCCCTCATTAGCCTAAACTCAGGTGTGATGGAAAGGAGGCTCCTTATGAACAACAAGACACTTCTATCAGGAAATTCCAAGGGTTTTAGCTTTGTGCCAGGCATTGGAACAAAGAACAAAAGTATTTTTATTATGTCACACTGTCTTACTGTTAAAAGCATTAACAAAAGCAAAATTGCCCTTTCGCTCAGTTTCTACCAGGCTTTTAAAAAACAAAAACAAAAAAAACTTACATTATTGGATTGATTGTCCCGTTATCTGTGTAGTCAGACCCACCGGATACCTATTGTATTCATCAGTTCTCAACAAACTTTAATATCTAAAATGAGGATTGCCTAGAGCGCCATAGGGTCTAGAAATCCTATTATGCGTTAGGAACATTATATATATATGGAGGGGAAAGGTCTTTTAGCTTACTGATAAGAGAATTATTTATTGGTAATTTTGTAAAGGAGAATTGATTATTCGTCAAATAGGGTTGGGCTAGATGGTACTAACTTCATTTCCCACTCTTAAGATCCAAAGACTAGAAAAGTAAGCATTAAAAAATATTTGTGAACCAGTGCCTGAGTAAACCATGGCTAAACCTCTAAATTGGATTGTTAATAACATGCATCTGGTTGCTTGTTCTCAAGTGTGATTGTACTGTTTTACTCAGTGTACTAAAGTATACTGACAGTGTAATGATACCACTCAGAATGCTACTCGTGACTATAAAGCAACCGTTATAAACAGTTGTATAGATCCTCTGTTATCAGTAAGCCACCAACATACTGCATATTGCGGTAAGTTGTCTAATAACTTGCTTGAGTGACACGATGTTTTTGTATTGATTATAAAAAGAAAACATGCGTTTTTCCAGATTTTGATTATAATTATAGAATATATTTGACCAAACCTAATAGAAACTAGTATTTAAATAATAGGGTATTTATTTAAAATAAGGTACAATATAAGTTTAAGTGACACCATCTTCAGAGTTTCTGTTGTTGGTATAGTTCAGACATAAATCGGTTTCAAGGATGGCACGTTAGGTTTCTCTTTTTATCATATTTTAATGGGAAGTTTCCGAGATGCTAAAAACAGTCATTTTGAGCTTTCATATTCTCTGTAATCTGTAGAAATTTAATTTATAAATTACGTTTTTTGAGACAATAGCCTAATGATGATATTGCTTATTCATTAGGGATTGGATTATAAACATTGAACCTTGACTCTGAGATTCTTGTCTCAATCCATTAAGATTAAGGAACGCCACATTGTTGTTGCTACAATTATTTGATTTTGTATGCATCTAGTCTGTTGCATTTTCCAGATAATTCCAAAAGCGACTACATTCTACTTTTATTGTCACATTAAAATTGTAGAATAATATTTTGACCTCACTGCTGCTTCTGTGGAAACAGACTGGAAAGTATGAGCATTATAGAGCAGTGTGTGTGTGTATTTAAAGAATCAGCTTCTGATTCTTTAGAGACCAGAAAGAGCTTTTAAACTGAGACCATCCCAATGGATTTTGTATGCTGGTGGATTTCTTAAAACATCATGACAGGAGTTTAGGAAATAATGATAGAAATTAAGCGAGCATTGCCACGATTTCTACAGGGTGTTTTAGATACTTCCCCTATCAAGATAAGCTGTACTGTGACTCAAAGTGAAAATCTCCTTTCGTGATAAGCTATATTATGAGGTATATGGATTATCAAAAAAAACTTTAAAGCTGACTCATTCTAAAACAGTCTTCCCTTAGTACCATAGTTCTTAGAAAACTGAATATCACCGTCTCAACATCCACCCTTTCTTAATCTCACTACAACTTGACTTTACCCTCTCTCTTCCCCTCAACCGTCAAGATACTGCTTTCATTATGGTCTGATAATCTAATTGTAAATAGCATAGGTTTTTGTCCTAATCCACTTGTTCATTGTACTTGAAACTTAACCATTTCCTACTTCTAGATAATTCTTACCCTTTCAGGAGATCCTACTATTCTAATCTCTTCCTTTTGTTTTGACTATTCCTTCCCAATACTTTTTGCTCATTCCTTCTCTGCCTGCTTATTAAATGTTTGATTCCTGTTCATTTACTGGTCTTCTTACTTTACATTCCCAAGATGGTCTCAGCCCCTTCTAAGATTTACACTACTATTAGTAAGATGAAGATACTTAGATAAATATTTTTAGCTCTGACCTCTTTTTTTAAGCCCAAAACATTCTAAAGTCAAGGATCTGATCTGATTTTGTTCCTCCATATACTTTATTTAAATCCTCCAGGCCTTTGTAGAAAATGTTTTCTTCCATCAAATTGATCTATAGATCAAATTAGTTCCAGTGAAATCTCGATTAGGTCTACAGAATTTGACAGACTGATTCAGAGGTTTATATGTGGAAGAACAAAGGATTAAAAGTAACCAAGACAATCCTGAAGAAAAATATTAAGCAGGGGGTAGGCCTACCAAATAGGAAGATTTATTTAAAAGCTCTAGTGTGTTATTGGCTCAGTGTTAAATAAAGTAGATTAATGGAATAGACTACAGCACCAGAAACAGGATAGTTAGCTCTGTAAGGAAAGGATGAACTATTCAGGAAATGCTACTGGGTCAATTGGTTATCCATACTGAGAAACTATAGATAGAAGACGAACAACCTTTTCCAATATATGCTTTAGAGTGAGCCATGCACACATGTCTTCTCTGTGGAAAGGGTTGGCGAGTACTGCTTTAAGTCGGGCACAATTGTATTTGCATGGTTACTTTAACAAAAAATGGCTAAGTTTGATAGGCTGGGATACTAGGGGGCAAGTGATTATTACTATTATTAAAGGGTAAGAGGACAGGAGAACAAATGTGATGTAGATATACTTTATAAATTTTGTTTTGTTTTTTCATTGCTGTGTTTTTATTCTTTAAAGGGTTGCTCTGTGATTTGCTGTGGTCTGACCCAGATAAGGATGTGCAAGGTTGGGGAGAAAATGATCGTGGTGTTTCCTTCACTTTTGGAGCTGATGTAGTCAGTAAATTTCTGAATCGTCATGATTTAGACTTGATTTGTCGAGCTCATCAGGTATGAAATAAGAAAACTTGGATGTTTTGATGTTTATTAACTTCACCCAGGTGTACTCCTTTTATTTTTGAGGAAATTGAGATCCAAGAAAGCTAATTATACAAGGAAAGCAGTAGAAGAGGTAAAGCCTATACCTTGATCTCACAATTAACAATCTAATGATTAGTTAACCCTTTCTCACCCTCTAAGGGGAAAGGTTTCAAAGGAATATATTTTTGTAGTGTACTGCAATACTAACAGATTTTTCAGTTCTTGTCTGAAGCTTTCTAGAAATATTTGACCCCATTTTAATATGATAGTTACATATTATAGATAAAAATCAAATGAACTGTGTGGATTTTGATAAGAACAAACCACACTGTAAAGAGACAATTGGGGAAATTCGATTATAGGCTAGGTATTAGATATCAAGGAATTGTTGTTAATTGTTTTAGCTCTGTGATGATACATATTGCTATGTAAGAAGGATGTCCATATTTTTCGAAATGCCTCCTCAAGTACATAGGGTAAGATGATGTATCTAGGGTTTGTTTTAAAATAACAAAAGCAAGATGCAGACATAGAGAATGGACTTGAGGACACGGGGAGAGGGAAGGGTAAGCTGGGAAGCAGTGAGAGAGTGGCATGGACATATATACACTACCAAATGTAAAATAGATAGCTAGTGGGAAGCAGCCACATAGCACAGGGAGATCAGCTCAGTTCTTTGTGTCCATGTAGAGGGGTGGGATAAGGAGGGTGGGAGGAGATATGGGGATATATGTATATGTATACCTGATTCACTTTGTTTTAAAGCAGAAGTTAACACACCATGGTGAAGCAGTTATACTCCAGTAAAGATGTTAAAAAAATAAAATATCAGCAGAGAAAAGCGGGGGTGGATAAATGAAATAAATGTAGCAAAGTCTTGGTAATTATTGAATCAGGTTGATGAGTAAATGGGAGTTTATTGAACTCTCTCTAGTTTTGTGTATATTTGAATTTTCATTGAAAAAAAATACATGTACAATTTAGGCGTATTTGGGGTTTTTTTTGTCCTTCACCGATAGATTATAAACTCCGTGGGCCTCTCACTGTTGTGGCCTCTCCCATTGCGGAGCACAGGCTCCGGACGCACAGGCTCAGCGACCATGGCTCACGGGCCCAGCCGCTCCGCGGCATGTGGGATCTTCCCGGACCAGGGCACGAACCCGTGTCCCCTGCATCGGCGGGTGGACTCTCAACCACTGCGCCACCAGGGAAGCCCACATTATATACTCTTTAAGGAGAGAATTGTGACTTGTTGGCCTTTGAATATCCATTGCCTTGTGAATTTACTGACATATTGTAACATGTAGTTAGTGTTTGTTAACAAAAGCTTATTTTAACAATATATCAAGTCCTCATGCTCTCTAGAACATAACTAATTTAAAATACATTGAAAAGCATTTTTTTAAATCTTTTTTTGCTACTTTTTTAAGTATTTGAAATTTGTAAGTATAATACTTTAAGATTCCTTGTTATTTCTTCGTTAAGGCAAAATTTGTTAATTATATGCTATTCTACAGTACTCCCGTTTTTTCTGTGGTCTTGCTCCCCATAACCCTTGACTACTTCTACCTTCTTTATGTGATCCTATGTGATAACAAAGATGACAGGCTTCTCATTTTCTGCACATGTTGTATATCAAATGCCTTTTTTGCTATTAAAATTTCCTAGTTCAATTAAGTGAAGTTATGTCCCCAAATCCTTTGCTTTTGGCGTATTTTTTAATCAGTGAACATTGTATTTATAGTTTAGGTAATTAAAATAAGTCTTCCACAAGATAACAGGGCAGAGTTGCTGAGTTTCCTAATAAAATATCCACTGATAATCAGTTTTTTCAGCCATAGGTCTCTATTCATTTGTCTTTTCAGAAATAGTGATGATTTTTAAAAGTCAGGTTACTGAACTACCTTAGTTTGCATGATCTTTTTCTAGACACCTCCAAAATCCTGTTCTGCTTATTTTCAAACTTACTGTCTCTAAAATTAAGAGATTTATGATGGGAAACAACACAAACTACAGATATTTCCTTTTTTAAAAACCCTGTTCTTTTAGTAAATACGTGAATAAATAAGTGAACGAGCAAACTAAGAACTAAAAGGACATACTGAGTGCCAAGCAGTGTGCTGAGCTGGAGTAGATAAGGTGGACAGAGTCTTAACAGAAAAGGTTAATATCTAAATTTTACCATGAGGTAATAACAAGCAGCACATGTACCTGATACTAAAGTAGGAATTATATAAAAATGTAAATAATTGTGGAAGTGCTTTCTCCAAGTATTGGTAGGATAATTTTGCTTAATCAAAGAATACCTAGAAGACTTTAGAAAGTATTCTTGCCTACTACAAATAAATAGAAAATATTTACATGTCATTGCATACCTCTCAAATCTGTAGACTGGGAAACGTGTTGTTTAGTTCACTCAGGAATTGACAACAGATTCTAGAAGTCATGTTAAATCATTAAGGAAAAGAGTTACACACAAAGAAGTGTAATCTATAGGCAGCTAATTTTTTGTAGTGTGATCTGTGTACAGTAAGCTCAACTTAGTAAAGTTTTCAGTGTGTGGCTATGTAATACTAATAGGAAATTAGAAAGTGGAACAAAAATCAAGCTTCCAAAACAAAACAGGGTTTTTTTTTTTTTTTCAGGTCTTTGTCACATTAATCTTAATTAGTATTAATGGTTGAGAATTTCAAAGAACACATAAATAAGTGTGTTTTTTCTTTTGACTTTTTCTTTGCCAGGTGGTGGAAGATGGATATGAATTCTTTGCTAAGCGACAATTGGTAACCCTATTTTCAGCCCCAAATTACTGTGGCGAGTTTGATAATGCTGGTGGAATGATGAGTGTGGATGAAACTTTGATGTGTTCATTTCAGGTATGATACAATATATCAACTTTGAACAACTAGAAATCTCTTTTTTTGTTTGTTTTTTTGTTTGTTTTGTTTTTTGCAGTACGCGGGCCTCTCACTGTTGTGGCCTCTCCCATTGCGGAGCACAGGCTCGGGACGCACAGGCTCAGCAGCCATGGCTCATGGGCCCAACTGCTCTGCGGCATGTGGGACCTTCCCGTACCAGGGCACGAACCCGTGTCCCCTGCATTGGCAGGCAGACTCTCACCCACTGTGCCACCAGGGAAGCCCCTCTTTTTTTTTTAATTGAAGTATAGTTGATTTACAATGTTGTGTTAGTTTCTGGTGGAAAGCAGTGATTAAGTTATACATATATATGTATTCTTTTTCATATTCTTTTCCATTGTGATTTATTACAGGATATTGAATATAGTTCCCTGTGTTATACAGTAGAACCTTGTTGTTTATCTAATTTATATATAGTAGTTTGAATCCGCTAATGCCAAACTCCTAATTTATCCCTCTGCCACCCCTTTTCCCCTTTGGTAACCAAAAGGTTTTAACAACTAGAAGTCTAATTAAAACTATTGTCAGAAGAATTTTCTTTCAGATTGTGTTCTTTCCTTCAGTTAGTATAGAAAATCAGTTTTGTTCAGAAGTAAAATCACTTATAGACTCCTTTAGAGATTTCTATTTTCATTCACAAACGCTCCAGTCTTTTTGGTATATAACCCATAATTAGAGTTTTAGGAAACCTGAGTCGTGTCAGTCATTCTTGATGCAGGTGTTTAAATTGTTAAATTCCTGTATGAATCCTTAGATAGTGGCTTACCTACTAAAAGAATGTAAATTCAGTGAATAATTTAGATTTTGTTTTCTTCTGCAAGATGAATAGGTAGGACAGGCGTTGAGTGGAGAGAGTTATATTATAAACTTCGATTAAAATAATGTAGAATATTTACCTAAGAAAAACTTTCCTAAGAAAAACTTTCCAAATAATCTTAAAGTATCAATTTGTGAATATAGAGACATTTACATTTTAAAAAGAGACCAGGGCTTCCCTGGTGGCGCAGTGGCTGAGAGTCCGCCTGCCGATGCAGGGGACACGAGTTTGTGCCCCAGTCCGGGAAGATCCTGCATGCCGCGGAGCAGCTAGGCCCGTGAGCCGTGGCCGCTGAGCCTGCGCGTCTGGAGCCTGTGCTCCGCAACGGGAGAGGCCACAACAGGGGGAGGCCCACGTACCACAAAAAAAAAAAGAGAGAGAGACCAGCTTTAACTTTAGTGTGCTCCTTAAAATCATTCTTGTTCATGGACTTAAATCACTTTAATACTTAGCTTTTTGCAAAGGTTATTTTATGTCCTTAATATCACACACTGTATTTCTCTTTTTAAATGTAGAAGGGGTTTGTTGCTATCAGTTAGTGGACTTGAATGCTAAATGTTTGACTTCTCATTTTCAGTTTAAACATAGTAACCAGGCCTTATCCTTCAACAGTTGCCATAATCGAGTTGTATTAATATATCCCGCCCCCCGCACCGGGGCACTATGACACTCTGAATAAAAATGCTTATGAGTCTTTTCTACACGTTTTTTATGTAAATACTGAAATTCTCTACCTGAAATGTAGGTTAAAGCTCTGTTTACACCCAGAAGAATAAACATAATTTTTAAATGTCAGATAGTAACAAGTATTGGTGAGGATGTGGAGAAGTTGGAACCTTATGCATTGATAGTGGGAATGGGAAATGGTGTGGCTGCTTTGCAAAACAGTTTGGCAGTTCCTCAAAAAGTTAAACATAGAATTTCTATATGACCCAGCAATTCCACTCCTAGGAATATACCTGAAAGAATTGAAAACAGGTACTCAAATACATGTATATGCATATTCATAGGAGCATTATTTATAATAGCCAAAGGTAGAAATAACCCAGATGGCCATTAGCTAAAGAGTGAATAAACAAAATGTGGAATATCCATAAAATGGCATATTGTTGGCAATTAAAAGTAATGAAGTACTGGGAATTTCCTGGTGGGTCCAATGGTTAGGACTCTGCACTCTCACTGCCAAGGGCCTTGGTTTGATCCCTGGTCGGGGAACTGAAATCCCATAAGCCGCGTGGCATGGCCAAAAAAAAAAAAAGTAATGAAGGACTAATATATGCTACAACATCAAAATCATTATCTTAGTGAAAGAAGCCAGTCACAAAAGACCATGCATTGTGTGGTTTCATTTATTTAAAATAGCCAGAAAAGACAAATCAATAGAGAAGGTAAAGTAGTGACTGCTTGGAGTTGAAGGGAGTTTTAGGGGAGTGGAGAATGGAAATAGGGAGGGAGTGATTGCTTATGGGAACAAGGTTTCTTCCTGGGGTGACAAAAACGTTCTAATGTTAGATTATAGCAGTGGTTGTATAGCTGCAAGTATATAAAAAATTGTTGACTTGTTACATTTTAATGGTTGAACTTTATGGTATCTAATATATATAGCTTTTTTAAAATAAAAGATCTGTGTACACATAATAAATCAAGATCTGAAGAGTTTGTGACTAATTACCCTCTAAATAGTAGAAGAATTATGATGAGAACCTAGGTGTTTTGACTCTTAAACTAGTATTCTTCGACATAGAGATATGCTAATTTGAAAATTTTTTTATTGATACTTAAGTTTAAGGATTGGGTAGTTGAAGGGATTTGTGTACTTGAGCTTTTGTACAGCAGAAAATAACACAACATTGTAAAGCAACTATATGCCAATAAAAAATAAAATAAATAAAAATTTAAAATTATCAATGGAATGACCAGCAATAGCAATATTCAGACATTTACTGTACTCTTTAAATGTGAGAAATGTTTGTGGAACTTTGCTGTTTTCTTCTACAGTTTTATAATTGATGTCATTTATTGAAAGGCCCACTATTGTAACAGTAATTTCCTTAAACTTATTGTACTTGAAAAAATAACATTGTTACTAAATTATTTACTTTAAGATATTGAAACCATCTGAAAAGAAAGCTAAGTACCAATATGGTGGACTGAATTCAGGACGTCCCGTCACTCCACCTCGAACAGCTAATCCACCGAAGAAAAGGTGAAGAAAGGAACTCTGTAAAGAAACCATCAGATGTGTTAAGGACATACTTCATAATACATAAGTGTGCACTGTAAAACCGTCCGGCCATTTGACACCCTTTATGATGTCACACCTTAACTTAAGGAGACGGGTAAAGGATCTTAAATTTTTTTCTAATAGAAAGATGTGCTACACTGTATTGTAGTAAGTATACTCTGTTATAATATTCAACAAAGTTAAATCCAAATTCAGAATTGCCCATTAAATTTACATCTTCACGTATCACAGTTTTTAAAGTTGAAAAGCATCCCAGTTAAACTAGATGTGATAGTTAAACCAGATGAAAGCATGATGATCCATCTGTGTAATGTGGTTTTAGTGTTGCTTGGTTGTTTAATTATTTGGGGCTTGTTTTTGTTTTGTTTTGTTTGTTTTTGCTAAAATAATGGCAAATTCTTTAAATTTTTTCCCAGACATTTTAAAAAGTGAAATGTGGGAAGAGCTTTAAAGACGTTCATCGACTATTAATTTTCCATTGCTTATTTACTTATGTACCTGTTTGATCTCACTAAGAAAACTTATGCCTCATTACAGTAAAAAGGAATTTAAGAGATATTTTTTAAAAATATGCAGACTGTCCAATCGAGTGATTTAATCAGTTTGGGCAAACATTACGGCTGATAGTGAATATCTTGCTTTATAGAGAAATTGCCACTGATTTGGATTTGTGCGCTCTAATTCTAACTTATTGATGCTCTATCGTGCAGTAGCATTTTCATTTAACTTTAAGATAAGGCTCATTTAGCATACCCAACTAGTTGGTGATGTGATTATGTGGTACCTTGGCTTTAGGTTTTAATTCGCACGGAACACCTTTTTGGCATGCTTAACTCTCTGGTAACACCCTCACCTGCATTGGTTTTGTTTTTTGGTTTTTGTTGTTGTTGTTGTTGTTTGTTTTTAGATCCACAGAACATGAGAATCCTTTTTTGACAAGCCTTGGAAAGCTGACCTTATCTCTTTTTCCTCCCTCTGTACGAAGGATGTATTTAAATGAATGCTGGTCAGTGGGACATTTGTCAACTATGGGTATTGGGTGCTTGACTGTCTAATATTGCCATGTGAATGTTGTATACGATTGTAAGGCTTATGTCACTAAAGATTTTTATTCTGATTTTTCATGATCAAAGTTCATATGATATTGTATAGACATGCTTTGTAGTGAACTATAGTAGCAATAATTTCTGTACATGATCAAGGGTTTATTGCAGCATTTCTTTTCCTGTTCTTTTTTTTTTTTAAGGGTAGTATTAACAAATGACAGGAATAGAAAAGTCAACATAAAGATTTTAGAAGGAGAACTTACAGGACACAGATTTGTGATGCTTTGGATGCAACACTTTTGGATGTGATTCTCAAAGCTTTTATTGAGCGTTGTCAAATTTGTAAGCTTCATAGGGATGGACATCATATTTATAAATGCCCTTCTATAAGTGCTACCATAGATGTGAAATTCTTGACCTTAATATCGTCTTTGAAAATGTTAAATTGAGAATTCTGTTGACTTACGTTTTAAGAATTGGCGTATTGTATTACTGCAAGAGATTTGATTTTCAGCACAGTGCAACGTTCTTTCAAATGCATATGTCTTTTTTTTCTAATTCCATTTTGTTTTAAAGCACATTTTAAATGTAGTTTTCTCATTTAGTAAAAGTTGTCTAATTGATATGAAGCCTGACTGGTTATTTTATTCCTTTTTTTTTTTTCTTTTACAATGAGACATTTAAACACACATTTTATTCAAATAGATTTTAATGTTTTTGACGCATACTGAATTGGTTTTTTTTTTAAATTGTCCATGTACTGCATATGATGTATTAGGTTAGGTCACACAGGCTTTTTATCTAATGTGATTTAAATATCTTCCTAGCTGAAGAATAAGTTGAGCAATTTTAAATAGAATTTTAGATGTATTCTTATCAGTGTAGTGTGAAGGGGGTCTAGAAAATAAGCCTTTGGCAGGAGACAGGGCAGTCTTTTATTAATCTTAGTAATAGTCAAAACACATTAATTTAGATCCTACATATTGGGTTTTTGTAGTAATTTAGCCAGGTCAGTACTGAATATGAAAAAAATAGTCACTAATTAAGCAAATTAATATTGGTCGCTGAATTTGAAGAATAGAAATTTATCATGTTTTAAAATTATTCAAGCAGTCTTAAAATACTTTAACAGCTTCTATTCCTATAATGTGTTCATTACAAATATTATTTGCTTGGCTCTGCTACTTGAAATAAATAAAACTTTCTTAGCAGAAAAATATCCTATAATTCTAGTGTCACTAATTTGTTCTTCCCTTTTGCTAATTTATATCATTTTTCCTCTGATTTTTAATAATTTTCTATATTCAAATTTATTCTAAACGTCATGACATTCAGAGTCATTAAACACACTAGATAACTGTGATAATGTGATGGATCCACATGGATTATTATGGTGCATTTCTGTTCTTGAATGGAAAGAATCAACTACAAATTGCATTTGAAGCTTTACCATTCATTATTTTAATTTTGCCCGGGGACCAATTTTAATCATGATCAGCAGGACAGGTTTGTTCAAAATGTTGAGTCAAAATACCTGCAAGCAGAATTTTAAAGTTTAAAATGTGGCTGGTTGGAAGTGGAAGAGGTTATAATAGGCCTTAAAAAAAAATTGTCTAAGGGAAAACCAGGAGCATCTTGAGATGTGTCCCTTAAGAGTATATAAAAGTGTATTATATCGAGCCAAGGAACTTAAGTATATCTCCATATATAAGTTCACGTACATTCCTGTGTCTGCTTGGCAACTGTTAACTTCTGAACCAAAAGAACAAATTTTTTTCTTTCACATCTTTACATTAAAAATGCGTTTAGAGAAGGAAAATAGGCTTACTTTACTCTTGCTGCCCTGACTCAATCCACCTCTTCTCTTCCTTGTAAATCCATCCCTGAATAAAAGCTGTGCCTGAGAAAACACTTAATAGCCTGACTATACCAGTTCCCTCACGTAGAAATACTCTATCCCTTTTTTGCTAGTAGATTTCAATGTTTTATAATTTCCTTAAACAGCTAAAAAGTGGTTAAAGAGAGTTTAAAGTGACAGGGTACCTTGCAAAATCAACAGCAGTTCAATAAAACATAAATTGATTCCCTGTAAGTATACGATGAAAGTTTTATCTTTATTCTCTTTATAATGTTTCAACAAAAGTGAAATTTAGATACAGTGTAGAAAGTTTGATCTCTTGTTCAGTTTTACCTGTACTTTTGAATGCCAGAATTGCTAAATAAATCCCGATTAGAAAAAAACTTTTTAATAAGAAATTTTCATTATTTTCCAATCTTAGTGTAATTTAACATCAAAGTCCAGTTTACATGGACCTAATGCAATAATATACTTTGTTATGTCCACATTTCAAAACATGAAACATTTGCAAGACAAAAAAAAATCATTCTTTTTCCTTCTCCATCATTTCTATATATTTTGGGGGTTTTTTTGTTTTTTAAAAAAGATACGAACAATCACGAAGTTTACCTTTTTGGACTTAAGGCATAACATGAAATTGCACATTTTGAAATGTGAAAGCTTAATTTTGAAATGAATTAGTTCTATCAAACCCTGTTTGCGTTTACATTATTTAAATTATATAGTATTTTATTTCTATTCTTGCTGTAAATTCTAATGCTGTTCATGGATTGTGCATTTCCTGTGCAGTCAGTCTTTGCCTGTTGACAGTTACTAACAGTGCAGTATAGAATCCAGATACTGAGCTTTCAGTTTCTTAGTTATCATTTCAGTTCAAAGCATGCTGCTTAATTGTGTGGAAGATCCAATCCATTTTTGTTGTCCAGCCACCATAGTGTGCATCATTGGTTTTATGAAATATTCCAAAGCCTCTTGCTCAGTTTTATCTAAAGCTAGGGTCTTTCGAATGTATGCAGTATCATGAAAAGATTGTAGTTCTGGCATTCCAGAGCCAAGCATCATTGAGAAAAGATTTATGAAGAGATTGGCATGCTGCCGAATAGCTAGATAAGCCTTGTAACACATCTCCTGAAACCTCTCAGATTCTCTTATCTTTGTGCATTCTTGGGCTCCTTTACTAATCACTATTAAGAAATCTTGGGTCAAAACAAATGGTACACGCTCTCGTTTATAACCAGATTTTTTCTTCTTGTGATCCAAAAAGTGTCCAAAATCTGTATGAAACAGTTGTCCATCATCTTTAACCATGATGTTACTATTGTGACCATCTCCAATTCCCAAAATGAAGATAGCAACACAATACCCAGCACATGAACATGTAAACAGATCGATGGCTGCATATTTCTCCCTTGTTCTTGTCTCTGAGCCACTGATGTAGTGTGTGGCTGTTGAACTGCAGGGCACCTTTCAGGCCTCCTTTAGACTGAATTTGCATAATGGTGTGAATTTCTCACCACCTCAGTAAGTCCCACACAGTCACCAATTGACAACCATAAGGTAACATTTGAAAATCAAAACCTTGATTTTGTCAGATATTTTCCATAATGCAAATAATTTGAAGTGTTAGCATATCTTGCCATAAATCATCATTTAAAAAAATCTCGTTCTGAAAGAGTAATTCTGACGTGATGTCTGGGTTCTCCCAATTCAACCACAGTGGCCTTTTTGCAGAGGACATAATTTGACACTCTTCAAGCCTGAGATTTCCCAGCTGATGAGCAGGGTTTAGAGGCAATAGAAAGCCCTGAAGAGCATCAGTGAAATCTGGTAGCCGCATTTGCTCAACTAAAAACTTCATCTGCACCTTCTGTGTTTCATCCTTCTCTTGTTTGAGAATGTCAGTTAAGTTAATGAGCTCTTCCCATAGCTTCAATCTGCCTGTTCAGGTGTTTCAGATACACCCCACATGCACAGCAATAGGACTCCAAAAGCAGGCCAAACCTGTTTTACGGTGCATCTCAGATTTTAAATGCCAAAAGAAAAAGTGCCTAATCCTTTGATTAGTCAATGCTTTTTTGAGTAAAAATCTCACAAGTAGGTTATCCAAATACTGTTCATAGTTTAGGACCTGTACTAGCAGAATTAGGTACTGAGAAAGTTTGTCATCTGTTAAATATTTTTCTAAGCATTGAACAGCAAAACCTTGAACCATGGGATCTGGGTAATTGCAGTCCAGAAGCTCCATAGCCTGTTGAGGTTTGATTGGAGGCCAGTCGTTTACCAAGCAGTACATCTGAGCTACTTCATCGCTAGAATTCCATTTAACAGAGTTAATTCGGGTAGAATTTCAGGGATAGTTACACAAGTGTCTGTGGCTCCACAGAAAATCTCTTAGTGATTTCAGATAGAGGATCTCGTGTACAAATTGCTTGGAGCTGTTAGCATTTTCTCAATTCATTGTCTCTAGCTAGTCTGTTACTCAGTCCTGCATGGGAATAACTAAATCCTGCTTCTCGGGATACAGACCAATTGGCATGCTCTTCAATCACTGACATATCTGGAAACCTCACCGCACTGCCAAACCAGTCAAACTCCAACTCTAAACATGGAGTTTCTTTATTTGGATTTGATCCAGTAACACCAATAGAGTTCAGCAAATCTTCAAGTCCATGAGGTACTGGCGAAAGATTCAAAGCCATTTTTCCAGATACTAGAGTATCTGTGTAATCAAACAAGTTTATATTTCCCCAGCCCAATGGACAGTGTTCCTCCTTAGCACCCTTTCGGCCTTTAACAGAACAGATGGAAAGGCAAAGTCGAGCAGCATGAGGAAGATCAGGAATGTATATATCTTAATTCAGCCATTCATTCCACCTGGGATTGGAACAAGGTACTCTTTGAGTGTTCACATTATCACATAAGCGTTCTCCTCCATGGTAGATACCTGTTCTAACATAGATCTTGTCAGTGTCTCGAATATTTACATTCACATAGGTTGCACAAAGAATTTTTATTCTTGAGTGCACTATTTATAACCCAAAGGGATTTTGTAGATGTTTCTCCATTTGTATATGGTGTAGCTGTGGAGATGCATCTGGAATAAGATGGCATTGTAAAAATCCATTGGCAGTTGAGAGTAGAGCCTTTCTTTAGCCATCAGCATCAAACTGGGCATCCTCCCAAGCATTATACAGCTTCTTATATACTTACACTAAGGATATTTTTCTAGAAAGTATTTGTCACATCCACACACTTTTTTTTTTTTTTTTTTTTTTTTTTTTTTGCGGTACGCGGGCCTCTCGCTGTTGTGGCCTCTCCCGTTGCGGAGCACAGGCTCCGGACGCGCAGGCTCAGCGGCCATGGCTCACGGGCCCAGCCGCTCTGCGGCATGTGGGATCTTCCCGGACCGGGGCACAAACCCGCGTCCCCTGCATCGGCAGGCGGACTTTCAACCACTGCGCCACCAGGGAAGCCCCACACACTTTTAAAATATACTTGCCCTGATATTCTAAAGCACAGAGTTTCAGTTGTTCAGATGATAGCAACATACTTTGAATTTTTTTCCTGATCACGTCAGCAATTACTTGTTCTGGCACACAGTCATGGTTTGATTTTCAGAGTATACTTCACTGCTTGTCATTTGGAGAAACTGTTACCCAAATCACCACTATATTCGCCCTTTATCCAATTTATTATGTAGGCGCTTTGGCAGTTCTCGTGAAGATTCTACATTTGGAGGATAGACATACATTGCTCTACCATGAGGTGAATTGAGATCCGTAAGATCCACAGCTTTACAAACATTGAGAATATTTCTTCGAAGTCCTGTACTTCTGGATCTATAACCATATCGAATTCACACACTGGCATGCCAACGGCAAAACCAGTTTCTCGGTTGAGGATCTTTTCTTCATGGTTGCCTAATGGTTCAGTTACTTTTTTAAAGGGTTGAAAAAGCGTAAGGTCACAAAGTCGTTTCATGAAAAAATTCTTCCCTTTCTGCTTCTTGGGTAACACAAAAGGTAAGAACATTCATCTTGAAGTTGATGGCGAGGGTATTTTCTCACTTCTTTAAATAGTTCATGTTTTATAGTTATTAGTGTAGCCTCACGGAGGCATTCTGAAGTTACTATCATCCCATTTGGTAGTAAACATTCTACTAGGAGTCTTGGCATCAAGTGGATGCCCCACAGTTCACCTGATGATGGTCTTGGAGGCATTGTTCTGATCCTTTACAAATTTTACATATAAAAGTACTTTGCAGAATTAGATGCGTGGCTGTCCCAAGGCAGAAATGCTCGGAGCTCCTAGAACCTAACCGCATCGCGTCCCGGCGAGGTCCCAGCCCCGCGGGCGGCACAGCCCCGCCTCCCGGCCCCCCTGCCCTGCCGCTCCGGAGCTGCCCGGCCACTGCCTCGCCAGCAGCCCGAGACCTCAGCGGCCGCCTAGAAGATTTTTAAAGTAAAAACTTCCTTCAGCTACCACCTCTTACATTGGTTGACATTAAATCATAAACTTAATTAATTTCTTATTATTTTCTTTCTTGTACAGATTGCCAGTGTTTTTATTAAACCTTATTTTTACAAAAGTGGCTGTAAATCTTTTTTCCTCTTAGGGATCTTTGCCAGCTAATGTGGTTACAAAATCTTACTTGTAACCCAGATTGTTTTGGGTATCAATAGAGTGGAAGATTACAAATGTGTTGTGAGGTGTGTGTTGTATGTATGTGAAAGGGAGCGAGAACAAACTGCCTGAAGCTCACAGATTCAGCATTTCTTTTTTTTTATTTTTATTTTTTTAATTTTTCTAAAATGATTTTATTTAAATAATTTTGACTCAAACTTTTAGCATTCATGGTAATTTGTATTTTGCCTTCGAATCTTTTTTTTTTAACATCTTTATTGGAGTATAATTGCTTTACAATGGTGTGTTAGTTTCTGCTTTATAACAAAGTGAATCAGTTATATATATACATATGTTCCCATCTCTTCCCTCTTGCGTCTCCCTCCCTCCCACCCTCCCTATCCCACCCCTCTAGGTGGTCACAAAGCACCCAGCTGATCTCCCTGTGCTATGCGGCTGCTTCCCACTAGCCATCTATTTTATGTTTGGTAGTGTATATATGTCCATGCCACTCTCTCACTTTGTCACAGCTTACCCTTTGCCCTCCCCATATCCTGAAGTCCATTCTCAGTCTGTGTCCTTATTCCTATCTTGCCCCTAGGTTCTTCATGACCTTTTTTTTTTCCTTAGATTCCATATATATGTGTTAGCATGCATATACACTGGAATATTACTCAGCCATAAAAAGAAACGAAATGGAGTTATTTGTAGTGACGTGGATGGACCTAGAGTCTGTCATACAGAGTGAAGTAAGTCAGAAAGAAAATCAGCATTTCTTTGATACTGCGTGCAAAAAGGTGGGAACCTAAGATCTATCCCTGGAGGTTTTCAGTCAAGCCTAGCCTGGGCTCACCAAGTAAGATGTGTTTTAATTTTTGCAGCTTCTTAACTCTGAGTCATTCAGTAGATGTACAGGCCAAAATTCTTCCCGAGAGAGCAATGACACCACAACTAAACATGTGAAGCTATCAGACTTTTACACCAACTATAATTATTATTACAATAGTGTGCCTTTTAGCACACTAATTTATAGTCTATCATGTATAAACATGATTATTGACAAAGTCACAAAGACAGAATACAGTACAACAGGAAAGAAGTAGTCCAGAGGAGTCCTTAATGTATGTAATACGTTTAACTGGAATAACTTAAGTCTTAAATCTAGTGTATTTCTTAGGAAAAAAGAGCCGAGGAAACAAAACCAGGGTGATGAAACTTTTTTTATCCGACTGCCTCCAATATGTGATTCTCAAACTGATACTGGGGGCTCCCCTGGTGGCGTAGTGGTTGAGAATCTGCCTGCCAATGCAGGGGACACGGGTTCGAGCCCTGGTCTGGGAAGATCCCACATGCCGCGGAGCGGCTGGGCCTGTGAGCCACAACCGCTGAACCTGCGCGTCTGGAGCCTGTGCTCTGCAACAAGAGAGGCCGCAATAGTGAGAGGCCCGCGCACCGCGATGGGGAGTGGCCCCCGCTTGCCGCAACTAGAGAAAGCCCTCCCACAGAAACGAAGACCCAACATAGCCATAAATTAATTAATTAATTAATTAAAAAAAGAAATTGAATACAATATTTTTTTAAAAACTGATATTGGCATAGTTTCTGAAAATGCTGTCACTTACCAACAGATTATTAACAGACTGACACCTACCCCACCATTCTTGGGGTAAACATGAGCTCTGTCTCTAGCTCTCTTAGTGTAATAAGGATTATTGAGAATGCAGGCGTGAGGGGCGGAATCACTTGAAAAATCGTATTCCGGTCGAACTCAGGAAACTACTCAACTTACCAAACTAAAAATTAATAACCTACTTCAATACCTCAGAAGAACTTACGTGAAGCCGAGCGTCCCATTCTGTTACACATCTGTTATGCAGTATATGCCTTAAGTTTTAGAAACAAATCCCTGTCTCCTGGGATAATTGCCCCAGGTTTTTGTAGCCCATCTCTAGCTGGGGCCTGGTAACACCACTGAAATTAATTTGATAATATCAAAAATCTAGGTTAAAAGCTTTCTATTTAATAGGGCTTCCCTGGTGGTGCAGTGGTTAAGAATCCACCTGCCAATGCAGGGGACATGGGTTTGAGCCCTGGTCCGGGAAGATCCCACATGCTGTGGAACAACTAATCTCGTGTGCCACAACTACTGAGCCTATGGCCTAGAGCCCGCGAGCCGCAACTACTGAAGCCCATGCGCCTAGAGCCCGTGCTCCGCAACAAGAGAAGCCATTGTAATGAAAAGCCCGCACACCGCAACGAAGAGTAGCCCCTGCTCGCCGCAACTAGAGAAAGCCCACAAGTAGCAACAAAGACCAAACGCAGCCAAAAGTAAATTAAATAAATTTAAAAAAGAAAACACCACTTTATAGCAGTACACCATATATACTCAATATGTTGTTTTAAAAAACCAGCTTTCTATTACTGTACTGTACAGCCTGTTTTTCATGGGGTACCCTAATCTTTTATTAAGTGAGTATCCTAAACTATTTGGGTATCCTCACTGACAGGTTAACACAAATTGTGATCTATTCCATTTTTGAAAGAAAATCAATTATTTGCTGTACAGATCCGTTAATATGTTGGGCGTTCCTTCAAAATGTTGTTCCATTTGGTCCTTAGAAGCCTTTGGGTCTAGATCAGTCTAATTTTGACTAGAATGTATGGACAGAGATTTTTTGTCTCTTTTGTTCGCTGACATGTCTCCAGCTTCTAGAGTAGTGCCTAGCACATAGTACGTATGCAAACGTTGGTTTAATGAATGGCAAATGAGTTTCAAAAATCACTATTACTACCACTATTTTGACACTGTGACCTTTTGGAGAAATTAGCAAAAAATAATATAGTTGCAGTTTTTATTTATCTTCATCTAACTGCTTTTTGTCTCGTACAAGAATGCTGGAATAGTCTCAGGAGAAAATTGATCTGGGTCTATATGGCAAAAATAGTTTGTTGTCCTGTAATCCTTATTTGGTAAAATATTGGTAAGTATGAGAAGTCAGTGTTCAGTTAGTTGAAGGAATGTTTCTCAGCTAGCTGCTGACAGGCACACTGGGGAAGTTGCCTCTTGTTCAGAATCAAACTTTCCAAGATCCTTATGGGTACTTTCTTGCCTCCCCTTTGCTATAGTTTATTTAGGTTCTGTTTTATTGACCTTAAAGTCATCTTTGTTGTGAGCCACTTCGAATATTTTTAGGAAAGTGATATAGTTTTGTGTAACATTTTGTGTTTCAGAAGTCACCTAGTAAATATGAACACTTAAAACCAGGAATCAAAACTTGAAAGTGGAGAGGCTATTGCCTCATTTTAACAAATAAGGATTATGTCATAGGCAGCAGCAAGAATGGGGAGAAATCAAGAAAGATATTTTCATTAATGAGCAAAAAAGTGAGGTACAGTGGAGAAAACTATTCTAGAGAGAAATTTTATAAAGTCCTTCTATCTATTGTTCTAATACTTCTGAAGACTTTATCTCTACCACAGAAAAGAGCAGTCAGCCAGGCTGCATTCTTGGTCATAGTGCAAAATTCCAGGAAGGGAATTTTGCCCAGCTTGAATCAAGGGCCGGCCCTTATGACTCCAGTGAGTGAGGAAGGAGAGAGATAATATTGCATGAATATAGCTGCTATCTCTACACCCAAGTGGTTTGGGAGGTTCGGTAGAACATTTCCTAGAAAAGGGGTGCTGAACATAAAGCTGTCCTTTACAATACACCTTAAAAGATAATCTAGTCACAAAAAGACTGAAAATATGACATTGGCAAGATGTCGACTAATGGAAACTCTTACTTAAAACTGGTAAAACTACCTGGGAAATGAATTTAGCATTGATAATCTTGTATAGTTGAAACTGCATACTCTAAAACCCATCAGTTTCACTTTAAAGCATTTATGGAAAAACTACATGAGTGCACCATGGGGCATACATATATAAACAGAAGTATTGTAGTATTCAAAATATTTGACTTTAATACATGGGCACTGACCAGACACCAACTCATCAGAGCCTGTGCAAGCTATAAATAACGAATTTGGCTTTACAGAGGCATAGCAGCTGATAACCAGGTCTGTGCATGGGAATACTCAGAGCATTCATAGCAAAAAATAACACAAGTGACTTGACAGAAGCATTGATTCATTATGGTATATTTACAGAATAATCCTACACAGGAATGAAAATGATTTACTGTCATTCATTAGTGTGTCTAAATCTTGAAAGTATGAAGAATAGAAAGAGTATTAAATTTTCAAACAAGATTTGTGTTTAAGAATACGGTAAATCTAAAAAGAAAATGGAATGGGGGAATTAATTCCCTGGCGGTCCAGTGACTAGGACTCGGTACTTTCAATCCCTGGTGGGGGAACTAAGACCCTGTGAGTTGGGGAGGGGGGGATGGGAAAAATAAAAGTCACCTCTGCTGAGAAGTAAGGGGAGGAGGAGGAGCATACAGAATCTCAACAGTATTGTTTAATGTTCTATTCCTTGGATCTTAGGTTCATGCTTTTTGGGTGGGCAGTGGCTTCTTGAGGTTTTGTTTTATGCTAAGCTTGCATATATGTTACTAATATTCTTTTGTACATATCAAATATTTCATTTTTTATAAATTTATATGCAATCCCATTTCTGGAAAAGAGGCCTAGTTTTTTTTGTTTTTTTTTTTTTGCGGTACGCGGGCCTCTCACTGTTGTGGCCTCTCCCGTTGCAGAGCACAGGCTCCGGACGCGCAGGCCCAGCGGCCATGGCTCACGGGCCCAGCCGCTCCGCGGCATGTGGGATCTTCCCAGACCGGGGCACGAACCCGTGTCCCCTACATCGGCAGGCGGACTCTCAACCACTGCGCCACCAGGGAAGCCCGAGGCCTAACTTTTGATTTAAAGTGAGAGACATGCAGCTCTTCCTTTCACTTGAACCCTTAGGAGCCACTGTAAGGTTACTAATTGGCCTGATTTCAATTTCATTGTGTCTCAGGGAGTAGGCCTGAGGAAAGGGAGTGAGACAAGAGAATGGCCAGTTAGTGGAGCAATCAAAACACACACTTATAGATGCATTAAGTTTGCTTTTATGGCCTCCGTTTGTGGTACCCCAAAATAATTACAATAGTAACATCAAAGATCACTGATCATGGATCACCATAACAAATATAATAATAATGAAAATGTGTGTAATGTTGCAAGAATTAGCCAAATGTGACAGACATGAAGTGAGAAAATGCTGCTGGAAAAGTGGCGCTAATAGACTTGCTCTACGCAGGATT
Source organism: Neophocaena asiaeorientalis asiaeorientalis (assembly GCF_003031525.2). Lineage (NCBI taxonomy): Eukaryota > Metazoa > Chordata > Mammalia > Artiodactyla > Phocoenidae > Neophocaena > Neophocaena asiaeorientalis. Next base: position 121,461 of record NW_020175666.1, read on the forward strand.
GCCATAAACCTTCAATTTGTAAAAAATGTAGTATCTGCGAAGCATAAAACAAAGCAGTATGCCTGTAGTAGTCATTCATTGTTCAGTAAACATTCTGTGTACTCAAGGCTGGAGATTAGTAATCACAATAAACCCTGATACCTTGTGGAAAAGAGAACCACCAGGGAAAGAGAGAATGAGGCTCAAAGCAGTGTTTTCCTAGGAGAATCAGTATTTAAGGTTTTCACAACCAGTTTATGCTTCTTGGTTCATTCCCCCATTTAAGGGCCATGGGGAAAATATCCAAAATGCTTATAAGGAAAAATGAGTTTGCAGATTGTGTCCTCTTTCACGTAGGTGATTTTTTGCCATCATCTAGCTGTGTGAGAGCCCGAGAAAGAAGGGAACTAAATATTCATTCTTCAGAGTTGCTGACTGAGGAACTAATTGCTAGGAAGTGCCACAAATACGCAAGGCCAACTTGCTTTTTAAGTGTGATAGTTGTGGTAACTGAAAAATCTAGAAGCAATGCAAATATCAAAATGATTTACATTTGGTCCATCCACTCTGGACTATTATGCAGTCGTTAAGAATACTCAGAAAGACTGTAGCAACATGAAAAAAGGCCATGATACGTTAACAGGGGGAAAAAAGCAGGTTATACATTAGATAGAAGGGAAGTGAAGAGTAAAAGACGTCACGTACAAAATTTAAAAGCTATGAAGAATCCTTTTACTTATTCATTGAACAAACATTTATTAAGCACCTTACATCCCAGGCACCAGGTCAAAAAGAAAAGGTACCTGTAGAAGAAATTAGTTTGGAACAATAGATTTAACAGGATAGAATAACATTACCCCTTCTCACAAAGAGCCACGGTGCTCACACCTTTCTTTTTTGGTTTAGGTTGTCTCTTCCTCTGTTTCTACAGTTATTTTAACGTAGCAGTAATTTACAATTGCTGCTGCGAAGTTCACCTCTGATTCTTCGTCCTCCTGCTGTTGACGTCTCCGTTTACCGCGTTCCTGCCAGTGTGTGTGCCCGGTGCGGTGGAGGAGGGGTAAGTTAAGACCTGACGTCCCAGCCCGGCAGGGCCTCTCCATCTCGCAGCAGGGAAGATAAGTGGCTCTAATCCAAGCCTGACTTTGGTAAGTGTCCAAGGGTAAGGCGTTACATTAGAAGGCAAGAAGCGGTCTGGGAGTGTCGAGGCGTTTTACCAGGACCTTGCCGGGAGGGAAAGCAAAGCCGGGTAACGGGACAAGGTGGGCAGGCGGCTGAGGCAGCGAGTGCAGCGCGAGGTGGCGGGGGGTAGGCGCGCGCGCCTTGGGCTGGCCCCGCCCCCCGGAGGCGGGCTTTGCGCGCTGATTGGCCCGCGCCGGCCTCGCTCCGGGTTGGCGGGAGGTCTCCGAGCCCGCAGTGCAGCGGTGGAGTAACCTGAGAGCAACCGTCTGAGGCCTGGGGCGTCTGGGGAAGGCTGCCCGCTGGCCCGGCCCCCTCTCACTAGCCTCGGTTTTCCGCAGGTACTCTCCGCTCGCGCCCTGGCTTCGGGCCTCGCCGGCAACTCTCCAGTTTTGGTTGTGCCTGGTTCCTCCGTCCCCTGTCTCCCCCAACGACGCCACCCTCAGTGTGTGAGGTAGCGGCAAAAAAAACCCAAGTACTAGCCGTGCCCTCTCCTCAGCGGGCGCTCCCCTCCTCGGGAAGGAAGGCCCTTAGGAACGAGCTCGTGCCTTCCCGCAGCACGCCCGCCCACCTGCCTTTTCCCTGCTGGGCGCCGGCTAGTGGTATTCTGAGTTCGTCCTGCCTCTTCTCGCGTCCCATTAAGCACATCTTTTTTTCGCAGGAGCATCTGCGCCAGAATCCTGAGACCTGAGCTGCTGTATCTCGGTGCTATGCCCTTGGCCCATTTATCAGAATTTACTAATGTCCCTTTCTTACATTTCCAGTACGACTGGAGGCCAACTAGCTTCTATTAAAATATAAATAAATAAATAAACTTGAGAAGTAATTTAACATTTAAAGACTGATAAACCCATGCTATGTTAAAATTGAGATCCTGTCTCTACAAATTTTATTCTTTATCATGAGCACATTAAAAAAATACCTATGGTCTCTGTTACCAATAAAATTTTAACATTTAAATTACATGTACTAGTTGAAGTGAAATTTGGTTTCCTGTCATATTGGGACTCTCTTTCGAAGACACCCATCCTGGAAAAAAGATACAATAATAGTGCTGCCATGTATTGAGATTTTGCTAAGCATTCAGCACTGTGCATTATCCATATAGTTCCTTTCCTTACTAAGCCTACAAAATATGTATTATTAACAATGCCTAGTAACTTTAATTGAATACTTACTAGGTACCAGGTTCTAAAAATAAATAGCTGCTTTTATTATCTCAATATCACAAGTGAGAAAATGGAGGCTCCCAGAAGTTGAATAGCCTAAGACCCAGTCGCTAGTGAGAATCAGGTCTTAATCCAGGTCTATTCTCCAATATTTTAACGTATATTCTCAGGTGGCTCTGTCCCTCTGCCTTCTGTCGTGCTGAAAAATCCTCTGTCTTAAAAAAAAAATTCTTGGGAATTCTCCTGCGGTCCAGTGGTTAGGAATCGTCGCTTTCACTGCCAGGGCCCGTGTTGGATCCCTGGTCGGGGAAATAGGATCGGCAAGCCGCGCGGCCGGCCAAACTTAAAAAATACTAATAATAATTTGACTGTTGTCATTCTTTTAGTATGTCTAAATGAAGAGCAAAAATACAAGTTACCTCAAGTTGGAATTTGACCAAAATGTTGCATTGATAGCTTCTCTCCCTAAGGTCCTTCTCTATAACCCTCCTGCCAGTGTTTGGTTATTAATCTCAGTGAATCTCTATTTGAGGAATTTCCTCCTCTTTCTGTTTTCTCAAATTTTATATGAAGCAGAATAATGTAAAACATATTTATTTTTTTGATTGATAGAAAATTTGCATTCTATTTCATGATATATCCGAGGTTGTTTTAACAAAGCAACACTTTTAATTTACTTAACATTAAGTAACGTTAAGTAAATCTGACATCCTGGGAGATATGCCACAACTCTTCTATATTCTGGCACATCTGTCCCGCACTCCCCCAAGCCTGCCCCCACACCCCAATGTGAGAAGCCTGACTATTTAGTTTTTTCCATCTAGATTTGTAAGGTTGCTCTTTCTTTGAGGGAAAAAAAAAAGATGCAGATGAGACCTCCAGCTGTCTCCCAGATGAGGTGGGCAGGAAGTAGCAAAACCTTCTTAACACAAGTCTCAAGGCACAATTAATCACCCATTCCTTTTTCTATGGAGTTTGTAGCACTCCCCCACCCTCAACTCCATAATTGCCTTCGATTTGCTTGGACCTTAGGATCTAGGAAGAAAGATGAGAGGAGAGGAGGGAAGCAAAATAGAGGGAGGAGAAGCAATTATAGAATTAATTTAATATAATTTACTCTGCCTAGTTCTTCATAATCTAGCCCTGTACTGTCTAATATGTGGCTGTTGAGCAGTTGAAATGTGGCTGGTGCAACTGAAGAATTTTTACTGCAACTGAAGAATTGAATTTTTACTTTAATTTAAAATTAAATACTGAAGGAGTGTAAAATATTTTTCCCTTATGTACCACATAATTGTTTTGGTAAGACTACATTTCACTTTAACTGTTGGAAATTTAGCATCCAAAATTCAGATACACTGTAAGTGTAAACACCAGATTTCAAAGACTTAGTATGAAAAAAAGAATGGAAAGTATCTCATTAGTTTTTATATTGATTACATGTTAAAATGATATTTTGGATATACTAGGTTACATAAAATATATTCCTAAAATTAAATTCACTTGCTTATTTGTACTTTTTAAATGTAGCTTTAGAAATATAAAGTGACTCACATTATATTGGACAGTGCTGATCTAGCCCCACTATATCCAATCTTATTTTCCATTCCTTCCTTCAGCAGGGAAGTTGCTGAGGGTCAGGAAGGAGAATCTGTACCTGACTCCTTGAACATCAAGGGAGGCATGGCTGCCTGGGTCACTGTGAGTTATGGATTCAGAGGTTCTCATTAGGGTCTTAGAGTAGTTTCCTGCTTTGGCTATTCATAACTACATTTCCTATCACCCTATAAGTACTTTGACCGTAAAAGTAATGCTAACTAGTAATCACGTGAACTAATTACCACCAAACATGGTAATGATTATGCATATTGTTACATATTGATGGATTAACTTTGTTTCAATTTTTATTAGTCTATAACAGTTTACATTCATTCACACTGGTAATTGGCCACTCAAATAGCATAGTCATACACTCACAACTTTAGAAATTAAAGTGACCCTACCAAATGTAAAATAGATAGCTAGTGGGAAGCAGCCACATAGCACAGGGAGATCAGCTGGGTGCTTTGTGACCACCTAGAGGGGTGGGATAGGGAAGGTGGGAGGGAGACGCAAGAGGGAGGAGATATGGGGATATATGTATATGTATAGCTGATTCACTTTGTTATAAAGCAGAAACTAACACACCACTGTAAAGCAATTATACTCCAATAAAGATGGTAAAAAAAGAAGATATTAAAGTGACCAATTTATGAGAATCCCTCGATGCACTTTATACCATGCATTTCTTTGCTAGAATTGTATTTAACTTTTCAATAAATAACAATCAATGCTTGTTGAATCAGTGAGTTCTATAACATATCAAGGAATTAACCAGTTAGAAAATATGCTTTTTTGTGTGTGAGATTGCTTTTTAATATAATAATTGATGTTGATAATAATTTAGTTCTGGAAGTAGTTTGCCTTATTGTATAAAAACTTTGACTGACCTAATATGATAAAATTGTCAATACAAGCAGAATAAAAATTATCAGGAAAAAAGAATACCACAAATAGATTATAAACTCGGCATAGTTTCTATAATTTAAAATTTGGTTTTGAGTTCCCTAGTAGTCAAAGCAAAATAGTATGCAGGATCTTATTATTTGGGAAGAGAAGGCATATCAGTTACCCAAAGGAAGCATAGCTTTTCTTGGTACTAAATTCTAAAAGCAGTTTCTCATGTGAGTCATTGTCATAACTAACATTTTAGTAGCAAGTTCAGTAACATTTCCTATGACTGCATCTGATAGTGTCATCCAATCTGTTGTTTTTATATAGAAGTGAACAAGAGTGTCATAAATAACTGTGTGTTTTATTTTTACAGGAATTGTGGGAAACCAAAATGAGGCATAATCAGCTATGTTGTGAGACACCACCTACTGTCACTGTACATGTAAAATCAGAGTCAAATAGATCACATCAGCCTAAAAAATCCATTAACCTGAAGCGTCCTATTTTTAAAGATTGTTGGCCAGCATCTGAACAAAATGCACATAATAGCGACAAGTCTAAACGCCCCAAAGGACCCTGTCTAGTTATACAGCGTCAGGAAATGACTGCTTTCTTTAAATTATTTGGTAGGTTTAAAATATTGTAATAGTGGTAATTATAGAGTACTTAAAAATAAGAATATAAGATCTATTTTATCATTTTTATAATAAAGAGGATACTGTTATTTTCTATGTCAGGTTTTCTATCTCCAACCAAATCTGCCTTTTGTTTTCCTTAGTCCTTTTTTTTTTCCCCCTCAATGCTGGATTTTTGTTTGTTTTGATTACTTTTAGAGTAGAAATTCATCATCTAGCTTTTAGACTACTTAAATTCAAGTGTCAAATGTAAATTCTGGGCAGTTCAAGGTCATAGCATGAGTTTTGTTTGACCTAAAGTATAAATACTACATAAAGTCTCAGGTGAGCCAACTGACCCAGTGTCACTGGGCCTGAGGGGTTTCCCAGGACTTTCAGTGCTGAAACTGAGCAAACTGGCAAGGTTAGTCAACCTAGAGCAGTTTCAGTATTATATCTGGGGAATATTATTAAAAATTAACTATGCTTTATCATCATGCTCATATAATGAAATTGAGTTTGAATTTGTTCAGATCATGAAACAGTGCTACTTTGCTAATAAGCTTCTTAAACATAGCCAAAAAGAAACGTCTTTATAGTACTTCTACTGGCCAAGAAAGAGGATTGGTTTTTGTTTTTTGAGGTAAGGCAGTAAGGTAGACGGAATAAAGGGTTGGATAGATGGATTCTGGTAAGTATCTGCGGGACTGAATCAAATCAAGTAGCTATCACAGTCTGGCAGATCCAGGTAACAGCCTTCCTTGCTTATAGAGGAAAGCATATGCATATAGGAGGAGAGAGTTGGGGACAAGAGTGTTTGCCCTGCTGAGAGGACAGAAATCTTTAAAAAAAAAAAAGGGCAAGCTGGTTAAGATTTAAAGAAAAGCAAAATAAGATAACAGAAGACAAAATGTAAATAATACAGGTAGAAAATGTTGAACTATAAAGATGTTCCTTGTCAGGATCTAGAATGCTGTTAATAAAAGTTTCCCTCTCTCTTTAAAGAGTAGAGTGAAGTTATTACCCACAAACTTCATTATTATTCGTAACTGAATGTGAGAAATAAGAGAAAATACATGGCTTTACCATTTTAGGTAATTTAAGAAATAGAAATGGAATTAACAAGGCAGAAATTAATTATTCTCAAAAAAGCAGTACTTATACTTGGAACTTTCCATTTATTTGACTACATTGATGATATTTCTAGGATATAACAAGAAGTTATACTTATTTAACTTAAAATGCAGGGGGAAATGGAAAAAAGTAGATCTTTCTCAAATTATATTCTGACAGCTACCCATATATTTTGGGATTATATATTTTAGCCTTTTAAAATTGAAATGAGTGTTTCTGACCTATTTTTTGGATGTTATTCATTTTTTAACAGTATGTTTGTTGATCTTTTTGTCATACTCAGTTTTTTCCAAAATTAAATGTTAGTTATAAATAACTAATGAATTATGAATCTCCTTTACATAGATATTTTCATGTGTATTTGGATAATAGATAATTGGACAGAGATAAGTAGGAGAAGAGAAAACTCAAAACTAAAAATACCCCGTACCTAAAAGGAGAAAGTAGTTAAAAAAAAAAAAAAAAAACATATTTAGAAAACAGAGTATTCATTGAGTCATTATGTCTTAAAGACTTATCTTTTATCAGATTCCATTTCCACCTGTTAAAGATTGATTTTGGAAAACAGCAAAGGCTCATCTAGAGCCACCCAAGACATATTTCTAAAAGAGCTATAGAAATATTCAATAAATCAAACAGTTCTATCATTCTTCCTCCAGTCTGGGCTATATATTAAGGCAAATCAGATGGGAAGCCAAAGAATAAAGCAGTAGCTTTTTGTACAGCGCTTGCAATGGCAAACACACTAAAGAACTGAAAACTACACCTTGGACAACCCTGGTCCTGCCATTTTTGTTTGATTTCTAAGCATCATTTGTCATCTCCTTATGTAAAAATTAATTCTTCAAAAGGAAAGCACCTGTTTTCAAAAGACAAGTCATAGCTATCTTTTGTCGTAGATGACGACTTAATTCAAGATTTCTTGTGGATGGACTGCTGCTGTAAAATTGCAGACAAGGTAAATTTGTTAACAGTATAATCATTAACCAGCATTATTATGTTACTAGGCTATCAGGACTTTAATGAACCTTATTAGGATTTTCTATCTTATTAATTAAGGTTAGGAAAAGAACTAGCCTACATTGCTCCTTCAAAGTGGAATCCATTAGCATACAACATAGATTCATTCTATCTATACTTGAGGCATTGTGAAATATTACTGATTAAATGACCTTAAACCCGTATCTGTTTGATTTAAAACAAGAATCAATATAGACTTAATATGTTCTTTGTTTGGGTGGTTGGGGGGTTTTTTGTTTTGTTTTGGGTTTTTTTTTAATTGAAATTTAGTTGATGCATATCAGTTACAGGTGTACACTATAATGATTGAAAAATTTTAAAGGTTATACTCCATTTATAGTTATAAAATATTGGCTATATTAGGCTTAATATGTTTTGATCAGAATTATTACTTTTTATCAGGTAATAATATCTGAGATTCATTCCACTAAGGCAGTCTGTTACACATTTGAATATTTTGTAGATAATTTAGATAAAACAGATCCCAATAATCTTGTAGAGTAAAATTAGTTTATCATGTTCTTTATTTAGGAATCAGTGTTTCATAAAAGAACATCATGATGCTGACTTATATACTAGGGATTGTGATGTTTCTATACTATTTAGGTTTAGCTGATCAGTTAGAATTTCAGCTTTATAAATGTCATCTTAGACCAGTTAGTCATATCAGAAAATTCAGCATGACTTCGTACTACATTTAAAATAACATGCTATGGGACTTCCCTGGTGCCACAGTGGTTGTTAAGAATCGCCTGCCAATGCAGGAGACATGGGTTTGATCCCTGGTCCGGGAAGATCCCACATGCTGCGGAGCATCTGGGCCCATGTGCCACAACTGCTGGGCCTGCGCTCTGGAGCCCGCGAGACACAACTACTGAGCCTGCATGCCTGGAGTCCGTGCTCTGCAACGGGAGGGGCCACCGCAGTGAGAGGCCCGCGCACCACAATGAAGCGTAGCCCCCCCACGCTGCAACTAGAGAAAGCCGGCACGCAGCAACGAAGACCCAAAGCAGCCAAAAATAAATAAATAAATAAAGTGCCAACCAACAGAAAAGGGAATGAACAGAAGACTAGCTCATGATTAAATACCCACTAATTTCATATTGATGTGAACTCTTATTTTAAGCTTAAGATAAAAATAAAATCAAGAGGGTTTTTTTAATTTTGAAAATTTTTAGAAAATTTCAAACATACAACTTATAGTAGAGAGAATAGAACAAAGACCCTCCATGTGCCTGTCATCCAGCTAAAACAATGATCAACTCATGGCCATTCTTATTTCTTCTAATCTCTCTCCCCAAACATGGATTATTTTGAAGCAAATCCCAGACACCCTAACATTTTATCCATAAATATTTAAAGATGTACTTCTAAAAGGTGAGATCTTTTTAAACATAATCAGTGTCACTGATGCTTTTAAAAATTGACAGTAATGCCTTAATGTAAAATATCCAGTTCATGTGGAGTTCTAAAGTTTAAAAGTTTACAATTTTAAGCACCTTACAGTAATTAAAGTTGTTGGACAGCAGGGGGCAGTGCCTTTAAAGTAGCCAGGAGTACTGTATCTTAACACTCAATATATCAAGAATCCTCTACTGAAAGTTACCTTGAAAATTTGGAATCACCTTTGTGGCCAAACCTGTGAAGGTAGCATGAATTAGGCATTTTATGAAAGAGAGTCTATTATCAATATATCAGTATCATAACTCGTTTTTAACTTGAACAGGCAGAACCTGGCATGGGTCCTCATAGCAGGCTAGACATATGTCTTCCTAATAGTACATTTAAAACACTTTTATTCCAGTGAAAATAGAGCCATGTTGTTCTAATTTCTGGTTAGAAGTTATTTTTCAAAAATTATTTTCAAAAGTGAGTATGGATGTCTGCAACTAACTCAAAGGGTTGAGGGGAAAAATTTTTGCATATACACATACATCAGGCCAGTGAAGGATGTATGGTTATTCACTTGATTATTATTTCAGCTTCTCTATAGGTCTGAATAGATGGTAATAAAATTTAGAGGTTAAAATTATAATTATAAAATTATACTTTAATCATAAATGATCCAGAACTGTTTCTCACTGTTCATATGGATTAAAGAAAGCCAAAAAATAAGGACTCAAATAAATAGCTAATTCTATAATAAGGATAAATAATGCTTTATTTTAGCTTATAAACATAACTATTTTAAAGCAGTTTTACTATGAAAGCAAAACATTAATATTAACTTTTAACTTTTTTCCCTATAGTATCTTTTGGCTATGACCTTTGTTTATTTCAAGAGAGCTAAATTTACTATAAATGAGCATACCAGGATAAATTTCTTTATTGCTCTGTAAGTATGCTTTCTACTAAGTGATTTTTGTGCTAGTTATTTATAATATATACAATACCTTATTTAAAATAGAGGCTGTTTAAAACCTGATGTATATCTTTGACTAGGCCTTCCTGTTTAAAAGCTATATGTTTTTTACTTTAATAGGATATTCTTATGTTCTTTTCACTGGTCTTATCCTGCCATATGCCTAACATTTATTATTCAGTATTCCACATGAGTTTGTATTGTACCTTTCACATTTCCATAATTTATATAGTGTTCCACATAAATTATCCCAAATTTTCCTCTTTTGGACTTGGAGATTTTTTTAAAAGCCAGAATATTCTCTTTGAAATTTAATGTATAGTAAAAATTATCATTATTGCCCTTTTACACTGAACAGCTTGTGGAAAATGCTCTAGACATCTCAATATCAAAACCTTTTCTACCTAGTACCTGGATATAATGCTGCAGTTTGGAATATATGAATATAATTTTAAGTACCTAACTAGGGAACTACATATAAAAATATTTAAGTTGAATACCACAACAACCGTTAGCACTGAAGAATTTATTTAAAGTCTGTTTAATTCAGAATCAAAGAGTGATTCAAGAAATAGGACTAGAAGAAATTATCTCTGCATGTTTTCAGCAAACACATTTCCCCATGCATAGGAAAATATGAACTCAATATAAAATTTGAGTTGTTGATTGCTAAATGGGGGGGAAATATAATAGTATTAGCTAATATTGATATCATGTGCAAGGTACCACAAAAATGTTTTCTATAAACTCGTCTAATCTTCCCTATAAGATACATTTTTTTTTAATTATCTCCATTTTACAGATGGGGAAATTGAAACTGAGGAAGATTAAGTACTTTCCAAGGTCACAAAAGTTAATCAGCAAATTCAGGTGTGACTTGCCAATGGCCAAATTCAGCCATTTAACACTAAGCTGCTGTTTACATGTCTCTTAGTATTATATCTGTATGTTGATGCAATATCTATTTTATAGTTTTTTTCTCACGTGAAAATTGAAAACAAACCAAAAGAAACTTTATTTAAATCTTACCAGATGCCCTAAATTGGATTTGACAAGTTTTGTAATGTTATTACCAGCAAAGCACTGTGTTACCTTACACTGTGTAGTAGCATGTCAAGTTGCGTTGCATTATAAGCTCCATATGAAAAGTAGCATGAATTATAATTTACATTTTTATATCTAATCATTCTTTTGACACCCTCACTCAATCGTTCTCATTAAATATTTTCTCAGCCACGGTTCTAACTCAACTCCTTTTCCTTTCTATATATTCTTATAACACTCTGAACTTCTATTATCATTTTCCTATATTCTCTTTCAGTTATGTATTTATTTCATACTTGATTGCCTTTTCTACTTGACTGTAGACTCCTTAAGGGCAAGGAATGTGTATCTTACTTTTTTTGCATACTTCAGTGGCTGACATAGGAGGTTCTTAATTCTTTATTTGAATAAACATAATTAACCCTATGCAAAAGAAATGGACTCTGCTCCAAGAAAAATCTATTTCAAATTAGAAGACAACTTACATGTGTAAGAGACAGATATTTCATTACCTTGAGGCTGAAAAATTGTTAATATAGAGTAGAATAATAATGTGGTCCTGATACTGGAGTACCATAGTCCATTATAAATTTTTCATAATCTGCAAGCATGAAAGGGGCAACCTCCAGCTCTATCTACAGTTTACTAAGAACTCTCAGGGACACTTAAGTGAGAAATTATGTAATTTCACAAAGGACATGATTTGACTCATATAACTGAATGGGTTTAACAATGAGGTGCTTTATAATAAGGTAATATATATATATATATAATGTAATATAAGGTAATATTAAAATAGTTATTTTAAGGGAGGGTAAAAATATGTACGTACTCATTTTATATTAATGTAACTAAATATGAATATGCATATGGTTAAAAAAATATATAGGAGGGTATACAATTAAAAGTAAGTCTTGGGGGCTTCCCTGGTGGCGCGGTGGTTGAGAGTCCGCCTGCCGATGCAGGGGAC
>NW_020175666.1:133550-149030 GCF_003031525.2 Neophocaena asiaeorientalis asiaeorientalis
AAAAAAAAAAAAGTAAGTCTTCTTCATATCTCAAGACCTCGACCTCCCTCCTCAAGGACAGTTAACAGTTTCATATGTATGTGTCTAGAATAATTTTCTATATATGAACCAGTGTGTATATTACATGAATAGAGATGTACTATACACTTCTGTGCCTTTAAAATTTTTTTAATGTGAAATATTTACAAAAGAGTATATGGAATGTATACGTATGTGTGTGTAAAAGAATAGAAGCAAAACAAATACTCATGTACCCATGACTCAAGAATAGAACATTGCCAGAATCTTAGAAACTCACAGCACACAGTTTCCCAATTAGAGCCCCCTCCCTTCCACAAGTAATCATTTTCTTACTTTTCTTTATTCTATGTATATACCTCTAAATAATATATTATTTGGTTATTCCTATTTGGGGGCTATATAGTAATTATACACCATAATTGCCATTATCATTCTTCTGTAACTTTCTTCTTTTGGTTTATAATATTATTTTGAGATTCATTTCTATTGATACATGTAGCTATAGTTCATTTCATTTTCACTGCAGAATAATATTCTATTGTTTCTTATATATTTGCATTTTTTCCTACCATCTTGTTGTGTATTTTGTGTATGTCCCATTTTTTTCTTTCTTCTTTCCCCTCCATTTTAATCTTTTTGATTGAGATTTTAATATTTTTACTTTTGACACCTTTTTTTCTTCTACATGTTTGGAAATCTCACATTCTATATCTATTCTTTGAGCAATTGCCCTAGTTATTTTTAATTACAAGACCCTTAAGCATTTTAACTCTAATCACTTCCCAACTTCTATTCTCTTGCAATTCTATTAGTTCTACCTGATGCCCTCCAAAATGTTAGACATTATTATTGTTGTTTTATAAATTCAACATTTGTTTAGATTTGCCCATATATCTATATATCTTTGATTACTATTCCTTCTTGCATCTCAAACCTTCCACTTGGGATCATTTGCCTTCCTTTCTGATTGCTTTTAAGACCCCCTTTTCTTGGGTGTTTGTCTCTTAATTCCAGTATCTTCACACTTCAGGGACTGTTTCTGTTCATGGTGCCTTGTTCCCTTGTATGTTTTGTAATTTTTTTTTAATTGTGAGTCGCCTGTTTTTCTTAGAAAGTCATCTATGGAGCTTGCATTGTTTCCAGTGGGAAATCTGCTCCATCCTTATCTCTGTTCCTGTGTTATCTAACATGTCTTATTTTTTTTCTCTGACTGCTTTTAAGATTTTCTCTTTATTACTGGTCCTAAGTAATTAATTATGATATGCCTTAGTATAATTTTCTTCATGTTTTGTGCTTTGGAGTTCACCGAGATTCTTTGTGGGTTTATAGTTTTCATCAAATTTTGAAAATTTTCAGTCATTATTTCTTCAAATGTTTTTTCTGTCCAGCCACCACCACCCTTTAGGGATTGCAATTTCACCTTTATTAGGCTGCTTAAAGTTGTCTCACAGCTTATTGATGCTCTGTTCATTATTTTTGTTTCCTTTTCTCTGTGTTTCATTTTAGATAGTTTATATTGCTATGTCTTCAATGCACAATTCTTTTCCTCTGCAAAATTTAATCTGCTGTTAACCCCACTCAATGTAGTTTTCATTGTACACATAGTTTTCATCTCTAGAGGTATACTTTCAATGTGTCTAATCTTTTTGAACATCTGGAATAATTATAACTGTTTTAGTATCCTTGTCTGTTACTTCTATCATGTGGGTCAGTTTTGATTGACTGATGATTCTTCTTATCTGTCCGGTGTTCCTGCTTTTATGCATGCCTGATTCCCCCTCAGGTATTTGACTGTAGGGAAAGACCGTAAGAATAGAGGGAACACAGTGACTAACATTCACCCAGGGCTGGAAATAGTGCCTGTTCCCACCAGCCAGACTGAAAAAACTTATAATTCACACTGAGTAATTCAGTACTGAGTACAGTACTCAGGAACATCTTGCCTTAGTGGGGAGAAATTAGCCCTAGACTGAACATTGCTCCAGATCCACCTAACAAATCATGAAAGCAAGACTTGAAAGGATCAGACCGTTTCCATATAACTGCATCCCAGAGCCAAGCTCAAGATTGATAGGAATATAAAAGTATCCAGAACTCAACAAGGTAAAATTCACTGTATCTCTATTTTTGATCTACCTTTCTTTAATCATGCATAAGGTTGAACATCTTTTATGTGTTTATAAAAAGTTGGTGTGTGTGTGTGTGTGTGTGTGAACTGTCTGTTCCTGTCCTTTACCCATTTCTTTTTTGAGTTGTTGGTCTTCTTTGCTAGGTATCTGGCCAATACAGTTGAAGAAGATGAAGAAGAATCCAAATATGAAATTTTTCCATGGGCTTTAGGGAAAAACTGGAGAAAATTATTCCCTGATTTCTTAAAGTTAAGGGACAAACTCTGGGATAGAATTGACTATAGGGCTATTGTAAGCCGGCGATGCTGTGAGGAGGTAAGATTTTTACATGCATTATATATATAATCTCTGTCTTCTCTTTATGTGGTTTTCCTTTTATGTTTTTTAATGTGCTTCTAATGTTTCACTTTTTTTTTGTATATGAAGGGTAAACCATTAACCTTGATGATTACCATGAGTACAACTTTTATATTACAATGTTGATATTTTAATTTTATACCACAATAATTAAAAATTGTCATTTCTGTTTTTCAGAGCAGCCTACTTCTGTAGAAAGTATTTTTATTTTAGAGTGTTTCTCTAAAAAGATCACCAGTATATTGGGAAAGAATAGCGTGCACATTCCAAAATACATCGTGGTAACGACATTGGAGCTGAATAATAATTTCCATTAAATAATTTCTGTTAAAGTATCAAAATTTCAAGTTCCCAAGGTTAAATGTGAACTACATGGTACAAAATAAGTTTAAAAACTATACCTCTTTTCATAAAGCATACATAAAGTTTCCTTGATGCCAGATTCTATTAATATAAAGCAGAAAGACACTAAAAGTTAAAAGATTATTTTATCTAATGTCCTGGTTTTCAGTAAAGAAAGTTAATGTTTCAAACTAAAAAAATTTGGAGTAGAAAATTAAATGGAAGGCAATGATAACTATAAGGCAGTACTAGTTCAAAGAAGTTTGGTAAATGTGGGCTAGATAATGCTGTAATTAAATGAAGTCATATGGGACTTCCCTGGTGGCGCAGTGGTTAAGAATCCGCCTGCCAATGCAGGGGACACAGGTTCAATACCTGGTCCGGGAAGATCCCACATGCTGTGGAGCAACTAAGCCCATGTGCCACAACTACTGAGCCTGCGCTCTAGAGCAGGGGTCGCCAACCCCTGGTACTGGTCCACAGCCTGTTAGGAACTGAGCAACACAGCAGTAAGTGAGCAGTGGGGGAGTGAGCGAAGCTTTGTCTGCCGCTCCCCATTGCTCACATTACCACCTGAACCATCCACCCCCACCAGTGGAAGAATCGTCTTCCATGAAACCAGTGCCTGGTGCCAAAAAGGTTGGGGACCTCTGCTCTAGATCCCATGAGCCACAACTACCGAGCCCACACGCTACAACTACTGAAGTCTGCGTGCTCTAGGGCCCGTGTAGCCACAACTACCGAGCCTGCATGCTGCAACTATTGAAGCCTGCGCACCTAGAGCCCGTGCTCTGCAACAAGAGAAGCCACCACAATGAGAAGCCCGCGCACCGCAAAGAAGAGTAGTCCCCACTAGCTGCAACTAGAGAAAGCCCGCGTGCAGCAACAAAGACCCAACGCAGCCAAAAAAAAAAAAAAAAAAAATGAAGTCATATCTAGTTTAATGACTACAGGCCAAAGGAACCAATTAATGGATTAGTAGTGTCAGACCTGAGGGGAGACTTCAGAGGTGTGTCACAGAACTCTGCCCAGAATTAACCTTGTTAATTATATTTATTAATGAGATGAAGATATTGCAGTTATGCATATTTGTGGATTAGGATTGTTGAATGTTGGGGGAAATGCAAGGATTCAGAAATAACTTAGAGGACTGTGCAGCAGGCCAAGTCTTTACAAGATTATATTCAATAGAAAAATATGAAAAGTTAGGTATGTATGACCCATCTCCCCAGATTAATGGATCCTTATTAAGGAATTTAAAGGACTCATTCCAATTACAGGGCATTGAAAAAGTCCTGTCTTGTTATTTTTTGTCACTACCTCCCTAGGTGAGGAGTGGGTAATTTGCGCACCTGTTGCCATCCTTGATGTGATAGCGGGCCTTATTTGAACACTCTGATTTTTTCAAAGTAAATGCTTCAAACCCTGTAGAACACTCAGCTAAGTACATGGAGGGGGCACTGGAGGCAGAAGAGGCCGGGATAGGCAATGCTTCCTCATGGCAGGTTGCTTACCCACTCCTAAAATACAATGACTAGCATTTTAACTGCAACAACTTTATTCTGCTGGAGCTGGAATTACCTCAGTTGCTGGCACCAGACAAAGAGACAGAGAGTTATGTGGCTTAATGGTGTATGTATAAGAGACTACAAAGTTTTAGACACCTGGAAAGTCAGTTGTGTAATGGGATTTACAGAAAAGTTTAGTCTCTCAAGGCTTCAACACTGAGAACTAACAGATCTCTCTCCTGATTCCAGATCTGCATATCCAATTTTTAATTTACATTTCATTATCTAGTAGATACCTCAAACTTAACATGCTGAAAATTGAGTTTTGATTCCCCCACATAGATCTCTACACTTGCTCCTCCTGCAATCTTCCACATGTTAATAAATAGCAACTTCATCAGTCTAGTTGTTCAGGCCAAAAAACTGTCACCCTAGACTTTTTTTTTCCACATCTATACCTTAAAGAAAATCCAGCATCCTACCATTTCTCACCACCTCCACCACTAAACCCTACTTTAATTGTCATCTCTTGCCTCAACTATTGTCATAACTTTCCAAATAGTCTCCCTTACAATCTTTCTTCCCTATAGTCTATTCTTCATAGCAGATTTAAAGAGTTAATCTTTTAGAAAATCAAATCATGTCTCCTTTACTCAAAAGCCTCCAGAGGCTTCACATCTCACATAGAGTAAAAGACACAAAGTACTTATCCTGGATCCACATGGTCTGCCAACTCTCCTCCTTTATCACTTTCACTTCATCTCCCATCCTTGTTCATTTCACTGCAACCACTCTGGCCTACTTGCTATTCTTCAAATGCACCAAGGACACTCCCACCTCAGGGTCTTTGCATTTGCCATTCATATTACCTGGAATGCTTTCCCCCAGAAATTCATATGCTTCACTTCCTCACTTCATTCAGGACTCTGCTTAAATGTCACGTCAGAGAAACCGTTCTTTACCACCCTATACTGAGTAGTAACTCCCTCAGTGGAATAAAAATTGAAGAGTCCAGTTGACTTTTGGCGGTACCAAGAAAATTAAGTGGGGAATGAATCGTCTTTTCAACAAATTGTGCTGGAACAACTGGATGTCCACGTGCGAAAGAAAGCACTTGGACCCCTACTCTCTATTATATATAAAAAGCTAACTCAAAATTTATCAAAGACCTAAATTTAAGAGCTAAAAACTATAAAAATCTTAAAACATAGGGGTTACATCTTCATGACCTTGGATTAGGTTTCTTAGATACAATACCAGAAGCACAAGCAAGAATAGGAAATATAGATAAAATGGACATCATCAAAATTTTAAACTTTTGTTCTTCAAAGGACACCATTAAGAAAGTGAAGAGACAACCCACAAACTGGAAGAAAAATTTTGCAAATCATCTGTTTTATAAGGCACTTATATCTAAAATATATAAACAGCTCTTACAACTCAGTATTAAAGAGACAACCCAATTTTTTAAAGGGCAAAGGATCTGAATATGTATTTCTTCAAAAAAGATACTCAGATGGGCATAAAAGCACATGAAAAGATGCTCAACATCATTAGCCATCAGAAAAATGCAAACTCAAAAACACAAGGAGATATCACTTTACACCCACTAGGATGACTATAATTTTTTTTTAAAAAAGACAGACAATAACAAGTATTGATAAGGATGTGGAGAAATTGGAATCCTTATACACTTCTGGTGGAATTATAAAATCATGTAGTTGCTTTGGAAAACAGTCTGGCATTTCCTCAAAATGCTAAACAGAGTTACCATATGACCCAGCAATTCCACTCCTAGTTTTATACTCAATAGAAATGAAAACTATGTCCACACAAAAACTTGTGCATGAATGTTCATAGCAAGCAGCCTTATTCATAATAGTCAATAGTTGTGCAAACAGTCAAAATGTCCAGCAGCTAATTAATGGATCGACAAAATATCTATACAATGATATATTACTTGACAATTAAAAGGAATAAAGTACTGATACATGTTACAAAGTGGATGAACCCTGAAAACATTATGCTAAATGAAAGAAGCCAGTCCCCAAAGGACCACATATTGTATGGTTTCATTTATATCAACTGTGAAGAATATATAATCCAAAGTGACAGAAAGTGGTTGCCTGGGGATGAAGGGAGAGAGGCATGCAGTAACAGTGCCTGACTTGTAGGCGCTCAGTAAATATAGCTGACTGACAGAATGAATGGAACTTAAAGCTTCTGATTCTTTTTCATACCTTCTTATCTATGAAGACAAACAACAACAAGGACCTAATGTATAGCACAGGGGACTATATTCAATATCTTGTAGTAACCAATAATGGAAGAGAATCTGAAAAAATATATAAACTGAATCACTTTGCTGTAAACCTGAAACATTGTAGATCAACTATACTTGATTAAAAACTTTTTTTAAATAAACAAAACTATAAAACAATTCTTGGGCTTCCCTGGTGGTGCAGCGGTTAAGAATCCGCCTGCCAATGTGGGGGACATGGGTTCGAGCCCTAGTCTGGGAAGATCCCACATGCCGCGGAGCAACTAAGCCCATGTGCCACAACTATTGAAGCCCGCATGCCTGTAGCCCGTGCTCTGCAGCAAAGAAAAGCCACCACAATGAGAAGCCTGTGCACCACAATGAAGAGTAGCCCCCACTCGCCGCAACTAGAGAAAGCCCGTGTGCAGCAACAACGCAGCCAAAAATAAATAAATTTAAAAAAAACTTCTTTTATTTTTATTTTTTGGATGTTGGGGGTAGGGATTTATTAATTAATTTATTTTTGCTGTGTTAGGTCTTCGTTTCTGTGCGAAGGCTTTCTCTAGTTGTGGCAAGCGGGGGCCACTCTTCATTGCGGTGCACGGGCCTCTAACTATCGCGGCCTCTCTTGTTGTAGAGCACAGGCTCCAGACGCGCAGGCTCAGTACTTGTGGCTCATAGGCCTAGTTGCTCCGCGGCATGTGGGATCCTCCCAGACCAGGGCTCGAACCCGTGTCCCCTGCATTAGCAGGCAGATTCTCAACCACTGCGCCACCAGGGAAGCCCTCCAAAACATAATTCTTTACCGAGCTCACCTAGCACTGACCCTTATCCAGATAGATAAGCTAGATAAAGATAAGATCTTTTTTTTTTTGGTTGTTCCAACCAGGTACATTTGAATCATGTTGGTGTACAGAAAAATAAATTACCTAGTAGATTTTATCCTGTTCTCTTAAGTATTCATTTAACAGCTAATTTATGAGTAAGACACTAAGTTCAGTGTTGTGGAGGTTTATTATAAAGAAGTATTACATCATCCTTGCCCTGAAGTTTGCTGCATTATAGTAGCAAGACATGCTGTTAGAAATTTAGTTTTCTATGCATTTGTTATTAAGAGTCCAGTACTGGCATACTGTCAACCCATTTTTTAGTCACATATCCTAAAATAAACTCAAGTTATGATAGTAGCCACAAACTGGCTTACAGTAATTATACACTTGCATTGTGCTTTACAAATTTATATTTTCATATAAATTATCTTCTTATCCTTACAAAAATACTTGTGAGGACCAAGGAGGTTGAGATTTACTCAAGATCATATATCAGTTAAGTGGCAGAGCCAGAACTTGACTTCACATCTAATGGCTTCCCAGTGTTCTGTTTTCTCTGACATCTAGCCTCCATCTCTTATGTTGGTTAGTTTAGAAAATGCACTTATATCTATTATGTTATCTCAGGAATTAAATAGCATAATAGGTAAGTGTGCATGCATTTTTCTAGGTGGGTTAACATGTGGAGAGACTATGATGCCTAGCTTATTGCAGAAAGAACAGTACCAAATCTTCTATATTGTGCCCTTTACTTCATGTTTCCCTCTGCTCTTTTCACTAGACTTTGCTATATAGGATTCCTACAAAAATCATATTGCTGAAGGCTCATAATGTTAGTGGCCTCTAATTCTAATATATTTTCATCTATCATTAAAAATATTTAATGACTGCATAATATTGTGGAGAAGGCATTTGAAAGTGGTGTATGAGAAACTATTCCTGTCCAGAAGGGGCTTTCGGCAGAATAGGTTACATGCATAAAAAGGTACATCTGGGGCTTCCCTGGTGGCGCAGTGGTTGAGAGTCCGCCTGCCGATGCAGGGGACATGGGTTCATGCCCTGGTCCGGGAAGATCCCACATGCCGCTGGGCCTGTGAGCCATGGCCGCTGAGCCTGCGCGTCCGGAGCCTGTGCTCCGCAATGGGAGAGGCCACAACAGTGAGAGGCCCGCGTACCGCAAAAAAAAAAAAAAAAAAAGGTACATCTGAGTGCTAACGTTTACATGCTGAGTCCTAATATAGCATTAATAATAAAACAAGAAAATCTGAAAGCTGGAGTTTCTAGAAAGGTGGGACTTACGTTGGGCATTGAAGGAAAAGAAATACTAAGACAAATAAAGGGAAAGGTATTCCAGACATGAGCAATAAAAACAGAAATACTGAGAAAAATAGTAGATAAATATGGAAGGAATAAGAAAATTTGATATTCTACTTCCTCACCTTGGGTATCTCTGCACCTAGTTTTACATTGGCATAGAAATGTGTATATTTAGAGTTAATATCTTTATTTACTTCTACCTTTTAAAAGATATATAACTTTATTACATGTCTTTGGTTGAAAACTGTTTTGAAGGATTTAAGAAGTAGATTATAAAATAAATCCAATCCTAAAGTACACTTTAAAAATTAGGGTTGCTAGTATTCTTTATGCATTGTCTTGGGGGAGGCACAATAACCCTATTTTCTGAGGGAATCAGCTTTAATCTGGGGGTTTTAAGGTTTTCATTCTTCACAGCAAAAGCCTTCTTTCCAAACAAAATTTTACACACAATCCCCCAAATTGAGGTCCTCCACCTGCTGTGTCTTCCCTTAGCCCCTCCTGCGACCCCTAATGTTGTCTGTGAAACCTAGGGCTCCTCAAACCAGTTTGAAAATCACTCGTCTAGGCAATTAATAAAGCACTGTCTGTCTTTTTTGAATAATAATTTTGTCTAGATACTTGAATAAAATAATTTTTTTAAAAGCACTGTCTAGCTCTCAAATTCTACAATTCTCATTTACCTTGGGTCACTGATAACCGCAACTAAACATTTTTGCTTAGAAGTAACATTCTAACATTCTGTTTAGAAGTTTTAGACACCATGAGGTCAGCAGGTAGGTACACTTCGCTAGCTTGTCTTAAATGGCTATCATTCGCTAATATCATTTCATATTGTTTACTATGTGATAAGGATTTTACACATATTTAACCTTCAGGACAATCCTATGAGGCAGATGGTATTCCCAGTTTTCCATATGAAGATATTGAGGCTCAGAAAGGTTAAGTAACTTGCAAAGTATCATACAACTAGGAAGTGGCAGAGCCAGAATAAGAAACTAAGTCTATCCTGACTCTAAAGGCAGTGTGTTCTCTAACCGACCTTAGAGAACAGTGCCTGAGAGGTAGTGTGGAATCTTGAGTACTTTCTGAATAATCCCTCATCTAATCCTTGCAACAACCCTCTGCAATAGACATCATTATTCTCTCCATACCACAGACAAGAGAATAGGAACCGAGAGGTTAAGCACCTTACCTGTGTTTTCATTCACCATATCTCTCGCTGTGATTGCAAACATGTTAAGGTTAGCCTAACATACATAGCTGGAAACCTCAATTAAAAATATTGTTTTCAACCCAGTACATTCCAGAGAATTATGTATTGTTTTGGACTAACTGTATTATTTTTCCCAAACCTATAATATCCAGAATTGAAAAACCTGGAAGGTTGCTTCAGTTCTATTTCCTGTTTGAAATAATTTAAATACTTTGTCAATTATTATCTTACGGATCCAAGCAATGAATCACTTTATAGGTAATATAGCCTTATCTGGAAATGCTTTTTTTCTAAAAAAAAAAAAAATCGGTGACAGATTTTTAGATCTAGTTTTACAGGTAGCTTGTTCTTGATTTATAATTTTTATTCTTAATTTTACTAAATTTTAAAATCTTATTAAAATTCTAAAAGAAAGCTTTCCACCATAGGTTATGGCCATTGCTCCAACCCATTATATATGGCAACGAGAACGCTCTGTGCATCACAGTGGAGCTGTTAGAAACTACCACAGAGATGAAGTTCAACTGCCCCGGGGACCTAGTGCCACACCGGTAGATTGTTCACTCTGTGGTAGAAAAGGAAGATACGTTAGACTGGGATTGTCTTCATCATCATCTTCATCCAGTGATACAGGAGAGGTGGTGGAGAAACATTTTCAGGAATCACACAACTCATTCCCAATGGACATAATAGTTGATCCTTCTCAAGCTTATAGCTGTTCTCAAGGTATGACTTAAGAGATATGTCAGAATTAGATCTATGAATGTTATTAATAAATCCAAGTTATCTATTGACCAGTAGTCAGTCCTTATAGGCAGGAGTACATAATTATTTATATACTACAACAATATGAGTTAAAGTAGTATTGAAAGTTTTCCCCTTCTCAAGTACTACTTTTTGTCTTGGTATTGTTTTGTGGTAGCTTACCTAAACTAAGAGATTTTTAATGTGATTTTTGTTAAACTGAAACCTAATTCACCATAGATCTCAAGTATTTTAAGAGCCTGAAGCATTTTCTTTAAAATGTTTATTTTATTCAAAAGAAGTTTTAAGAAGAGAATAAATTTACTTGTAATCTCACCATGCAGCTTTATCAGTAATTAACTATTGGTTTCTTTTACACACTTTTAAAAATTGGGATAAAATTGACATATAACACTGTATTAGTTTTAGGTGTATAACATAATGATTAACACAATAAACTTAGTTAACATCCATCACCACACAGTTACGGTTTTTTTTCTTGTGATGAGAACTTTTAAGATACACTCTCTTAGCAACTCTCAAATACACAATCTTGTTAACTTACACAATCTTGTTAACTACAGTCACCATGCTGTAGATTATATCTCCAGAACTTATTTATCTTATTACTGGAAACTTGTACTTTCCACTACCTTCACCCACTCGCCCCGCTCTCCCCGCCTCCTCTGGCAACCACCATTTGGTGGTGTATCTATGAGTTCAGGTTTTTAAATTTATTTTTAATTTTTGTTTAATATTTATTTATTTAGGCTGTGTCGGGTCTTAGTTGCAGCGTGCGGGCTCTTCGTTGCCGCGGGCAGGCTTCTCTCTAGTTGTGGTGCACAGGCTCCAGAGCGTGCAGGCTCAGTCGCCCCGTGGCATGTGGGATCTTAGTTCCCTGACCAGGGATCGAACCCACGTCCCCTGCATTGGAAGGTGGATTTGTAACCACTGGACCACCAGGGAAGTCCTGAGTTCAGCTTTTTTTAGATTTCACATATTATAAGTGAGATCACACAGTATTTGCCTTTCTCTGTCTCACTTATTTCACTTAGCACAATGCCCTCAAGTTCCATCCGTGTTGTCACAAATGGCAGGATTTCCTTCTTTTTTAAGATATATAGATATATAGATATAGATAGATAAAAAGATAGTCACATTTTCTTTATCCATTCATCCACTGATGGACACTTAAGTTGTTTCCATTTCATGTCTTGACTATTGCAAATAATGCTGCACTGAACATAGGTGTGGGTGTGCAGGTATATTTTCAAGATAGTGATTTTGTTTCCTTCAGATAATACCAGAAGTGGAATTGCTAGAACATATGGTAGTTCTATTTTTAACTTTTTTAGGAACCGCCATACTGTTGTACATAGTGGCTGCATCCAACAGTGCACAAGTATTCCCTTTTCTCCACATCCTCACCAACACTTGTTATTTCTTGTTAACAGCCATTCTAACAGGTGGGAGATGATATCTCATTGTGGTTTTAATTTGTATTTCCCTACTAATTAGTGATGTTGAACACCTTTTCATGTACCTGTTGGCCACTTGTATGTCTTCTTTGGAAAAATGTCTATTCATTTCCTCTGCCCATGTTTTTTTTTTTATTTTTTTTTTTTGCGGTACACGGGCCTCTCACTGTTGTGGCCTCTCCCATTGCAGAGCACAGGCTCCGGACACGCAGGCTCAACAGCCACGGCTCACGGGCCTAGCCGCTCCGTGGCATGTGGAATCTGCCCGGACCAGGGCACGAACCCGTGTCCCCTGCATCAGCAGGCAGACTCTCAACCACTGCGCCACCAGGGAAGCCCTGACCATTTTTTAATTGGATTTTTTTTTTCTGTTGAGTTGTTTGAGTTCTTTATATATTTTGGATATTAACCCCCTTGTCAGATACATGATTTGCAAATATTTTCTCCCATTTGGTAGGTTGCCTTTTCATTTTGTTGATGGTTTCCTATACTGTACAGAAGCTTTTTAGTTTGATGTAGTCCCACTGTTTATTTTTGCATTTGTTGCCTTTGCTTTTGGTGTGAAATCCAAACAACAGTTGCCAAGACCAATGTCAAGGACCTTACCCACTGTTTCTTCTAGGAGTTTTGTGGTTTCAGGTCTTACATTCAAGTCTTTAATCCATTTTGAATTAATTTTTGTGCATGGTGAAAGATAGTGGTCCAGTTTCATTCTTTCACATGTGGCTGTCAAGTTTTTCCAACCCCATTTATTGAAGAGACTATCTTTTCCCAATATATTTTTGACTTCTTTGTCATAAATTAACCATATGTGTGCGTTTATCTCTGGGCTTTCCATTCTGTTCCACTGATCTACGTATCTGTTTTTATGCCAATACCATACTGTTTTGGTTACTATAGCTTTGTAATACTATACACTTTTCTATTTCTATTGTAAAAAATAGAACCATACTATATCTATGCTTGCTTTTTTTTTCACTTACCATAAAGCATTTCCCGATGTCATTATTTAGTCTTTGAAAATCTGATTTTTAGTCATGACATGCTATAAGTACCACAATTTATTTGCATATTTCTTTTTTGTTGGGATTTAAGTGGTTTTGAACAATGGTATTTTATATTAATTTGAAAATAATCGCATGAACTGGAAATACTTTGTCAACCACACCCTAATTTTCATTTAAATTATTATTTATAAAGGTTGAGTACCTCTCTGACATTTCTCGATTTGAAACAGAACCAGAATGACATTCTACCAGCAGTGATCCTTTTTACTTCTTATAATGCCTGTGTCCCAGATTTTCACCCATCTGAAGATGGGACTGGCAGATTTCTTATGGTTCTCTCTAATTCTATAATGAGACTCACATTATTTCAGAGTTTCACCTATTTATTTTTACCACATTCTTACGAGATTAGCAGTCGCTACTGAAGTTTTACTGAGAAACTAGACTCTTAAGACTCCTGAAGGTAGGGGTCTTGCCTATTTGTGTTCCATTCCCTGGCCATAGTAATCACTGAACAAATTTGACTGACAGTATAGTCTCTTCCCTTGTAACACCTCCAAGCATTTTTATTTGTTCATTCATATTTGAAAGTAAATAGGGTCTATCATAGGCTAAATGATAAGAACTTCCTTTTAGCATCCTTCCCCTCTCTCCTAGCCCCTTTGCCTACAGTCTTTGATCCTCATAACAGGTAAGATTTACTAGATATTTAAAATGTTCCATGCAATGTGTTAAGGATTTTACATTCATAACCTCACTTAATATTCACAGCCAACCCCAAGGTAAATACTAGTATCTCCACTTTGTACATAAGGAAACAGAGGCTTAGAGAGGTTAAATCATTTGCCCAAGATGACTGAGAGAGTGACACTTGAACCCAGGTTTGACTTTACTACAACCTGAATTCCTGTGATGCTTTGCTACCCCCTTTGATGAAATCCTGCCTTCAGTTGTGAAAATAAGCTGCCACAGAAGTCTTCTAGCAGATTGCTAAGGACTAAAGAATTGGTGAAAGCATTAAGAACAAAGTCCCTGGCCCTGAACCAAGATGGTGGAGTAGAAGGACATGCT
Organism: Neophocaena asiaeorientalis asiaeorientalis; assembly: GCF_003031525.2. Lineage (NCBI taxonomy): Eukaryota > Metazoa > Chordata > Mammalia > Artiodactyla > Phocoenidae > Neophocaena > Neophocaena asiaeorientalis. The sequence continues at coordinate 147,831 of NW_020175666.1, forward strand.
CTCACTCCCTCTTGTGAGAACACCAGAATCACAACTAGCTGCTGGACAATCATCAGAGAGAATGGAGGCAAAGATAGAGAAGATGCAAGAAAGGTTTAATTAACAAAGACCTAGAAGAATTAAAGAACAGAGATGAACAATACAATAACTGAAATGAAAAATACACTAGAAGGAATCAGTAGCAGAATAACTGAGGCAGAAGAACGGATAACTGACCTGGAAGACAGAATGGTGGAATTCACTGCTGTGGAACAGAAAAAAGAAAAAAGAATGAAAAGAAATGAAGACAGCCTAAGAGACCTCTGCAACAACATTAAACACAACAACATTTGCATTATAGGGGTCCCAGAAGGAGAAGAGAGAGAAAAAAGACCAGAGAAAATATTTGAAGACATTATAGTTGAAAACTTCCCTAACACAGGAAAGGAAATAGCCACCCAAGTCCAGGAAGTGCAGCGAGTCCCATACAGGATAAACCCAAGGAGGAACACACCGAGACACATAGTAATCAAATTGGCAAAAATTAAAGACAAAGAAAAATTATTGAAAGCAGCAAGGGAAAAACAACAAATAACATACAAGGGAACTCCCATAAGGTTAACAGCTGATTTCTCAGCAGAAACTCTACAAGCCAGAAGGGAGTGGCATGATATACTTAGAGTAATGAAAGGGAAGAACCTACAGCCAAGATTACTCTACCCGGCAAGGATCTCATTCAGATTCGATGGAGAAATCAAAAGCTTTACAGACAAGCAAAAGCTAAGAGAATTCAGCACCACCAAACCAGCTCTACAACAAATGCTAAAGGAACTTTTCTAAGTGGGAAACACAAGAGAAGAAAAGGACCTACAAAAACAAGCCTAAAACAATTAAGAAAATGGTTATATGAACATACATATCAATAATTACCTTAAACGTGAATGGATTAAATGCGCCAATCAAAAGACACAGGCTGGCTGAATGGATACAAAAACAAGACCCATATATATGCTGTCCACAAGATACCCACTTCAGACCTAGGGACACATACGAATGAAAGTGAGGGGATGGAAAAAGATAGTCCATGCAACTGGAAATCAAAAGAAAGCTGAAGTAGCAATACTCATATCAGATAAAATAGACTTTAAAATAAAGAATGTTACAAGAGACAAGGAAGGACACTACATAATGATCAAAGGATCAATCAAAGAAGAAGATATA
>NW_020175666.1:149479-156863 GCF_003031525.2 Neophocaena asiaeorientalis asiaeorientalis
AAAAATAAACAAATGGGACCTAATGAAACTTCAAAGCTTTTGCACAGCAAAGGAAACCATAAAGAAGACAAAAAGACAACCCTCAGAATGAGAGAAAACATTTGCAAACGAATCAACAAAGGATTAATCTCCAAAACATACAAACAGCTCATGCAGCTCAATACTAAAGAAACAACCCAACCCCAAAATGGGCAGAAGACCTAAATAGACATTTCTCCAAAGAAGACATACAGATGGCCAAGAAGCACATGAAAAGCTGCTCAAGATCACTAATTATTACAGAAATGCAAATGAAAACTACAATGAGGTATCACCTCACACCAGTTAGAATGGGCATCATCAGAAAATCTACAAACAACAAATGCTGGAGAGGGTGTGGAGAAAAGGGAACCCTCTTGCACTGTTGGTGGGAATGTAAATTGATACAGCCACTATGGAGAACAGTATGGAGGTTCCTTAAAAAACTAAAAGTAGAATTACCATATGATCCAGCAATCCCACTACTGGGCATATACCCAGAGAAAACCATAATTCAAAAAGACACATGCACCCCAATGTTCATTGCAGCACTATTTACAATAGCCAGGCCATGGAAGCAACCTAAATGCCCACTGACAGACGAATGGATAAAGAAGATGTGGTACATATATACAATGGAATATTACTCAGCCATAAAAAGGAACGAAATTGGGTCATTTGTTGAGACGTGGATGGATCTAGAGACTGTCATACAGAGTGAAGTAAGTCAGAAAGAGAAAAACAAATATCGTATATTAATGCATATATGTGGAACCCAGAAAAATGATACAGATGAACCGGTTTGCAGGGCAGAAATTGAGACACAGATGTAGAGAACAAACGTATGGACACCAAGGAGGGAAAGCCACAGGGGAGTCGTGGTGGTCGTGGGATGAATTGGGCGATTGGGATTCACATGTATCCACTTATGTGTAGAAAACTGATGACTAATAAGAACCTGCTGTATAAAAAAATAAATTAGATTAAACAAACAAAAAAAAGAACAAAGTCCCTGATGAAAGGTTGTATGGAGTGAACTGGGAGAGAATTCCAACCATAATTTGAACACATATTTAACTAAAGCAGAACAGAAGCACTTATATTTTATTCAAACTAGTGCCTTAGATATCAAAAGTAGTCACACCCTATGTTTAGGCTTTGATATTTCAATGGGAAATCAGAGTGCACCCAGGGGGTAAGGGGCTCTGCTAGTCAGCTTGCTTCGAGGAAAAATAGGAAAGCAGGTCTTTGAGGGATTTTGGATGAAAAGTGGGGCACTTGACTTAGGGCAGTTGTAAATGGAACTGTGCTTTCTTCCTGTCCCTGGATGAAAGCCCCGACACCCTGGTTTAGGATATATAGGTCCTATATAGGAAGAAATAAGTATTTACTCATTTGTGTTTTGTTCTGAGTGGGAATTCAAGGTTAAATGTAAAACCTGTTGTTTCAGGATGACAGAGGGTAGGCAATACAAAGAAAAATTATTGGTCATACATACACTTGACCAATAAACGTTTACATTCATTTTCCCTCAGTAGGCTTAACAAGTCAGTGGGCTAACGGGGGGTGGAGAGGATTAAGGGTAACATGGTATTATCAGGAACAGTGGTCTCTTACTGCCTCAGCAGCTGTTTTGATGCCCAGTAAATGGCCTCTACCAGCAAAACTTTCTTCCTCCAGTCTATATAAGGTGGTTGCTTGGAATCACCTAAGGTTTGTGGCTACAGACAACTCAATTCATTCTCCAGGAGAGACACAAAGAGCTGATGCTCTGCTTAGGCTTTTATGATAAAACTTACCAATAGCTGGTATCGATGTTTCCATCCTTCTTTCAAACGCAAGCAACTTCTTGCTTTTCAGGTTAAAAACATGTTTTTCTGCCTTAAGATTTTTTTCTCAAAACAACACGTTCAACGAACAAGTTTTACATAAACATGTTTATGACATTTACTAAGAATAAAATAGTTGATTTTGATAAGGTTGTGGGAGATAGATGAGGCATTCTTTACAAACTTACATGCATCACAATCACCAATCACGTGCTAGCCACCTTATAAAGGTAGTCTCATTAACACCTGACCCCCCACAAGAAATCCTGAAGTGCCACTATGACATTCATTTTACTGATGAAGAAACAAACTCAGAAAAGTCACAGCTGCAAAGTAAAACAGCAACAATGAAAACAGCAAGATGAGGACCCAGTTCTATCTGAATAGACAGCACATTTTTATACTTACTGAACTATATTGTTTCTCTTTACCTTATGCTGTCTTAACCTAGGCTAGTATATCTGAGACATGGGTACATATTATTATGTATTATCTGAGAACTCCCCAGATTTTAGAGTGAAGCCAAGGGAAAAAAGCAGTATACCAAACCTTAGTCCTGGGTCACGTAGGCAGGCACAAGACATTCCATTATGCAATCTAAAACCAAATAATTTTTCCTCAGAAATAAATCCTTCTCTGAACTTCCTTATTTACTTTTGTCATTACCACTGTTCTAGTCATCCCAATTTAAAATCCTTAACGAAGGCATAATCAGGGCTTATAAATTAATGATGTGATAAGGGCAATGCTAACTATATGGTCAACATTTATGAGCACAAAAGATTTCAGAATCAATTCTGTAGGGTGAGAGACATAGTGAAGGCTGTTCCAAGGAAGTTATTTATGAGCTGGGCTGAATCCTGTTTGCCCAGAGAAATAAGGCAAACAGTAGATGTTTGCCTGAACAGTAGATGAAAGTTTGAATATATATAGCTTCTCTCCCTCTACATCCGATGAACCACCAGCTTATGTGGTTCTTCCTTCACAATATTTTTTTACACTTGCCCCTTTTCCACCCCTCATAGTTGTATATTAATACAGATCACCTCATAGTTGTATACTATGTATTACTATGACATTTCTGATTTAATAGTTTTTTCCTTCCTTTAAATACTCAGACACCACTAACAGACTAACTTTTAAAAAGTATCTGCTTTTACATGACCATGGAAACTTCAGAAGTTCCCTACTGACTCTGAAGTATAAAGTTCAAACTCAAAGTCTTCCACAATCTGCGAGCTATATACTTAAATTTCCCCCTAGAACAACCAAGTCAACAGATGAAATAACACCTGATCCAGTATAGGCTTCAAGCCATCAGCAAACTTTTACTGATTTACTGGGTGGAAAAGTCAGGGCCTTTGGAAGTTACTGGGAAGACAGCTGTGAACCACTCACAAATCTCTAGGAGTTTATATTATGGTAAATGAGAACCAGACATGAACATAGAAAGCTAACTTTAGAAGAAGGCACCTGTCCCACAAGCCAGATTATAAACATGCTTAGTGTTCAATGGAGAGATGGATAAAGGGCTTAAGCTGGACTTTGATTGACTATATAAATAAATGTTTATTTGCTTATATAGTTTGGTTTTCAACTCATTATTAGAATGGACACTGTTAGCTCTTGTTCAGTTCAGCATCTACTGAGCATAGTGTACTGAACAGAAGCCATTCTACATGAAATAGGAGAAGGCACAATTTTTCTTTGCTTTTAAGTCAGCCCCTTCTCCAAGAAGTACAATTAGGGCCTGCATTCAAAACAATAAATGAAGGACAGAATTTCACTAGTAGTTAAATAGAAAGGCAGAAGAAAGGGGAGTATTCCATGATGGAATCTAAAAATATACATCAGAGCGTCTAGAGATCTGGAAATGTTATGAAAACTTTAAAGCCATTATTATTGTATGAGTGTTCGGATACTTACCATTTAGAAATGGTACCAGAAGACTACTCCGCTTATGATTCAATCAGTTCTCCAAATGCAACCAGAGTGATTTTTTTCCAAAACACAGATCTAAGCATGTTACCACTTACTTCATGAAATCTTTCAATAGCACCCCATTTTTCTTAGGATAGACAAACTCCTTAACAGGTCTACAAGATCCTCCATGGCCTGACCCCTACCTATCTTTCAGTCAACCCCATCACTGGCCTTTTTTGTTCTCATTTTCCCTGCTGTAGTTAACTCTTACCTGCCCTTCAGGTCTCAGCTCAACTGACACTTGCACAGGTAATTACCTGATCAGAGCAAAATCTCTACTAAATCCTGTACTTCTCTGAAGTATTTATAACAGTTTTAGTTTTATATTTGTGTGATTATTTAATGTCTATCTCTACTATAGGCTGTAAAGTCTAAAAAGGCAGAGATTTTAGACTAAATTTTGCCACAGAACGAAAAATACGTAAAATGTTATTTAGAATATGTACATTATTTTAAGTAGTTCTAGCCTAAGGGATAAGTAGTATATATCCTCCCAGGCACTACTACTTCAAAACCTATAAAACATCTATATTTAACTAATAACTAAAAGCTTATGTTTATCTGTAAAATATGGATAATCTTAAGGATGAGCTACACATATTAAATGAAAAGATATTATAACGTTCTTAAAACAATGTAAGGCACATGGTAAATGTAAGGTAAATAACATTATTCATAGTGCCTATGAACAATAATAAGCCCTAGTCCTAATTAATTCATGTGTATAAAAAGTGTATCTCTCCAAACATTATCTTTGGCTGCACCGTGCAGCTTGCAGGATCTTAGTTCTCCGACCAGGGATTGAACCTGGGCCACAGCAGTGACAGCGCCGAGTCCTAACAACTGGACCACCAGGGAACTCCCCAAACATTTGATTTATATAACAGAATAATTCTGATGTTCTTTCAAACTGTTAAAATGATTCTGAGAAAGATAAGAGATTCAAGAATTGCTACATCTTTTGTTACAATTTTTAAGATAGTTATTCTTATCAGTTTTCCCCCTATTATTCACTATAGCCCAGATTTGTTATTTTTTAAGACACATACAAGCCATTAAAATATGTACTTAAAATACACAGATACCTAAAATTTATCTCAAAATGCATATTTTATTTTGGTAGCCAATGACCATCAATCAAACAAAGAAAAGAAAACTAATTTCATGAAGGAAGACAAATCTATGGAGTGGTTTACAGGAAGTGAAGAATGAGATGGCTCAACTAAACAAACTTGGAATCATTAACTACAAAATGTCAAACTAACTGCAAGACAAGTGTCAAAATGGGACATTTAAGCAGTTTCGAAATGTTACACATCTTTCTCTAGCTTTTGTTACTTTTCAAAATTACATGTAAAAGTTATACAAATCATAGAAGTAGCTAAGAATACCAATCTATGAAAGTAGTGATTTGCAATACAAAGTTCTATTTTGATATTTTTCTTCACATCTTCAAATCAGTTGTCATCTGAATTACTCAGTTAAGTTGTGGTTTGCACTTCCTCAACTTGACAAGAAAAGCTAATTTGAAGGGAGGAAAAGGTAAGGTCATTGCAATTTTGAGAAGAAAACACCATATAATATAGCATGAAAAACTTACCTGTATGACCAGTTTGCCAGTGTATAGGTCTAGCAATATAGGGAAATGATCCATAGGGAAAATCAGAATGTGATTCTTCTGTTATAGAACAAAATATGTATTGTAAGCTACATAAAATATTTTATAATTTGTTCACAAAACTGTTAAAAAACAAATTACTGTCCTTTTCCTATAAGTTTTTTCCTCTCAGACTTTTTTTTTTTTTTTTAGCATTTGTCTTGGAGCTATTCTGACAGTTATCTTACAGAAACAACTTGTCAAGGATGACGTGATAAACCTATATATGGTTTTATAACCAAATGGATAAGCTCATATCATAAATCAATGGATGTATGAAAACTTGTTTATGGCCTAAGTAATGTGTACATACAACAAGGACCTAAATTTAGTTCTTTGAAAAATTCCTAGAAGTTGCTTTTTGGAATATTAGCTATTTGCATATCGGGTCCTATTAAATTCTTTCCCTTCAGTGATAATCACTGATCTAAATTTACAACATTCTTTAGTATATTTAAAGTATTTCATAAGCCAATCCCCTTGTCACAAGTAAAATATGAATATTATAAGAAGTTCAGTTCTTCAAAGGTATCAGAGTTTTACATAAAAGGCAGGAAAAGTCATGATTCTGTCTCTTAAAAGATTTTAATTTAACAGAATAAATACCACATTTCAATTTCTATAGGAAAAACATAATAAATCCCTGAGAAATATTTTTATAGTGTATTGCCCAATACATTCAGGAATGTATTCTCCATTTATTATTGCAAACACATGCATAAAATAAAACTGAAGCTCACCATGGTCATCTTCTTGAAACATCTCACCTTCAATTCTAATTTTCTTTTGAGAATGTAATTGTAAATCTCTGTTGATTTTAGGTTCCACTTTTTGAGGTAAAATTCCATTTTTCTGTTTTGCAAGGCAAACCAACCAATCTCTGACAATAACTTCACTTATCTTTTCACATGAGAGGGCAAGTTCACAGATGCGAATTCCATCTAAAAGTTCAATAACCTGTGTGATGCTTTCAAAAAAGTGAAAAATATAGTTTAAATTTCTACTACAACAATAACTTTATATTTAAGTTCACTATACCTCTTACGCCAATTTAAATGCTATGCTTAAATCAAAAGGGAAAAAATGTAAAAATGCAAGTTAGGGCACATAAGAGGAGAATACTAAGTAAAAACAATAAAGAGACTATAACATCATTGTTCACATTACACTTTTAAAAACTTTTCTTCTAAATTGTCAGAAGAAATATGCATCTTATATTACCATTTATGTAAAGGATGATTTAAACAGCAATATAACTGAATTTGGGACATATGCTGTTTCATAACAGTTTTTTTTTTTGACTTTTTAAAAAATTTATTTATTTATTTTGGGCTGCACTGGGTGTTCATTGCTGCGCGCAGGCTTTCTCTAGTTGTGGCGAGAGGAGGCCACTTCGTTGCAGTGCGCGGGCTTCTCATTGTGGTGGCTTCTCTTGTTGTGGCACATGGGCTTAGTTGTTCCACAGCATGTGAGATCTTCCCAGACCAGGGCTTGAACCCATGTCCCTTGTGTTGGGAGGCAGATTTTTAACCACTGTGCCACCAGGGAAGCCCTTCATAACAGTTTTACGAGATAACATATACACTTAACTCAGTTACAAAATGAACACTTTAGCCTAGTACTTAAAACAAAACTGTGTTTAAAATAACATTACCAGGGCTTCCCTGGTGGCGCAGCGGTTGGGAGTCCACCTGCCGATGCGGGGGACGCGGGTTCGTGCCCCGGTCTGGGAAGATCTCACATGCTGTGGAGCGGCTGGGCCCGTGAGCCATGGCCGCTGAGCCTGCGTATCCGGAGCCTGTGCTCCGCAACAGGAGAGGCCACAGCAGTGAGAGGCCCTCGTACTGCAAAAAAAAAAAAAAAAAAAAAAAAAAAAAAAAATTAACAAAGAGAAAAA
>NW_020175666.1:157132-289422 GCF_003031525.2 Neophocaena asiaeorientalis asiaeorientalis
ATTTCTCCTCTTTGAAAAAAAAAAAAAAAAAAAAAAAAAAAAATAACATTACCAAAGAGTCACATTACTCACTTTGCTAGATATACAGCACATACACCACCCTGTTTAAGATTTGGGTATAAAACAGGCAAAGCAACTTGAGGATTCAACATATCCAAAGCTACCTGTAGTGGGGGAAAGAGAATCAGACTGAGTTTTGTTTAAATAAAGCATGTGTATTCTTTTCTTATTGAGGTGAAATGATACACTTTGGGAAAGCAATTACCCAGTTAAAGTACTTCATTTTTTAGAATGTAATACTAATGACTGTCATTTTACCCCTCTCAAAAAGGCATACTTATACAATTTGTCATAGTACTTGACTACATAAAAATTGTAATGGCATGTCTTGTACTTGGCAATATTGATAATACAGGAATCTTTAGCTATATTTTATACACATACCTAGATACACACAGACACACAGACACACACACACACACACACACACACAGTTGCCCCTTGAACAACATGGGTTTGAACTGCGCGGGTCCACTTAATGCAAGGATTTTTTTCAATAGTAAACACTACAGTACTACACAATCTGTGGTTGGTTGAATCTGAAGATGTGGAACCCTGGATATGTTGGAACCATGGATAGGGAGGGCCGACTATAAGTTATACTCAGATTTTTGACTGCACATAGGAGTGGTGCCCCTAAACCCCATGTTGTTCAAAGGTCAACTGTGGGCTTCCCTGGTGGCGCAGTGGTTGAGAGTCCGCCTGCCGATGCAGGGGACACGGGTTCGTGTCCTGGTCCAGGAAGATCCCACATGCCGCTGAGCCTGCGCGTCCGGAGCCTGTGCTCCGCAACAGGAGAGACCACAACAGTGAGAGGCCCACGTACCGCAAAAAAAAAAAACAAAGGTCAACTGTATATGTAAAGTTTCAATGCTTTAGTTCAGCTTTTGGCAATAGAAATTCACATTATCTCAAATATGTATTTTTATGTTCAAAAATGTTGAATATTAATTTTAGAGATTCTAAAATTCAAGAATCATGTCCCTTGTTTCTTTACTCTTCATTCAGTTGCAGAATACAGGGCTGTACTCAAAAGATGTTGAATGAATGCAGAGTAAATGAAATTACAAAAAAATTCACTGAAAACAAAAATACAGTCAAATAGCAAATAAAGTGACTTACTGATAGATAGCTCTAGAAATCTAATGTAGTTGGCACATCATTATATTTACTAAATTAGAAATTACTCTGTTTATGTGTTTAAAAAAAACAGTAATAATGGGTCATCATTCATTATTAATTTATTCACCAAATATTTACTGAGCATCTACCATGTGCCAAGTATTTTGCTAAGTGGTAAAAGTATAATGGGAGCTTATATTCTATTTTGTTTCATAGGAACTTATATTCTAATTAAGGAATAGGCAGTAAACAAAAATCTAATAAATATGTAATTCAGAGGGTAATGAGTGACATGAAGAACTACAGGATTATAAAGGAGGACATGAAGGATAGAATGACAGGGCAGGGGAAGGAAGTACTATTTTATACATAGGCTGGTCAGTGATGATACCTAAAGAAAATGATTAAGGTTACCCTGTGGAAATTGAGGGGGGAAGTGTGCTCCAGATTCAGAGAACAGCAAATACAAATGCTCTGAGGCTGTAGGATACTTGGTGAGTCTGAGAAGGCCACAGTCGCTGCAGTGGAGACAAAAGGGGGAAAGTGGTAAGAGAAGAGTTCTCAGATGGTGGGGATGTGGTGGGGATGGGGAGGGACAGATTATGCAGAATCTTACAGACTTTAGCTTTACTCAGGAAGCGAAAAGTCACTGGAGAGTTTGAGACATGGTCTGACTTTTTAAACTTTTTTGAATGTGATAAACATAACATAAAAGTTGCCATTTCAAGTGTACAATTCAGTGGCATTAAGTACATTCTGACTTGGGCAAGGAAAGATGATGGTGACTTGCAATAGCAAATAGCATTGGATGTGATGAGAACACAGAGCCAATTAGAATTAGAATTGGCTGTCAGATGTGAGAGAAAGAAGTGAGAATGAATCCAGTGTTTTCATCCTAAGCTACTGAAAGAATGGAGATGTCATTTACTATTGAGGAAAATAATTTAAGACAATGGGAAGAATAAGCTTGGGGAGAAATATTCGAGAATTCAAGATTTGGACACAAGTTTAAGATGCCTATTAGGGCTTCCCTGGTGGCACAGTGGTTGAGAATCCGCCTGCCAGTGCAGGGGACACAGGTTCAATCCCTGGTCCGGGAGGATCCCACATGCCGCAGAGCAACTAAGCCCGTGAGCCACAACTACTGAAACCCGTGTACCACAGCTGCTGGGAGCAACTAAGCCTGCTCTCCACAGCTGCTGAGGCCCACACGCCTGGAGCCTGTGCTCCGTAATGGGAGAAGCCACCGTGATGGGAGGCCCACGCACCACAGCAAGGAGTGGCCCCCACTCGCCACAGCTGGGAAAAGTCCACGTGCAGCAAAAGGGACCCAATGCAGCCATAAATGAATGAATGAATGAATAAATAAATAAATACTTAAAAAAAAGATGCCTATTAGATATCCAAGTAAAGATCTCAATGACTAATCAAATGGCCAACGGTGTGGACATATTGGTCTCTGTGACTGTAGTTTTAGTATATTATCAACAAGGACCAAAATAAGACTACCAAGAAGGCTGCCATTCCAAAGCTCCATGGCTCAGCTAACAACATTACCATTCATTAGCCACTCAAATCAGGAAATTACAGTCACTATTTCTTTACCTTGAATTCTTTTTTGAGAATCTGTGGGGTTTTGATGCTTTTATTTGGATTAAAATTATCCAGTCCTACAAATCTACCTCTTAGTATTTCTCAAATTCATCCCACTGCTAATGCTTTAGGTCAGGACCTCATCATACCTTGTTGAAACATTACAATAGCTTTCTACATAGACTACGTAAATTCCATTCTTTCACCAGAATTATTCTGAAACAGGAATCTGGACATTCTACTCCCCTACTTAAGAACTCATCAATAGTTTTCCATTAATGTCCACATGTCCTAGCTTGATATACACACAAGTGTTCTTCACTATCTAGTCCCTCAGGACTGTATTTGCATCTTCATCTCCTCATTAGACCCAATTCTACAGCCAAAATGTTTCATGCTTCTGAGTCTTTCTAATAAATGTTTATATGTCTACCTTTTCTTCTATATCGAAACCTCCTTTAAATGTATAATTCATTTTTGTCTTAGCATAGTACACGGCACACAGCAGGTCTCTAATACATATTTGTTGAATCAAGAAAGTGGTTCAGTAATTCAGAGAAAGATGATAATCCTCCACTTAGATGATTAAGGTATATTCCATGGAGGAGACAACCTTTTAACTAAGCTTTGAAGGAAGAGTAGAATTTAAACAGGTAGGGACTTCCCTGGTGGTGCAGTGGTTAAGAATCCGCCTGCCAATGCAGGGGACATGGGTTCGAGCCCCGGTCCGGGAAGATCCCACATGCCGTGGAGCAACTATGCCCATGCGCCACAACTACTGAGCCTGCACTCTAGAGCCCACAAGCCACAACTACTAAGCCCATGTGCCACAACTACTGAAGCCCACACGCCTAGAGCCGGTACTCCACAACAAGCAAAGCCACTGCAGTGAGAAGCCCGCACACTGCAAAGAAGAGTCACCCCCGCTCGCCGCAACTAGAGAGAGCCTGCACTCAGCAATGATCCAATGCAGCCAAATAAATAAATTAAATAAATAAATTTATTTTAAAAAATAAAATAAACAGGTAGAGAAAAGGGAAAAGGAGAAAACTAATAATGATGAAAATCATAGCTAATACTAATTTAATGCTTACTATATATCAGGTACTGTTCTATGCACTTTACAGAAACACCTCATTTAATCCTCAACAACACTATGAAATAGGTATTATTATTGATTACTATTCCTGTTTAATACATGAGGTGACTGAGGCACAGAAAGATTAAGTAATTTACCCAAGGTCATATTGGCTATTATGGAGCCTAAGTGAACCAGGATGAATAAACTCCAAAACTTACTTCCCTCTATTCACTCCCTCCTTTTCTCTCCTCAGAGATAATCATTGTCCTGAAGTTGGCAATGTTGCCAAATAATTTTATGCTTCTACAACATATGTATATAGCTACAAACAATACATGGTACTGTTTTTAAAATTTTACATATATGTAGCCATTCCATACTTATTCTTGAATAATTCATTTTTCACTAAGTTCTATGAGTTTTTTTTTATTGGAGTATAATTGCTTTACAATGTTGTGTTAGTTTCTGCTGTACAATGAAGTGAATCAGCTATATGTATACATATATCCCCTCCCTCTTGGACCTCCCTCCCATCTCCCACCCATCCCACCCATCTAGGTCATCACAGAACACCGAGCTGAGCTCCCTGTGCTATACCGCAGGTTCTAACTAGCTATCTTACACATGGTAGTGTATCTATGTCAAATCTAATCTCCCAATTCATCCCACCCTCCCCTTTCCCTCCATGTCCACACGTCTGTTCTCTACATCTGCATTTCTATTCCTGCCCTGGAAATAGGTTCATCTGTACTATTTTTCTAGATTCCACATATATGCATTAATATACGATATTTGTTTTTCTCTTTCTGACTTACTTCACTCTGTGTGACAAACTCTAGGTCCATCCACATCTCTACAAGTGACCCAATTTCGTTCCTTTTTATGGATGAGTAATATTCCATTGTCTATATGTACCACATAGTCTTTATCCATTCATCTGTCAATGGACATTTAGGTTGTTTCCATGTCCTGGCTATTGTAAATAGTGCTGCATTGAACATTGGGACATATGTGTCTTTTTGAATTATGGTTTTCTCAGGGAGATTTATTGATGTAGATACAGTACATTTATTTCACTATGTTAAATAATACCATTGTTAGTATTCCACCATGTCCATTCCTCTTTTGATGGTTAGGTTGTTTACAAAATGTATTAAAATTTGTTTAAAATCTTTTATTAGCTATTTTTTTCTTGTTCTGTTCTCTTTGTCTTTGTGGTTCAACACCTTTTTTTATTCATCTACCCTCATTTGAGATGGCAGGAGTATAGGCAGGTTATATAAAAAAGCTAAAGAAAGGAAGGTTGAGATCAGATTCTGAAGGACACCATAAATCTTTGAATAAAAAGTTCCTAATTGGTTTCTCAGCAGGAGAGTGACAGTATGAGAACTAGATTAGTCTAAAGATGAGGAGAATGGATTGGAAGTGTGAAGGCCCAGGAGGTGAGATGGCAGCTAGGAGAGGAATTAAGTAGTCAAGGAAGCAATAATCAGCTAGGATAACAATAACCAGAAATCAAGTGGTGGGAACATGCATAGAAATTTATGTTTACTAGTATGGAGGTTCCTTAAAAAACTAAAAGTAGAGTTGCCATTCAAAAAGATACATGCACCCCCATATTCACAGCAGCACTATTTACAACAGCCGAGATATGGAAGCAACCTAAATGTCCACTGATAGATGAATGGATAAAGAAGATGTGGTACATATACACAATGGAATACTACTCAGCCATAAAAAAGAATGAAGTAATGCCATTTGCAGCAATGTGGATGGACCTAGAGATTATCATACTAAGTGAAGTAAGTCAGAAAGAGAAAGATAAATACCGTATGATATCACTTATATGTGGAATCTAAAATACAGCACAAATGAACTTATTTATGAAACAGAAACAGACTCATAGACATAGAAAACAAATTTCTGGTTACCAAAGGGGGAAGGGGTGGGGGAGGGATGAAGTAAGAATTTGGGATTAACAGATACAAACTACTATATATAAAATATCAATAGATGAATAAGGTCCTACTGTATGAACTATATTCAATATCCTGTAATAAACCACAATGGAAAGGAATATGAAAAAGAATATGTGTATATGTGTACAACTGAATCACTTTGCTGTACACCAGAAAATAACACAACATTGTAAATCGACTATACTTCAATAAAATAAATAAATAAACATCCTCTCCCCCAAAGATATTTATGTTTACTATACACCTCTTGAGTTTTGGTCAAGTGCTACCTTCAAGCAGGACTTTCACCAACTGACAATTTTTAGAGACTTTCTTAAAGAAAGGAAAATTCTTCATGATCTAGCTTTAATTTAATAATTCTATGAGTAATTTATTTATGAACACCAACTCTAATTCTTTGCCCCAATAGTATATGACTCTTCCCCAGAAGCTGACAGTTCTCCTCCTTCTATATGCTCTGAGTATTCATCTGACACTATTATTCAAGAGAGATTCAATTGAAAAAATCTAGTAAGGAGTATTCTTTCCTTTGGAACAGGGATGGATGTTTCAGCAGGTTTCCACAAGGCTGTAACAATACTGTTAAAATCCTTTGTTGTGTTTCATGCTCATCGAGCAGAATTCTGATGACCAATTAAACTCCCACGTATCTGTGACGTTCCTATGGATGGCCTACATAGAACAAGTCCTCTTTCTGCCCTTATTGAGCTATATAATGTGCAAGCCAAACAAGGATGAGGAAAAAAAAAACACAAACTGTGGTCCTTGTGTCCAGGAAGCTGTGCCACTGTAGCTATTGGCTTTAGTTATATCAGAGATAGGAACCAGTCCTGATAAAAATCACCTCTTTGAACTTTACTTCATTTCTCACCTAGTTTCCCTTATAAAGTTCCTAAAATAAGCTTCCAATCGCCAATTAAGAAAAGTGAAGAAGGGACTTCCCTGGTGGCACAGTGGTTAAGAATCCACCTGCCAATGTAGGGGACGTGGGTTCGAGCGCTAGTCCAGAAGATCCCACATGCTGCGGAGCAACTAAGCCCATGCGCCACAACTACTGAGCCTGCGCTCTAGAGCCCATGAGCCACAACTACTGAGCTCGTGTGCTACAACTACTGAAGCCCACGCACCCAGAGCCCATGCTCCGCAACAAGAGAAGCCACCACAATGAGAAGCACGTGCAACGCAATGAAGAGTAGCCCCTGCTCGCTGCAACTAGAGAAAGCCCGTGCGCAGCAACAAAGACCCAACACAGCCAAAAATAAATAAATAAAATAAATAAATTTATTTAAAAAAAAAAAAGAAAGAAAAGCGAAGAAGACTTCTTACCCAGACCTCAGTCCATAGTGTCAAGCCATGAACTGATAATGGCATCATCAAGGGTAAGGCAACTTAAACTAGAACTGTGAAACTCTGAGGTCATCTAATAGCACTATGGCCCATATCTCCACCGTCACTGTTCACAGCTTAAAATGGCATTCTCTCGTTGTCTATCCTTTTATCTTCAAACTACTCTGCTTCTCCTCCCCTAATTCAACCTCCCACTCCTCCCTCTCCTCACAAATCCCTCCACTCCACTTTCTGGAGCTTTGTTCACAATAAATATGCCTCTATCCTCAACATCTTTAATTGACACTCCTCTACATCCTGACTTTAACTGTCTAAAGATGCCTCTTGCCTCTTCCCTCAAAACCGAAGGCTATTTATTCCCCCAAATCTCACAATATGAGGTCAGGTGCGGGGCTCAGTATGCTCCCAATGCTGTTTCCGAATTATTATTCCTTTATCCTAGAAACGCTGAAGTTCATGATGCTCAACTCCTCCTCCTAGTATTTCATCATTACCCCACATCTATTAACAACTTTGGCACCTAATTCAGTATATCTCTCTGCTCTGAATCCCACCATGATATTAAAGGAAAATATTCCTCCCACTCTTAGAGATAGAAATGGGGCAAATAATGAAGGAAGATCCTTTTCCATATAAAAGAAGCATGGTCCTTGTTTTCTTTGTACTCAGTATTAGGTAATATCATAGGACTACTTTAGAAAACTTACCGCATCAAATGTTAAAGACTTTATGTCTTCAGTTGCTCCTAAAATATCCTTATGAATAAAATCCACGTTGTCTGGCCACTCTTCTACATGACTCATTTTCCATGAATCACGCCAGTGTTTGTAATTCTTCTTAGCCAGTTCATGGTGGTCTTTTCTAATTTCAAAACTTATGACTCGTCCTTGTGATCCAACTTAATTTAAAAAAAAATCACGACATTACACAGTATTAATCAGTACATAAAGAATGTCAAAATTTTATTTTGCAAAGATATTACATGGATGTGAAAAAATAATTCAAATAGTTCAAGGTTACAAAAGTCTCTACCCTATCCCAAATACCCAATCAATCTCCCTCATCAGAGACAATCATTCCACCATAGTTATTTACCCTTCCCGAGAAAGTCGCTGCCTATAGTACAAGTGTACAAGTATCCTTCTCTGTTTTTAACACACGTTGTTACCTATCATATATACTGTCCTGTACCTTCCTTCTTATTTACCAATGCCATTTCAGTGATTAATGATCTACTGCATTTTTTAAAACAGCTATTATGTTCCATTGTATGACTATGCCACAGTTTATTTAACCAGTCACCTACTGATGAACATTTAGCTTGTTTCTAGTCTTATGCTATAACAAACAATATTGCAATAAAAATTATTTTGCCTAAGTCTTTGTACACATGAGCCAGTATATCTATAGGATAAAGTCCTAAAAATGGAATTGCTGACTCAAGGGATATGTGAATATTTTTATTTTGAAAATTATTACCAAATTGTCCTCCAAAAAAACAATGATACGAATTTACACTCGACCAACAATGTATTAGAGTGCCTATTTCTCCATATTCTCTCCAACAAAGAGTTATCAAACTTTTTACCTGTGTCAATCTAAAAATTGCATATAGTTTATCATTGTCGTTTTAATTTGCATGTCTTTTGGATGTCATATGGATGAAGTTAGGCCTTTCAGATACTTAAAAGATACTTGTTTGTTTTTTTTAATTTATTTATTTTTGGCTGTGTTGGGTCTTCGTCGTGGTGCTTGGGCTTCTCTTGTTCCAGAGCATGGGCTCTAGGTGCACGGGCTTCAGTAGTTGTGGCATGTGGGCTCAGTAGTTGTGGCTCGCAGGCTCTAGAGCACAGGCTCAGTAGTTGTGGCGCACAGACTTAGTTGCTCCGTGGCATGTGGGATCTTCCCAGACCAGGACTCGAACCCATGTCCCCTGCATTGGCAGGCGGATTCTCAGCCACTGCGCCATCAGGGAAGCCCCAATACTTGTATTTTTGTGTGTGTCTGAAAAACTTTCAAACTGTTTATCATAGTAATACTGCAGTTTCACAGAAAACTACTACATTTTAACTTACGGCAATTAATTTTCTACCCACCTCTATATGAGGTGATTTGATACCATTTGGAGGCTGTCCCAGATCAATCAGTCTATAGTTAAAATGAAGAGTTTAAATTGCAGCATGTCTCTTTAAAATGTAAATCCAGCTGTAAGTCATCATGTTCTCAAGGGATAAAAATTAATGTTAATAGTAGCATAAGCTAAACACTTAGAAAATTATGGTGAAAATAAATCCATCCTGAAAGTAAAGAGCAGTAATTTCTTGATCACTCATAGTTTGGGATTATTTATGCCATGACACTCCTCCAACACTATAGATATTAGAAATACAAACATTCCTCTTGTTTCACAAATTTTTTATAAATTCACTTTGTCAAATGCATTTAGGAATCTGTCACAGATTGTGAAGAAATGGCTGCCTTTAACTATGCACAGAAAAGAGTCCAACACAAGATGTGAGGAGCCCAAAAGGAATTTCCTGACCCAGTATAAGCTGGATTATGTTTGTATGTGATGACATTAGGTCAAAAAACAAAAGGTTTAAGTTTAATTCAGTATATGTCTATCTGTAATCTTTATAAAATCTACCCACATACACCTACAACTGCTCTAACAATGTTCACTAGCTAAAAAAGAACGCATTTATAAAAGCAACATGAATGATTAAAAAAATCTACCAAAAGAGAATGCTGTCTATTACTAGGTGAGAAAGGGAACACTGCAGAGGCAGCCACCACCCCAAAGCCATCCTGACAATCAGAGGAATTAAGTGGTCAAAGGGAGCAATAATCAACTACAAGAACAGTAACCAGAAATCAAGTGGCGGGAACATGAACAGATATTTATGTTTACTATATACCTCGAGTTTTGATTAGGGGCTACCTTCAAGCAGTACTTTTACCGACTGACAATATTTAGAGACTTTCTTAAAGAAAGGAAAATCCTTCGTGATCTAGCTTGAGCTTAATAGTTCTATATTACGTATTAATTTATTCATGAACAGCAAAAATAATTCTTTGCCCCTGATAGTATATGACTCTTCTCCAGCAGCTGACAGCCCTCCTCCTTCTATATTCTCTCATACTGAGTATTCACTTGGCACTATTATCAACAAACACAAGTACATGTGTGCAAGTACAAGAATGTTCAGAGAAGCACTATTCACAACGTTCAACTCAAATGCCCATCAACAGCAGAATGGATAAACTGTGCTTTACTTACAAAAATGGCAACTAACATGAAATAACCATCGCTGCATGCAATGGCTGAATCTCACAAACAGAACGTTGAATGAAAGCAACCAGATTCAAAAGAGTACAATACTACAGGATTCCTTTTACGTAAGATTCAAAACAGGCAAAACTAATCAATGGTGATAAAAGTCAGAGTGGTGGCTACCTTCTACCTTTGGGTAGGATAAGGACTGAGAAGGGATCTGAGGAGGTTTCACTGGTACAATAACGTTCCCTGTCTTGATCTGGGTAATAACTACGTGAGTGTGGTCACGATATAAAAATTCATTGAGGTATACACTTATGATCTGTGTACTTTTCTGTAGCTATGTTATGTTCTAAAAAAAAATTTAGTTAAAAAAAGCGTGGAGGGAGAAACAGAAAGCAAACAGAGAGAGGGTTAGACAGAGAATGACTTGAATAAATGCACAAAATGGAAAGAAAAACAGTTGCTTACATTTGATTTCAAGGAGAATGCTCTCTATCACAAAGTTATGTGAATATTTTCTGAAACATCTGTATCTATTTAACTTCCCGTTATTATGGACAGATTGAATGTTTTCTTTGTCATCTAAATTCAACTCATTTATCCCAATCTCTTACCTGCTTTGGATAAAAACAAGCTCATTCCACCAGAGCCCGAGCCAGCTTCCAAAACAGTATCACCTGGGTGGATATTCATCATCAACAGTATCATATTCATATCCTATGATTGAAACACAGCATGGGTGACTCTGTGACCAATAAATATGTACTAAGCACCTAGGCTTACAAACACTATGTTGGACTTGGAGAAAAGAAGTGAAAAAAAAAAAAAGGATTAAACTCTGGCCCTGCCTACCAAAAGTTTATGTTTTACTTGATGAAATGAGAGATTCAAGAATCAGGTAGCAAATACAGAAGCACTTCAGTATAATATTGAAATTACAGAAAATAAGTAAGAATAGGAGCTCAGAGAAAGGAGAAATCAGCAGACTGCCCTACCTTAGAGACATAGAGAATTTAAAGAAACAGTCACAAAGCAGAAACAGTTTTAAACAAAAAAGAGGTAGAGTAATAAACACAGTTTGCCCATCTCAGGAGGAGCGGTAAGGAGAGAGCTGAATCCATGCTAACGCATCTGAACTTAAGCTGGTAAGTAACTGGGGCATGTCACTGAGGTAATATTAATGGCATTTTATAAAGATTAATCTGTGAGACGAATACAGGATGTACTAGAATAGAAAAAAATTAGAGGTATAAAGACCAGTTAGGAAGTTATTACATAATCTCTGCATGAAATGATGAATGCTCATTTAGAATTAGGATACCAGGAATAGACAGGAGGACTCATTTGCCAAACTTTATAACTAAAGAATTGTTTTGTTAACAGGAATATCATGGATGATAGTAGTAATAGCTGTTTAGTGAAACTTCACCAGGTGCCAGCCTTCTGTTAACTATGCAAACTGCTTTCAAACATTATCTTGTTTAATCAGAATACTAATATGAGAAAAGTATCACCATCCCCATTATAAGGATGAGAAATCAAAAAAGTAATTTGCCCAAAGTCACACAGCCAGGAATCAAGTGGGCAAGTCAGGGGTAGACCTGATGTTGAACTCCCAAACATCTCCTAACCACACTGTTGATCATTTCACTATATATTACAAATGCTATAGAGAGAGAAAATTTTAAATGTTAGCATTTATTTCAACAGCCCCCCAATAACAAACCTTTCGAAGTTGCTAATAAGCAGCACATCTGGTAAGGTTTTACTATCTTTTCCTTCTCTGGCAAAAGCTGCTGTGAAAATTCTAAAAGAAACAGGAGGTTTTCTAGGATCCTCTGTTGAGTCACAACAAAGCTGTGTATTAAATATAGGTTTGGATGCATAAGAAACTATTTAACAGGTACAGTTATCTAATTAAAAGCCAAAATGTATTTTCTTTTTTTTTTTCTTTTGCGGTACGCGGGCCTCTTACTGTTGTGGCCTCTCCCGTTGCGGAGCACAGGCTCCGGACGCGCAGGCCCAGCGTCCATGGCTCACGGGCCCAGCCGCTCCGCGGCATGTGGGATCCTCCCGGACCGGGGCACGAACCCGCGTCCCCTGCATCGGCAGGCAGACTCCCAACCACCGCGCCACCAGGGAAGGGAAGCCCTCAAAATGTATTTTCTGAAATGATGGACTAAGGCTTGAACCAAATGATACTTAGACACATAATTCTTAAGGTGTATTAGTCAAAAAGTTTCATTAACAAATTCAAAGTCTTTCAGACATACATATCCTCTCCCATCTGCCAGGCACGTGGGAGTAGAGGTGGGAGGGGGCACAGATAACTTCACACAGGAGTGGGAGGCAGCTCCAGTAGCCATTTCAGTGAAATGCCCTGGAGAAGGCCGTTCTATTTCCTTGGCTATTTCATATAAGACTAGAATTATAAAATTAAAAAAAAAAAAGTTAGCACACTTTAACTTTTGCTTCCTGCCATTCAGGTTACCTGGTCTCCATGGAATGAGGTTGGAGCCCATTTTACACATCCTAGCGATTTCAGTCCAAAACTGGGGTGGGAATAGCATTTATTCATTTCCTTGCCTCTTTCCAAAAGGGATTTGAAGCTCCTGGGAGACTCCTCTGAAGTTATGAAACATCACTCTACTATTGAGTTTTCTGTACATTTTAGAACTTTAGGCTTTCAAACAATCTTTTCAGACTTTTTCCTTTTTTTCCTTGGCAGGAATTTTAATCTCTTTCCTAACTAATTCAACAATATAAACCTAATCCTCAGCAGAAGGTTTTAATAACGGGGCTGCACGTTAGTCTTAAGTGGCAACAATTCCTCCTCTCCAATGGTTCTTATATAAGTATTCCAAACACGCACATCAGCAGAAAAGATTAATTTAAAAATTTAGGGAGTGTTGGGAATTCCCTGGCGGTCCAGTGGTTAGGACTTGGCACTTCCACTGCTATGGTCCCAGGTTCAAACCCTGGTTGGGGAACTAAAATCCCGCAAGCCACAGGGTGTGGCCTACATAAATAAATAAATAAAAATAAAATAAAAATAAAAATTTAGGGAGTGTTGCCATTTATACTTCTACTCCAAACCTAAAAGTGCTTGATATTGACCCCTGTGAAATGTTCACACTTTACACGTAACTATTAGGAAGTTTATCCAAAATTGCTCCCTCAGACCAACTTTTAATATTAAGATAAAACTACATAATTCTACGGAGGAGACCAGCTTTCAAAAGTCAGTGGAGGGACTTCCCTGGTGGCGCAGTGGTTAAGAATCCTCCTGCCAATACAGGGGACGTGGGTTCGAGCCCTGGTCCCGGAAGATCCCACATGCTGCAGAGCAACTAAGCCCGTGCACCACAACTACTGAGCCTGCGCTCTAGAGCCCGCGAGCCACAACTACGGAAGCCCGCGCGCCTAGAGCCTGTGCTCCACAAGAGAAGCCGCCGCAATGAGAAGCCCTTGCAGTGCAAAGAGTAGCCCCCACTCGTTGTAACCAGAGAAAGCCCGTGCGCAGCAGTGAAGATGCAAAGCAGCCAAAAATAAATAAAATAAATAAATTTATTTTAAAATATACATATATATAGACTGGATTCCTACTTAGAACCTTCCAACAGTCACCCAATGCACATGGAATAAAATACTCATATCTCCAACCACAGCACATCTCATACCATTCTCTCCCTCACCTAACCCACTCAGCCCGCAGCAGGAACTCTGCAATACTCTTCTCTTTGCAAGCACTCTGCTCCTAGATCTTTGCAAGGCTGGCTCTTCCTTAATTAGTTTATCAAATGTACCTCCTCAGAGACCTTCCCTAACCACCTGACATAAAGTATTCTCCTCCCCCAGGTTACCCAACACAATGTTATTGTTAATCTACTTGTCTTCATGGCACTTAGCACTACCTGAAATTATCGAATTCTTTCATTTACTTGTTTGTTCCTTGTCACCTCCTCTAGGACATAAGGTCTATGTTGAGAGCAAGGACTGTGGTTCACCGCTTCACCTCCCTAAAATAGTGCCCTCAATATATAAGGTAGGCGAGTATTTACTAAAGAAATAATGAATGATTCCTCATCTAGGACTAGGAGGAGGAGTTGTTACAAAGGAACATTCTGCTCAAGGACAGTGACTGTGACTAATGATTAAAATAAACCACTAGCAATGGATGATTAGCGTAGGATTGCAACAAGAAACTAGGTAGGTAATTTACTTATAAATAATATTCCTTTTATGTTTAGTGTCTAATTTTAGCTGTTTTCATATAAATTTTTTTTTTTCTAATGGGAAAAGCATAGTGAGGGCTTCCCTAGCGGCGCAGTGGTTAAGAATCCGCCTGCCAATGCAAGGGACACGGGTTCGAGCCTTGGTCCGGGAAGATCCCACATGCCACGGAGCAACTAAGCCCATGCGCCACAACTACTAAGCCCGCGTGACACAACTACTAGACCCCGTGTTCCGCAACAAGAGAAGCCACCGCAATGAGAAGCCCGCGCACCATGACGAAGAGTAGCCCCCACTCTCCGCAACTAGAGAAAGCCCGTGCGCAGCAAAGACCAAATGCAGCCAAAAATAAAATAAAATATATTTAGGGCTTCCCTGGTGGCGCAGTGGTTGAGAGTCCGCCTGCCGATGCAGGAGACACGGGTTCGTGCCCCAGTCCGGGAAGATCCCACATGCCGCGGAGCGGCTAGGCCCGTGAGCCATGGCAGCTGAACCTGTGCGTCCGGAGCCCATGCTCCGCAACGGGAGAGGCCAAAACAGTGAGAGGCCCTCGTACCGAAAAACAACAACAACAACAAAAAAAATATATATATATATATTTTAAAAAGCATAGTTTAATATCTATTGTTGACAAAATATACCTCTAACAACATGCCTGATTAAATATGATGCTTAAAATATCGCCACAGTGGTACTAAAAAATTGTCCCCAAGAGTTCAACGTTCTCTTGAATGCTGAACTCGCAAACTTAAGAATTATGGGGAATAAATACACATTCTTATTGCCTAGTGAGTCCACATCACTCTATATAGTAAATCACTTTACAGATCCGAGAATCGAGGCTCCCAAGTTAAAATTAAAATCTGGCTATTTCTTCCTAAAATTAGTAATCATAAAATATGTAAAAGTCATAGCCATTGGTTAAAAAAAAAGTGAGAACAATAAAAACTTGAAACGTGCTGAGATGTGCTTTAAGTACATTAATCAGGTCTGTAGTACTGCATCCGTTTTGCTCTTGGTGGAACCAAATGAACCTAACTCCCATCGCATTACCTTAGGACATGTTATGGCAGGCCCTCTTTGCATCAGTAATACATAGTCTTCCAACGCTGGCCTCCTCAGCATGAAGTGCTTACCAGAGGAACTCCTCAGTATCTGGCCGGGGAACTTCCCCACGATCTCGCTGAACGGGACTGCCCCCCAGATACTATTTAAGTGTCCGGCATTGCTCAACCTAAATAATTTTTTAAATTGTGTTTCTCTCTTCCCAGTCTCAGCTAAAATCAGCTCCCCAGCCCGAAAAGGCACCTCTCGGGTAGTTGACCAGGAAGAGGAGACGTGAAGTTCGTCATCCTTGGTGGCAGACTGGGCCAAGGCAGGCAGTGAGGGACCCCCGGATCCCTGGTGTGCGGGACCCGACTGGCCCTGGTCTTCACTCGAGCCCTCGCGCTCTCGAGGGGGTGACTCCTTTCGTGGCGTCGGTAGTCTGAGGCTTTCCAGTGACGAAAGACATCTGGTCCCAAGTCCCCGGACAAGCGGAGGGAGAGATGGAGGCGACTCGGCGTCTGGGGCTTTCCTCTGTGCCGCCTCGCGCTCTCCTTCTTCATCTCGCGCGTCTCTAGACGAGAATTTGCAACACAATAACCGGGCTCTCTCGAAGGGCTCTTGCCCAAGGCAGCGCAGGAATGGACAGGTCCCGAACCCTGGCCACCTCCGGAGACGCCTCAGCGGTAGCAAGACCAGACCCAGGCGCCTGGTTGACAGCATGACGACCCGCGCAGGCGACTGTCGCAGGGCCGAGGCTCCGCCTCTCGCTGCGCGCAGCATTGACGCAGCTGCCTGGGGGATGGACAGCTATTTCGCCGGAAGAACTCCGCTACAGCGCGTGCGTCCCGAGGAGGCGCGCAGCGGCCGAGTTGGCAGCCGGGGTTTCCGTGAGGTAGTCGCTGAGTAACTGTCCCGGGAGCGGGCCTCTTTCCCGCGCAGGGGCCCATTTTCCTCTTTGGAATGTGTGCAGAGTAAACAGTTTACTGCTGACAAATCTCCACCAGCCTCGTCCGGGGACGAGAGGATTAAGAGAGACACAGCCTGTCAAAGCGTTGTCTAAGCTGAAGTCCTGTACCAGGGTTAGTTAGCTCGCTGGTTATCAGGAGCAGGAACGTCAGTCGGTCACCATAAGTAAAACTGGCCCCGAGATGCGTTTTTATCGACTGCAGCTGGACGTGCCACCGGCTGACTGGAGCTTCTTTCCCAGCTGACCGCCTCCTTCCCCCAGTCCGAGCGAGTCCCTTTTGACTGCGCTCTGACCACCTGCATGCTCTCCCCAGGCCCAGAGAGTCAGCGACCCTAGATTAAAGTGACTGTATTCACTGTGTGCTCATTTTACAGAATTGTTTTTAATCATTAAAATATAATAGTTAACTAAGTGTTTTACCCTCCCCAAAACTAAGTAAAATTATCTTAAAATGGGAAAGGCCAATGTTAAAACAGGGGTGGCGGGGTAGAGGGGTGTTATAGGCTCCATTTCATCCCTCCCAAGTTCATGTATCGAAGTCCTAACCTTCAGTACGTCAGAATGGGACTGTATTTGGAGATAGGGTCTTTAAAGAGGTAATTAAATTAAAATGTCACCAGAATGGGCCCTAATCCAATATGACTGCTGTCCTTGTAAGAAGAGATTAGGACACAGAGGGAAGACCATGGCCATCTACAAGCCAAGGAGAGACGCCTCAGAAGAAACCAAACCTGCTAACACCTTGATGTTGGACTTCTAGCTGCCAGAACTGTGAGAAAATTAATTCTGTTGTTTAAGCCAAAAAAAAGAGCATTGACTGTATTTTCTAATTCTCTCTCTTTAAAAATTTTTATTCCCAGGTTTTGGCCCCCCCCCCCCCCAAATCTTTAAATAAAAATGAATTTAGTTAATCCTAAAAATCAAACAAAAGAAAATTAAAAACTGGGAAAAAGTTATCTATGGAGTCCAAAATCTCATTTAACATTGAATATCACTAACCTGTTTGCTTAATATTAATTCAATTGGCAGAAGTTTATTAAGGGTCTGGCAATATCTAATGTGCCTGGTCTAATGAGGCACATTAGCTATTTATTTCATTTAAGTTTACAACAATCCTGAGTCAGAAATAAGTATTCCAGTTTTACATGTAAGAAAACTGACCCAAGGAGATTAAATGATTTGGGCAACAGCCCATAGCTGACAAGTGACATGACAGGGTTTCCTATCTAGGTCAGTTTGGTTCAGCAGTCCATGCTCTTTGTACTGTAACACCCCTTCTCAAAGGCCAGTCAACAGTACATTTGAATGCAGAGTTAACACCGGAATACATTCACACAGCTACAAATTCAGTTTAAATTTGAGAAAAAAAGTCTTGTTATTACTTTCAAAGACAAAAATTCTTTCTAATCTGTGCTTTCTAAAACATCAACCATCGTAAACTCCATCATCAGGATTTCTCTCTTTTAATCCTAAAAATGAAAAAGCAAAACAAAACAGCCCGGCTCTCCCCCTATCCCAACTGCATGTCTCACTTTTGGTTTTGATTTAAGAAAAGTTCTTTTGACTAACATTTATGTTATCATTGCCAAATATGGGTCTGCGTTGGAACCTTCTGGATCCTAAGCTCTACAATTGTTTTTAAATTTATCATTCCTAATTTATTGTCTCGTTATTAAATGATATTTGGCTGTTATTTCAGAAGGAGTAAGAATTAGGAAGATGGTATATTGACAAAATATAGGAAGTAAATTTACATATCTTTGATTTCTGAGATAAATTGTGAACAGTTAATGGCATTCCTTTCTTTCTATTATTTGAATAACAGACAGTGATATAGTTTGTCCTACACACATCTAATGAAATGCATTAACATACACTGAAAAATATAATTATTCCTTATTTATTCATGACCTTTCAGAGCATTTAAGCTCTCAAAAAGAAGTCACTCTGTGTGCTTTTCTATTTCTGGCTATACTTTTCCTTTCCTATCTTTCCTATGAAACTGCCAACTTGGACTCTGAAACTATTCTCTGAAAATATGAGGCATCACCAACTCATCATTTTTACTTTAGGGTATAAGACCAGAAAGATACTATCGTCTAGTGGCATTTAGTCAAGCAACCACTTTAAAATCCAAATAGATGTCAAGAAATGCTATTACTGATGGCTGACATTTTTAAATCTCCAGTCAAACTATATCTCTATGTCTAGTTCCTTAAACGTTCCCCTCTAGCTCTTTGCATATGCTTCTTCCCTCTATATAACTCCAAAAGACTGGGAGAAGTGCCTCTCCTCTGTACTGTTGGTATGTCCTATCTTTAGACCTATCATGGTGTGTGTCATACTGTGTGGAAGTTGTTGTTTACTTACCATTTCCCTGGTTAAAAGATAAAATTGTTCAGAGAGCTGTGTCTTGTTCATCATTATAATTCTGTCATAGTTATATCACTATAATCCTGTTATATCATTGTATCATATTATATGGTGTATATGATGTGTATATAATATCACCATATTTCATAGCTGTATCATTTTAATCCTGTCATAGTACCTGGCACACAATATGCCCTCAATAAATATTTGTTCAATGAATGAAGAAAGTAGGAAATGAGAAAAAATAGCAGCCCTGATACCTAAGTCCCTATACTAAATGATTCAACATGTAAATGTGACCCAATTACATTTAATAGTTACATATTTTGTTCTGTATCTACACATGTACTTAGCTTTTTTAGAACTGTTGAAGTTTTTCTTACTGACTTTTAGTGAAATAGAAAGTATCTAAGTCTAAGAATATAATTTCCTTTCTCTTGCCTTTTCATTTTTTTCCTGAGTTGCTGCTAACTTGAATCTGGACCCTGTAGAACTCCTCTATGATTTACTGTTGTATTACTAGAAATTGCAATTTTAAATCTAGAGAATTTTAAAATTTTCTTAAATATGTGTACAGTTTTAAAGAAAAATTGCATGATATTTAGACTTGGAGAAGCTTCTTACTTATCATCACCCACCACCACTCACGAAACACCTTTTTTGGTTCCTAAAGTAAAGGACAGTATGCAGCATGATTCAGAACCAGTTTGTTAGCACCTTGTGAGCCATCGTTTTAGAATGTTGAGAACTGATCAGTCCTCCTTGGGATTGAACTCCTGGAGAGGATCCTAGATCCTCCTTCCTTCTCCTCAGGGTCCTTCTTTTGGAGGATGGCCTGACTGTCAACTCCATCCCACCAGCCCTACTGCTGGTCAGGGTCCAGTGCTAGTCTGGGCCTCAGAGAACCTCTACACTGCACCCCTCCCTTCTACCCTCCACCTCTTTCTCAGTTGTCATCAACTCACACTGCAGAACTCAATAACCAATCTTCTGATTTCTAAATTGTGTAGCATTTAAGCTTTGTGTTTATGTTCACTCTCTTTGTTTATGAATGCTCATAAACTCTTCAAAATTTAAAACCTTTTTAAAACTTAAACCTTGGGCATATCCATCCATCTATTCACTCGCAATTCCTTCATTTATTTACTTTGCATAATTGACTTGTAATCACGCTTATCTCACCTCGAGGGGACTCCCCTGAACACCCAAGACAAATA
This sequence comes from Neophocaena asiaeorientalis asiaeorientalis, assembly GCF_003031525.2. Classification (NCBI taxonomy): domain Eukaryota; kingdom Metazoa; phylum Chordata; class Mammalia; order Artiodactyla; family Phocoenidae; genus Neophocaena; species Neophocaena asiaeorientalis. Next base: position 177,432 of record NW_020175666.1, read on the forward strand.
CTGTTATAATCTTTCTTATTCTTTTTTTTTCTTTTATAAATTTATTTATTTATTTATAAATATTTATTTATTTTTGGCTGCGTTGGGTCTTTGTTGCTGTGCACGGGCTTTCTCTAGTTGTGTCGAGCCGGGGCTACTCTTCATGGCAGTGTGCGAGCTTCTCATTGCAGTGGCTTCTCTTGTTGCAAAGAACAGGCTCTAGGTGTGTGGGCTTCAGTAGTTGTGGCACGCAGGCTCAGTAGTTGTGGTGCACAGGCTTACCTGTTCTGTGGCATGTGGGATCTTCCTGGACTAGGGCTCGAACCTGTGTCCCCTGCATTGGCAGGTGGATTCTTAACCACTGTGCCACCAGGGAAGTCCCTAATCTTTCTTCTATGTATTGCTTTTTATTTAGTTTTTGTAAAATTGTAGTCATACTTTAATCTTTTTCTCACATTAGCTCTTTGTATCAAAGATTATGAGTGAGCATAAGCAATAGTAAAACCTTAGCAAGACCATGTACAAGTGTCACTGTTGTGAGCTTTCACACAATAGGAAATCCTGCCTAATTGACTCTTGTCTGTGCTCTGTAAATTCACACTATTTTGTAAGGCTGTATACTAGGATACTGTTTGGTTATAAGTGAAGGTAGGAAATTCAGAGCTAAGATGGTCCTCTGAAGTGTCAGGTACTCCTGGGTGTGGTCTCCATTCCAAAGCTTACCTTATGGCTGCTCAAGCTCCAGCCATTACATCCCAATTTCAGTCAGTAAGGAGAGAAGAGAGAAGAAGGTCATGCCCTCTTTCCTTAAACACACTTCCCTAAAAACACACATATCACTTTTGCTTACATTTCATTCACCAGGACTTAATCACATGGCCAGATCTAGTAGCAAGGGAAGCTGAGAAATTTAGTCTTTATTACAGCTGAATATCAGCCTAACCAAAAGTCTGAAATTCTATTAATATTGAAGAAGGGAGAAATGGATTAGAAGGCAACTAGCATTTTCTTTCCCAGGTGCATGCTAGCTAGTTTAGGCAATCCCCATTTAAAAAAAAATGTGTTCCTAAAATTTGTCAATAGGATGTTTGCAATCTTGTATAAGTAACAGTTATGTTCCCAGCTCTGCTCAAAAGCCTATTTAGGGATAAAGTAGCTGAAGCAGTGTTCACTATTGAAAAAGACAATGGAAAACTATTAACAAGCCACTTGTATCATTTAAACAAAAAATTAAATATAAAATCTGTGTTTTCAGCTGTCTACTAGACACCATCTCTGGTTGACCTGCTGGTACCTCAACAGCATGGCCCAAACTGAACTAAGTCATCATTTCCACCTTTTGTCCCATCCCCTGGAACACTGGACCTCTTATATTCCCTATATGAGTTTAAAAATCACATGATTTTCTGTTACTTCCAGGCTAGAAAATTCCAGGTCATCTGTGATTCTTCTCTCTGCAGCACTCTCTTCCAACACTCACAGACGTACATTCACAACCTCTGATCAGTGGTCAGGTCCCGTGGATTTCCTCTCCATTTCCTTTAGCCACCACCAAATCTGACTACCTGCATCTGAAGCCTCCCTACTCCTATCCTACACTGTTTCATTCAGTTATTCGATAAACATGTGTTGGGTATCCACTGTGTGCAGTGCATTGTGCTAGGCTGAGGGTACAGAGATTGAAGAGGGGGATGGGAGTAGTTCTAGCCCTCAGAGAATTCACAGTGCATTAGCGGAAACACAGTGGCTTTCCAAGGTCAGAGTGGTGGGAGCTCTCTGCCCAGCATCCAGGCACTAAAGAGGTGTACTGTCTGTGAGGAATTCAAAAACAATACCAAAATCAACTGAAAGCCAGTCGGCTTCCTCTTATCACCAGGTGTCATCTGTTCTGAACAATGTCAGTAGTAAGATACTTCCCTCCCCCCAAATATTTGATTGGCTCAAGTTCTAAACAAGGGTTGTGGCTACCACTTAGTTTTAATTACATATGTATGTATGTGTGTATGTATGTACGTATGCTTCAAATTAGCACATTTTTATTACTTGTGCTCTGATAAACATTATAGTGTATAAGAAAGTTAATTCCAAGAACTCCTAATTATATAGTTGGCCCTGACACATGTGTACTCACTTATAAGAGTTCTTTTTAAGTTCCTAAAGTTTCAGAATCATTCAAGAATAATTCACATCTCCAGCCCCTGTGGTACCACATATTCCTGTGTTAAAACAGGATATTTAAAATAAAAAATGACTGCACAACAGTTATAAAGATGAAGAAGCAGAACTTCAATTGGAAATTCAAGAAGCAGAACTTCAATTGGTCATTCCAAGACTACTTGGAATTTTTGTTTGTGTTTAAAATGTTTCAGCTGTAGAGACATCCGAAAACTACTTAGCTACTCAAAGAAACAAAGGCATGAGCAGTATTACAATATTTGAAATCCCTTATGAAACATGATTTTTATGAAAAAACTCAACCTTACGTCAAACTCAACCTTATGTTTCAGCCTTTTCTTAACTATTTGTGTGTATGCTGTTTCATGTAAAATAAACCGTTTAAAATTTAAATTACTACAAAATGTTGTCTAGCGATTGGGAGCAAATATAGATTGACAAATCTAGCAGCACTAACTATTGAACATAAATATGCGGAGATCAATTTTGCTAAAGTTATTGACAGATTTGCAGAAGTTAAAGGCTTGAAAACAAAACTAGCATTACTTAGCATGCTTTTGAGGCTCATCCATGTTGTAGCATATAACAATAGTACTTCATTCGTATTGCTAAATAATACTCCATTGTTTGGATATACCACATTTTGTTTCTCCATTCACTACTTGATAGACATTTGGATTGTTCACAGTTTGGGGCCATATGAATAATAATACTGCTATGAAATGTATGCATGGAGATATGTTTTCATTTCTATGGGTACGTATCTAGGAGTGCAATTGCTAGGTTGCAAAGGAAGTTCATGTTTAATTCTTTTAAGAAACTGCCAAATTCTTTTGCAAAGAAGCTGTGCCTTTTTACACTTTCACAAGAAATAGATAAGGGATCTGGTTTCTCCACATCCTCACCAGCACTTGTTATTGTCTGTCTTTTTTATTATAACCATCCTAGTAGACATGAAGTGGTATCTCGTTGTTTTGATTTGCATTTCCTTAACAGGTAATGATGTTGAGCATCTTTTCATGTGCTTTTTAGCCATTCATGTATCTTCTTTGGTGAAATGTCTATTCAAGTCTTTTGCAGATTTTTTAATTGGTAGTTTGTCATCTTATTTATTTATGTATATTTTTGCATGTGGATATCCAATTGGCCCAGTACTATTTATGAAAAAAACTATTCTTTGTTCATTAAATATCTTGGCACCTTGTATATATCAGTTGACTTTAGAAGTAAAAATTTATGTCTGTACTCTTGATTTTGTTCCATTGCTCCATGTATCCATACTTGCGTTATCACTCTGTCTTGATTACTGTCACTATAGTTAGTTTTGAAATCAGGTACTGTGGCTGCATCACTTGGTTCTTCTTTTAAAAAATTGTTTTCACTATTTTAGGTCCTTTGCATTTCCACACATATTTTAGGATCAGCTTATCAATTTCTACAAAAAAATCCTGATAATATTTTGATAGGGATTGCATGAATGTATAGGGTGAATTGAAGAGAATTGCCATCTTGACAATACTGAGTTTACCAATTCATGAACATGGAATGTCTTTCCATTTACTTAGGTTTCCCTTAATTTCTATCAACGTTTTTACTTTTCAGAGTACCAGTCTTGAACTTCTTTTGCTAAATTTATTCCCAAGGATTTTATTCTTGTGCTATTTCAAATGGAATCGTTTTCTTAATTTAATTTTCAGATTGTCCATTGATAGTATGTAGAAATACAATTGATTTTTTTGTATATTGATTTAGTATCTTATGACCTTGCTACATTCAGTTATTGGTTTTAGAATTTTTTGTGAATCCCTTGAGATTTTCTCTACGTCATCTGTGAATAGATACTTTTACTCCTTTCTTTCCAATTTGCATGCCATTATTATTATTATTAACATCTTTATTGCACTAGCTAGAACCTCCAGTAAAATATTGAGTAGAATTGATGAGAATGGACAGTATTGATTTGTTCTCAATCTCAGGAGAAAAGCATTCAGTCTTTCATTATTAAGTAGGAAGTGAGTTGTGGGGTTTTTTTGTAGTTTTCCTGTATGAAGTTGAGGATGTTCCTTTCTACGCCTAGTTTGTTAATTTTTTTTTTTTAAATCATGAGTGGGTGTTGGATTTTGTTAAATTCGTTTTCTGTATCTTTTGAGATTATCATGTGTTTTTAATCCTTCATTCTATTAATATGGCATATTAGATTTTTGAATGTTAAACCTAGTATTCCGGGGATAAATCCCATGTGATCATGGTATATAATCTTTTTTATATATTACTGGAGTTGATTTGCTAATCTTTTGTTAAGGATAGATAGGGTCTTTAATAATTCCTATTATCTTTAGGACTAATAGGAATTAGTTAAGTTAAATTGTTAGTTAGTAGGTTGGATGAAGGGTTGGCATTGGGGCCTGAGAGAGGATTGGAAGAGCGTAAATTATGGGCATGAGTAAGAGAGCAGAAGCCAGAACAAAGGTGGTAGGGCAGGAAACCAGGATCAGATCAGAGCCTGGGGTGTGATGTTTGAGGCAATCTACAGTGAGTGAGTGATGATGCTGGGGAGATTGACAGAGACCAGGTTATAGTGTTCTGTGGTCCATATATATTGAGCAGCATAGAATTTCTTCCATAATTGTCAGCAAGCTTGTGAAGATTTTTGTTTTTGTTTTGTAAAGTAATCAAGTTTTTTTTAATATTTATTTTTATTTATTTGGTTGCGCCAGTTCTTAGTTGTGGCAGGCGGGCTCCTTAGTTGCAGCTTGCCAGCTCCTTAGTTGTGGCATGCATGTGGGATCTAGTTCCCTGACCAGGGATCGAACCTGGGCCCCCTGCAGTGGGAGCGTGGAGTCTTAACCACTATGCCACCAGGGAAGTCCCTGAAGGGTTTTAAGTAGAGAGGTAGAATGGTCACATTTATGATTTGCAAAGATCATAAAAATGTAGCAGCCTGGAGAAAGGGAGTCCAAATAAAGTAGTGGTGGCAGTTCGGGTAAGAGATATAAGGCTCAAACAAGAACAGAGGTGGTAGAATTGGATGGGAATGAGGAAATTGAATGTGGAATTACTTCAGAGATAAAAAAGACTGCTGATTGATCAGATGTGGGTATGGTTTGGGTGGAAGTAAGATGTGGGGTTGGGTAGTAATCAGGGTTGATTCCTTGCTTTTTACAGTGGCTAACTGGGTGGCTGGTGGTATCACCAACTGAGGCAAAGGATAGAAAAGAATCAGCACAATTAGATTCGGCTGCATGTGCCATAACCCAAAATGTAGTAGTTTAAACAAGAGGGAAGTTTGTTTTCTGTCGTATAAAAGAAGTCCTGAGGATTTGGTCCAGGACATATATAATGCTTCAGGGTCCCTAAGTTCTGCTATCTTTCTGCTCTACCATTCTTAGCATGTTATTTTCTCCTCAAAGTCCAACACGGATGCTTCAACTTTGGCCATTACATTTCAGTTCCAGGGTTTAAGAAGAAAAAAGCAATGGAGAATAGCATACCCTCTCACTTTAAGGATATTTTGTTCCGGCCCATAGTCATATGGCCTACCATTGTTGAAAAGAAGGCTGGAGAATGCAGTCTTTATTCTGGAAAGACATATGCACAGATAAAGAAGTAGTGCTGTAAGGAACCCTGATGTTAGAGAGTGGGACGTGAGGAAGATCCATGAGAAATGAATAAGAAGAGCAGCCAGAGAAGTAAGAGAAAGCCAGGAGGGTGTGACGTCATGGAAGACAAGCATGCTAATGACAAGTCAAGTAAGATGTAGACTTAGAATGGACACATATGGTAGCAATGTGGTGCTTGCTGGTGGCCTTGAGAAGAGTTTTGGTGTAGTGGTGGGTGGGGCTGAAAGTCCCATTGCAGGAGAGAAATTGAGAAAATTAGACTATTCTTTTTTCTTTTAGTTTTGTTTTAAAGGAAAGAAAAGATTGGGACAGTAATGGAGGGGGAAGAGGGGTCAAGGGAATTCTGTTTTTAAAGAAGAGAAAAATAACAGTATGTTTATATGTTGATGAGAAGGATTAAGTTGAGAAGTAAAAATTGACAGACTTTCTGGAAAAATATCCTTGAGAAGGATTAAGTTGAGAAGTAAAAGTTGACACTGATAGAGGAAAGACTTTTTGGAATAATATCCTTGAATGGGCAAGAGAAGCTGGGATCTAGAACTTATGTGGAAGAGTGGCCTTTGCTAAGATCACGGAAAGTTCATCCATAGTACCAGGAGAGATGCAGCACAGGTGGGTAGATTTTGTGGTATTGGGAGCTTGTGAAAGTGGTCTTGTGATTGCTTCTATTTTCTCATGAAATGGTAAGCAAAATCATCCACTGAGAGTGAGGATGGAGGAGGAGGAGGTTTGGGGTAATAGGACAGTCTGTCCTAATGTCTAGGACAGTGGAAGAGTGAATGGATTAGGGAACAACTGTTCGATAATCTGTTAGCATCGACTTGCCATGTGAAGTTTGTGATCACGAATTCAAAGTAGATGAGAGTCCTAATAAAGTGGCTGTGGCTTTCTCTAATCATGTTCAGCTGCTTGGAGGTGGAGAGTTAGATTTTACCAGGTTTGTGTTTTGTTTTGTTTTTTTGGCAGCGCTGCGTGGCTTGCAGGATCTTAGTTCCCTGACCAGGGATCAAACCTGGGCCCCCTGCAGTGGAAGCTCGGAGCCCTAACCACTGGACCACCAGGGAATTCCCCAAGCTTGTGGTTTTACCAAGACTATTTTGTGGGAAAGAGGCAAGGGAGTTGAGGGTTGTAATGACAGAGGTTAGGATAAATTAAGGGGGAAGTGCAGCCATCGGGGAGTAGGGATGAGGGCTGGTGAAAAGACTGTAGGATCAAATGAATTGATGGTCCGGTCCGGTAGGGTAGAAGGACTGGCTGTATGCTGAGAGCTAGAGGGAGTGAGCTGGAAAGATAGGAGTTGGTGGTTACAGAGTAGTGTGTAGAAATTGAGATTATGGAAGAGGTGCAGTTATTTGGATGGCAAGGTCTGCTACATGACCATGGGAGTGAGTGGCTGGTGTAGCATAGAGATTACTGAAAGGGAGGAGGTCAAGGAATTGATATGCTTGGGTATCGGAGGGTCATCTATATAAACACTACATACTCTCATTGGATCAGGTTGCCGTGCTCAGAGATGACTTGGGTTAGAAATCAAGCTCTTCCTCCATTGCCCGGCTCTATATGTCAATTTTCTTATCGGAAAGATGTAGATGTTGATAGTTTCTACATCCTAGGGCTGTTGTGAGGACTAAATGAATTAATACACATAAAGCACCTAGAACAGTGCCTGACATATAGTAAGTGCAAAATAAGCTTTTATTTTTATTTGTATATTTATGACTAACAAATCCATAACTCTAGGTCAGACCTATCTTCACACAGACTCATGCGTGGTTTTTTAAAAATATTTATTTGTTTATTTACTTTTGGCTGTGTTGGATCTTTGTTGAGATTCTGTGTTTGCGGCACGCAGGCTTAGTTACCCTGCGGCACACGGGGTCTTAGTTCCCTGACCAGGGATCGAACCCACGTCCCCTGCGTTGAAAGGTGGATTCTTAACTGCTGGACCATCAGGGAAGTCCCTCATGCATGTTCTTTTATAACAAAAATCCTAGAAATAGTTGTCTATACTTTTCTGCCCTTTCTCACCTCCCATTTTCCCCTCTACTCTCTAAAATGAGTTTTTTCCCCCACCTCTCTGCTAAAAATGCTTTTGAAAAGTCGCCAATGGTCTTGATCTTGCCAAGTTCACTGATTAATTCTCAGTCTTCATCTTACAGCATTTGACATGGCTTTGATTATGTCTTGCTTCTGAAATCCATATAAAAATTTTGGCTTTCCAGGGCATCTCATTCTCCTGGGCTTTCATCACTGTTATCCCTTCTTAATCTCCTTTGCCGGGTCCTCTTCCTATTCCTGATAAATTGGCACATTTTTGGGGCTAAGTTTTTTTCTCTATTTATACTTACACCCAAGATGATCTAACCATACAGTTTCAAATAGCATCTGTATGCTAATGTGATCTACTCATATATCTGACTTCCTACTGAACCACTCTATTTGGATGTCTACTGAACATCTCAAACTTAACTGTCCAAAACAGAAACAGTTGATTTCTACTCCACCCAGACCCGTTTCCTCAATTCAGCTAATGGTATCACCATTCACTTATTCCCTCAAGGCCTTAGCATCATCCTTCACTCATGTCTTTTCCTCATCCTTCACAATCAATCCATTTAGCAAGTCCTGTTGGCTCCAACTTCAGATTAAATCTGGATTTGGACCACTTCTCACCACCCCTGCCACGTCATTCGAGTCCAACCCACCATCCTCCCTCTCTCTTGTCTCTTTGCTTTCATTCTTGCCCCTCTACAGTCTCCATCCGGCATCCAGGAGGCCTTTTAAAATGTAGATCAGTTTATGTCTTTCCAAATAACATAAACTGCAAATTTTACCATGGCTTTTGCTACTTGTGAAAGACTCAAGAGTCTCCCATGGCCCTGAGGGTAGTGTTTTATGGCTTTCCTGCTGGTCAGTAAGCTGTGTGTGGGCTGAACAGTACCTGCCATTTCTTGAATCAGAATGCATAGATTTGGTGAAATGTTACGGAGACCTTAAAAAAACTGTCTATTTGGTGCAGTAACATGGGATAAATCTTGACGAAAGAAGAGGGAATAGCCTCTCCCACCGTTACTTTCACACTGGTATGATTGAATAAATTGTTGTTATGTGAACACATGATTACAGCCTGTAAGTGGATAAGGAAAAATGGAAACAGTTGTCACAATCACGGAATTATAAGTGAACATTTCTTTCAAACATTTCGTTCAATCATGTTATTTAAATTAAAAAAAAACAACCCCAAAACTTTCTTTCTTTCTTTCTTAAAGGAAGGAGTCTTGTCAAGCCCCTCCACACGTCCCCAGAACAAGTTAGTACTGAGCCCACTGGGCCACCGTCCACAGGTAGGCCGTCCAACGCTCGCTTGCGTCGCGAAGAGCCACTCCCTCTGCTCCTTGCACTCCCTCCGCCCCACTTCCCCCTCCAGGCCCCGCCCCGTGCCGGTGCGCCTGCGCACGGGCGAACACGTGGCTGCCGCGGAGCCAGAGCAGCAATGGCGGCGGGTGGCGGAGGTGTTGCGGACTCCTTCTCCCCCGCGGGGATCCCCTGCGCCTTCTCCCCGCAAAGCCAGGCCTATTTCGCTTTAGCGTCTACAGACGGTCACCTGAGAGTGTGGGAGACAGCCAGCAACCGGCTGCACCAGGAGTACGTGCCTTCCGCCCACCTCAGCGGTACCTGCACCTGCCTGGTCTGGGCGCCAGCGCGGCTGCAGGCCAAGGTAAAGCGAGCTGGATGGCGCGGGGCGGGTGGCCGCTCAGGCTCAGCCTCAGCGCTTCGCGGCCCGGCGGCGCGCGATCCGGCATTGCGCGTGGCCCTCCGAGGCCCGAGGCGAGGAGGCACAGAGCGCGGTGGAGGCGCGCTGGGCCCACACCGTCAGCCCCGTGCGTGGCCTGTCCTGAGGGCAACGAGAGAGGGCGCGGCCAGATCCGACGGGCAGCGGACCGGAGCCCTCCTGGCGGGCTCCATGTGGTCTGGGCCCAGCCGTCGCGGGGGCCGCCATGTTCTCCGAGGCCCCGGGTCCCCCAGGAGCGGCTTCCTGCTACCAGGCCTGGCTCTCCTGCTTGCGCTTTTCAGAGCTCTGGCTTTTGACAGAACCCCACGTTGGGGCTGTATTGTTGTTCTCCGACCCCTACCCAGCTCATCGGCCTTCCGCTGGGCAGTTAGAATGAACAAGTCTATTTCCTTGCTTCCGGACACCCCCCTCCACCCCCCACTCTTGGGGGCCGGCTCACCACGTGTTCTCTTCCACGTCTAGGATGTGACTATTTGAAAGTGTTGACTTTTCCCAGACTCGTTTCCACTGTAAGCCATCTGAACCTTCTTGCTTTTAAAGTTTTAACATCTGCTCGGCTCCCCCTTTATACATTCCCTTTTTCCCAAGTCTGAAGTCTGCATTAGGATATGGAGGTAAAGTGAAGTTGTAGTTTAACTTAACGAACGTGAGTCCAGGTGGAGTTTCTCTTACACGGGGCACTGCTGAGTTAGGGAAGGCTTCTCACTCTTAGGGATTCAATGAAAGATGTCATTCACTGTGGAGTCACTTGGCTACATCAGCACTATTTCACACGCACGTGGGAACTGCGTGTATAAGGTAGCCAACCCGAATCAGTGCAGTGTGATTTGGAAGCATCAGGTATTGAGTTGTGTGGTATTTAGCTGACACTGTGTGTAAACCTTAAAAAGTTAGTATTTAAACATATACACACACAAAAAGAAAAAAAACAGTGTTTAGTATAGATCTTAACTCCACCTGACTATCCTAGGAAACTTTCTGCTAACTTTTTAGGTTGAAAGTAGGGATACATCTAACTTGTTATACTTTGGATGAGTATGTTTAGGTGTTTTTCGGATCTTAAGCTTGATTTTCATAGTTTTTGGATGAAGTGACTCCTGTTGATCATTAAAGAGACCTTATCAGGGCCCTTAAGTCAAACACAAAACTAGGACTTTAAAAAAAATCAGTTGTCATTAAGATGACAGCACTCTGCATATTTCTCCTTTTCAAATTCCTGTGTTTGTATTTTAACGGTCTTGTAAAGTGTTAATAATTCTAATGGTGAGAGGAAATGTGGAGCAGTGGTTAGATGCATGGACCCAAACTATACTTCCTCGCTTTGAACCCAGGCTTGGCTTCATCGTAGGAATTGTGCCTCTAAATGGGAATAATAGTACTCACCTCATAGAGTGGTTGTGAAGGTGAACATACTTAATGATGCATAAAGCATTGAGAGTAGTTCTTGGTATGTAAATGCTGCAAGTGTTAATTGTTGTTATTACCTCTCATTTGCATGGTTAGTCCTGCAAGGTAGATAAAGACTAACTTTTTGCTTTGTTCGCGAAGAAGAAACTGAGGCTTTGGAAAGTTAAGCAACTTGCGAAAAACCAAAAATGGAACCAGGACTAGAATGCAGGTATTTAGAGCCCAACTCTCTATTATCTGGAACAAATCATTCATATTAGGCTGGCAGATATTTGTCACCCACTTGATATTCTCTTGACTTTCAATCATATTGTATGTGTCAGGAGTAAAACTTTTGCCTGGTCTTAAATTTCCTGTTAAAAGTCAGTTTTGGATTATTTATAGCAGTCTGATACAATAGAAAAATACCTAGATTTGGTTTCATACCCAGGACTCAAACTTGTTTTGTCACCTTGAGCAAGTCACTTTACTTTTGGAGGCCTCCTTGAAAAAGAGTTGGACTACATTAAAAAAAGTTCTAACAGGTTTCAGTGTCCTTTTACTTGTATGCTCTCACTTTAGTCACCTGACTCTGTGAAATGCCCTGTAATTGTTACATTTTTAAAAACTGAGAATCAGAACTAAGAAAGTTTAAATGACTTCTCCAAGGCCTTATTAACCAATGAAGTAGCTGTAGCCACTAGAGTCAAAGTACTTTGACTCCTGGTCCAGTGCTCTTACTGTAACCTTAGATCTTGAGTCACAGAATTGAGAGGATGTGATTTTTAAAGATAGCGGTTGCTACAAATCACTCTTCATTTTCTACCTTTGCTCCCAGGTCCCTGGGTTATGATCCTTGCCACTTAAGTTTTAAGATGCTCTCTTAAGCCCTTATTTTACATGTAAATCAGTTTGTAGGAGTATTCTGCATCTGGTTCAGTAACTGGCAGTTTGCCACCCAAGGACAGAGTTTGGTGACATTACTCTTATCAGTGGAGAAAAATGAGTTGGTGCTGGGTTTCTTGGGTAACAGGAGCTAAAGCAGTGGTTCATAAATTTTTATAAAAATTAGATTGCTTCTTGGTCACAAAATGATTATAATTCTTTGCATTTATGTCACAGTAGTTTTTAGAAGATTTTTGTGTATATCATATAGCTGAGCATTTTATTTGGGTGATGGAGCCTGGGGGGAAGAGGACCTCAGATGATGATGAGAAAAGTGCAAGGAGATGGATTGATGGACTATGCATGGATGCTGTTTTTAGAGTTCCTCAGGTTTATGTGTGTAAACTGAGGCTGAGATGGTAAATGATATGCCAGAGGCACACAGTAAGTGGCTGAGCTACCCAGGAACTGACCCTGCTATTTCATTGTTCCTTTAAGATCCAAACTTTTCAATTTTTCCTTCTCTAACTGCTGTAGAGCCCTGAAGAAACAGACTGGCTACCACAATAAATGCATTTATGTTACTTTGCTGTCACTGTAGTTAAAATGACCCCATATGGCTTAGTGCTTATTAAAGGAGGCACATGGCATTTCAGGCATTAGACAGGGCAAGCACAGCAGCATTAAGGATGGTTCTAGGAAAAATCTGAGCATCCCCAGTCCTAACCCTTAGGGATGCAGCACAATCCAGTTGTGTTCCTGTATAATGCTCTGTCTTAAGGTCTCTCCAGTGTTTAAACTTCAAAAGCCTATGGTTTGCCTAATAAATCTTATTGGCAGAAATAGAAGTTCCTGTGTATTAGAATTTGTTTTTGATGTACATACTGTATGTAATTACATGTAATATGCACACATTTTGTTCATTGTTACCTATGAAACTTAGACATTTGCCAGAGTAAGTGACATTTAAGATAGGCCAAGAAATGGCATAGGAGACTAATTGCAGAGTGAAACTTGAAACTTTGCCATAATTTTCAGTGACTAGAAGTCAGTATTTTTCAAAAATAGGTTTTGAACCATTAGTGGATTGTGAAATAGATTTAGTGGGTTGTGACGGCATTACAATGATGAAGTAGACAATATTAGAGTGTATTTTGCATGGTAAAGGATAAGTTTTTTGGTGAAACTTGTTTCAGCTATATACATGTTTTTATGAGTGTGTGTATTGGCTTTCCATGTAAACTCTTCTTACTCTGGGATCTTAGTCTAAAAAGTCAGGGCTTAATTGATCAAAATCAGACTTCTCATCACCTGGATGTGCTTTTTCCCTCTGTCTTCACTTCATTTGTACTATGCCTTGCTTTTATAAATCATGCACATTTAGACTCACTCAGCCTTCTGATTGCTTTCTAGATCAAATACTGCTTTCTTGAGACTGCTGTTGGTATTTATTGCTTAGCTCGGTCAGCCCTTCACACTGGAAAAGACTATTTAGTCTAAGTAATAGACCGAATCCTTTTGGTCTTCGTTCCTGGTACTTTCTGGAACTCAGATTTTCTTTTTTTTGTTTGTTTTTGTTCTTTTTTTCGGTCACGCCACAAGGCTTGTGGGGTCTTTGTTCCCTGACCAGGGATCGAACCTGGGCCCCTGCAGTGAAAGTGCCAGAGTCCTAACCACTTGACCTCCAGGGAATTCCCTGGAACTCAGATTTTCTGATTACAGATATATGAACTAAATTTTTAGCCTACCCTATCCATTCACTTTATATATTTACACATGTAATTAATGTGCACATGACATGAAACAAAGCAGTATGACTAAGTCATTAAAGAAGAAATACAGACAATTCAGATATACTGTGTCTGAAAGAAGAGGTTTTTGTGGAGAGATCATATTTGAGGTGGACCTTGAAGCAAGGATCGATTTTTAACCAAATTGATAATTGAGGCGGATAGAAAAAGGCCCCTCCCAAAAGAGGAAAAAGCAAATGGGAAAGTGTATTCGTGATTAGGGAGTGCAATGTAAGGATGGAATTGGAAATAAGACTGGAAAAGGTGGTTTGGAGGCAAATTGTGGATGCTTTGAATGCCAAACAGTTTTGTTTTTGTTTTTGTTTTTTTGGGGTTACGCGGGTCTCCCACTGCTGTGGCCTCTCCCGTGGCGGAGCACAGGCTCCAGACACGCAGGCTCAGTGGTCATGGCTCATGGGCCCAGCCGCTCCGCAGAATGTGAGATCCTCCCGGACCGGGGCACGAACTCGCGTCCCCTGCATCGGCAGGTGGACTCTCAACCACTGCACCACCAGGGAAGCCCTACCAAACAGTTGTTTTGATTTACTCTTCTCTGGGGAGTCATTGAAATTTTTGATCACAGAAATAACAGATTCTGACAGAAAATGCCAACAAAAGTCTGTCATAATCTATAATCATCAGTACCACTAAACTCTTGGTTTCAGAAATATTTAGTAATGGGGTAATAGTTAAAATATTAGATTTCACTAAAATGCACATTGGTTATATAAACTTCTTATCTGGTTGATGCACATCCTGCTGAATGGGAAGTTATTTTTAAAAAGATCATCCAACTCGGAGAAAACATACATGAGTCATTAGTTCTTTGAGGTTAATTAATTGGATTATTATTTAGATTTAGACCAGTGATCCTCAAAATTGAGCATAGATTCTGTGATACTCCTACCACTAGCCTCTGCTTCTCCTAAAAATAGAGATTTTGCTGATAGGGAAATCAGGTTTTTGAATATGTTAACATTTAATTTCTAAAATTTCTTTGTGCTTTTTAATGCAAATTCACATCTGCAGAAAAACATATACATATTTGGACCAGCCTATGTTTCATACGTTAGAAACCTCATTGTAGATAATTTTAATTTGATTTGGGGAAAACCAAGAATAGAAGAAATGCTTTCTAGAATCTTTCAGAGGAGAGGTTTCTGATGAGGTAGTAGTATATATTCCTCTATATAATTTCCTCTATTGTCCTTGCCTGAAATAGGTGTTTATGTCCATAACCTTATGCAGAAACCACATTTGCCCTCTGGAATCATTCAGAGGTGGCTTTAGAAATTCACATAACTGAAGGTGGGGCCTAGGACATTTCCTGACGAAGAATGTTACTGAGGGGACCATCAGACGTTTTTATACTTTGGCTATTAATTGTGACCTCCCTTTTGAGTTTATTAATGTGGATACATTTCTCAGGACTTGCAAAATGTTCATTATTTTTTCTGTATTTAAAGTTACCTTATTTTTTGTTAAATCTTTTAACTTTTTGTTGACTTAGAGCGTCCAATGAATCAAATTCTTCAAATGTAACATCTCTAGAGGATAACTAAGAGAAAAAAAATGGAAAATGCCTTACAAATTTGCTCCTTGATTTTCTTTATGCACTGGTAACATCGTAGTTTTCATTGGTGGTTTTCTGGGTTGGGCAGATTTTATGTATCCTGGGCTGCTTTTTTGTGCTATGGAGCAAAGATCTTCCACTATGGAGAAAATGTTCTCTTTTCTGTAATATTGGTCTCTTTTACACTAAAAGAATGGATTTCTCAGAACTTCTTTATGCTAAAACATAGGCTAGCAAGCTTTAATTTTAAAAAATTATAAACATGTGGAAGAAAAATTTCAAAATTATAAATTATTATTCAGCATTATAAACTCTAAAGTAGTACTCTAAAGTTGTGATCAATTGGTTGTCTTTCTGATGGATAGATGAGCTGTTCATTTTTTGAATTAAATCAAAGAAGTCTTGGGCTGTTTGACACTAGATTGAAACTTGTGCCTCTTAAGTCATTAGAATCACAAAGACAACATGGAACTTTCATACTGACCCTTAAAGAGTCACTGGAACAACTTCTTTAGTGTGTGCTTTGCACTGCTATACGAGTTACAACCATTTTTTGACTCTTAAGTGAGGTAATTGTATGTTTATAAATATAAAAACATTTGAGTCCCTTTTCCTGAAAATGAATCCACAATGCAAGGAAAGATTTTGGGGGAGGTGGGGAGGGGGAAAGCATTGGCTGCTTGTGTATGGATCTGTAATCTCTTTGCTTCGGAGTGGAGGCTTCACTTGTGTTGGGAATGGTTGGTTTCCGAGAAGTGGAAGCAGCATTGAGGCTGTTCGGACTTGTTAAGAGTAGAATACTACCAAGAGCATACTCAGTTATCCTGTTTGCCTTCCTTTCAGAGAGGTAGGAGATGGGGACAGAGTATTATGAGTTCTTTCCATTGGAGTAATTATTTTCTAAGTAGTGAGAAAGAAATCATCTGAGAGCAAATCACATCTCCACTTTAAAAAAAAAATTTCTTAGAAGCAGTCACATTCATTTGTGGGCTAGTGGGCATTTGCATTTTTGCATTAATGATGTTTCAGTGTTTGAAATAATAAAGTAAAAAATTGTTTTTTCTTTTTTTTCCAGGAAGGTCCACAGAGGAAAAAAAGGAAATCAGAAGCTATAGGGACAAGTAACCAGGTTGACTTGTTGGCTCTTGGTACAGCAGTTGGTAGTATTTTATTATACAGTACAGTAAAAGGAGAATTACACAGTAAATTGATAGTAAGTATGTGTGTGTGTGTGTGTGTGTGTGTGTGTATTATATATAAGAGCGATGACAGGAAACTGATTATTAGAGACTTATTAAAAACAAAGCAGCTCAGGATATGCTATAGGATCTGCAGTATGGGGGCATTTTTCTGCCCTTTCCATATTTAAAATTTTGAACAGTAATATTTGTTAAAGCTGTGATAGGTAACTTAGTCATTATTATAGGTCAGGATATGAAGAGTGTGAAGAACTATTGACTAGGCTTAAAATAAGAAAGGGTAGAAAGAATTCTGAGTATCACAGACAGCAGCTGCAGAAGGAGCACACCACCTCCAGGGCTAGGGAACGAGGGAGGTGGTGGAATTATTGCTGAAACTCAGACCTTTGAGAAGCAGGTATTGCTCTCTGTGCTGATGTCTCTTGAGGGAGAGTGGCCCCATAGACTTAGGGTCCAGACCTCTGAGGAGGGGGTTTTAGCTGACTGCTGGTGTCTCTGGTTCTCCAGGTGTTGAAAAAACTGCATATTGGGTTCAGCTGCTGCCAAAAGGATTGCCCCTGCTGGGGTGAAGAAATGTTGGGGTGATGCAAACTGGGAGACAGGAAGGAACACCTCCGTTGTTCCTCCTCCAGCCTTGTCTCCCTTCTGCACTCTTATTGGGGGAGCCTACTAACGATCCAGCTGGCAAAGCAGAAATGGGGTTTGCAGAGTCCCAGCCCCAGCGTCCAGAGCAGAGAAGTGAGGGCTTGGTGCTGCAAGACAGTAACTTAACTGGCATAATGTATTTCAGACAGTGTCTACTACAGTATGTTTTTGGTGTTCACTTAACTCCTGTCTGTATATAGGAATGCTTTCTGTATATATGAATAAAAGAATGTTTTCTAAGTAACATCTATCCATAGACAATTTGGAACTACCTGAAGTTGAAAAGGGAAAACAATTATACCTAAGTTTATCACCGAGAGAACCTCTTTTGATAGATTGCATATTTCTTTGCTTTATGCATATGTTTAAAAAATACAGTTGGGTTCTGTCTATCTATTTTGTATTCTGATATTTTCCTTTAAATTACAACATGAGTAATTTTCATACTTGTCGAGAACTAGTTATAAACATTTTCAGTGACTGCATAAAATCCTGTAAATGGGGTGGTCCATTGGTGGTTTAACTCTTACTGACCATTTAGGTAGTTTCCGATTTTTTTGTTATAAAACTCTTTTCTTCTTATACGGGTTCCCAGAATTACTAACCTGTAATTAATGGGTCAAAGGTGTGAGTGTTAAGCCTTTTTATACATAGTATAACAATTTTCTGAAAGCTTTTCTAATTTGTACTGTATCAGCAGTGGAAGGACGGTACGTGTATTTCAGTAGTGTTTTTGCCATCATTGATTATTCCATTAAAACAGCAGTAAGGCTAACAAAAAAAAACCCAGCTAATTTGATAGGTGAAAATTTTTATCTGATTTTATATCTGCATTTAAAAATATATCACTTGTTGGGACTTACCTGGTGGTGCAGTGGTTAAGAATCCGCCTGCCAATGCAGGGGACACGGCTTCGAGCCCTGGTCCGGGAAGATCCCACATGCCGTGGAACAACTAAGCCTGTGCACCACAACTACTGAGCCTGCCCTCTGGAGCCCGTAAGCCACAACTACTGAGCCCGCATGCCACAACTACTGAAGCCCACGTGCCTAGAGCCCATGCTCTGCAACAAGAGAAGCCACCGCAGTGAGAAGCCCGCGCACAGCAACGAAGAGTAGCCCCCGCTCGCCGGAACTAGAGAAAGCCCGCGCACAGCAATGAAGACCTAACGCAGCCAAAAAAAAATAAAGAAATTTATTTAAAAAATATATCACTTGTTTTTATATTAAAGATTATAAAAATAATATACAACTGAAAAAAATTTAAAGCATTCAGAGGTATATGTAAAGGAAATCTCCCTTTATTCCTCCTTCCTCCAAGTTGAATGTAGTCCTCGTGGGCTTTTACCCCACTATAGTTTGGGTCTCATCCTTTGATTTGGTCAGTTTTCTGTGGTCAGTAGGTACCTAGTATGTGGTGCACTGTGATAGCTGCTTTACTCAGTTACTGTGGCTGCAGACATGATGCTGATGGAGCCTAGAACTCCTTTTTAGATCAATTTGATACCTCCCAGGATTATATATAAATCTTTAACAGGGAATGAGTTTATTAGAAAGGAACCAAGAGGGTCAGGGCAAGGAGTGTTGGGATGACGTGGTGAGGTAGAAAGGGCCCAGGCTTTGGAACTAGTCTATCCTGAGGTTGAATCCTGCTAGTTATATGATAAAGGATAAGTAATATAACTTCTCATCTCTTCAGTATTATATAACCTACGTTGCATGACTTTGAGATTTAGACATAATTATATATTGAAAGTGCCTAGTGTAGTGCCTGGCATGTAATTGGTATTGAGTAAATGTTTGTTGAATGAGTAACTAATGAGAGTGGACACTTGCTAGATTGCTTTCCAAAAAGGTACGCTAGCCCCTAGCAACGTATGATAGTGCCCTGTAATCTTACCAGGGTGGATATTATAATGCTAAACAAATTGGTAGATGAACAGACTAAAAATGTCACTTTGTTTTGCTTTGTATCTCTTGAATTACTATTAAAAATTTTCTTACTGAATTCTTTCTATGGAATTTATCTGTTCATATCCTTTGTTCAGTTCTTTGTGTGTGTGGCTATAATGTAGGACTTAGTTCTTTGAGGTGATAGCTCGTAGGAAGGAAGGGAAGTAACTGAACTTAGCATTTAAAAATATTTTTCTTTGGATTTCCCTGGTGGTGCAGTGGTTAAGAATCCACCTGCCAATGCAGGGGACACGGGTTCGAGCGCTAGTCCGGGAAGATCCCACGTGCCACGGAGCAGCTAAGCCCATGTGCCGCAACTATGGAACCTGTGTTCTAGAGCTTGCGAGCCACAGCTACTGAGCCGTGCACCACAACTACTGAAAGCCTACGCTCCTAGATCCCATGCTCCGCAACAAGAGAAGCTGCTGCAATGAGAAGCCCGCGTGCCGCAACGGAGAGTAGACCCTGCTCACCACAACTAGAGAAAGCCCACGCACAGCAACAAAGACCCAACACAGCCAAAAAATAAATATTTTTGAAAAATATTTTTCTTTTGAGATGGGACTAATCTGTATGATGGAAGTAGTGATTTTTGAGTTTTAACTTTTATGCTTAGATGTGTACACGGTGACTCATTGTATGTATATTTAATGTGAATTCAGATGGAAAGAATGAAAACAATAATTGCTCACAGTGTAGGTGATTTAGCACCTTAATTCTGCTGAATGAGCTTGTCCTGGAATGTGTGGGAGACTTGAATTTGCTCTTTCCCAGTTGATTTCTCCATTCCTGTGTGCCTCTGAGTGAGCCAGCATGTTGCTGTGCCGAGTGTGTTTAAAGTTTCATATGGTATGAGCTGCAACACAAGGAAACATTTAGTGTTTCCCTGAAGGAACATTGATTTCTAAAGTTGAGAGATAGTTTTGGTATAAAGGGATTTTCAAGGATAGTTTTAACTAGACATGCTTTTAAACCCTTTAAGATTTGACTTTATTAGTTCACTCAAGTGTCCCAAACTTTTTGCCACTGTACATGAAGCATTTTATCATGCTTAGTGCTGGCATTCCTGTTAAAAGCAGGTGGCATTTAGGACTAGTGTCCTTTGACTTATGATGTAGAAGTATGTTTTTCCAGCAGAGGAGAAGGGAAAGTTAACATTTGATAAAGTTATAGAAGATTTATCTCATTTTTGATATTGGAAATGGATAGATGCATTTTAGTTAGGTTAATGGGTAGGCTGTTTTAGTTAGGTTAAGGCCTAACATTTTAGTTAAGTGTTTAGTAATGATTCTAGGGTGCATATTGTCGTAACAGATGAGCTTTATTTTTTTTTCTTTTAATTTTTAAAAAAATCTGCAGAGTGGTGGACATGACAACAAAGTCAACTGCATACAGTGGCATCAAGACAATGGCTGTTTGTATAGTTGTTCAGATGACAAACATATTGTGGAATGGAACACACAGACGTGCAAAGTAAAGTGGTGAGTAACATTGATGGTTCTGGGGTAACTTGGTTCCTGTTTGGGAATGCATTAGAGTTTGACAAATCAAGACTATATTCTTGATGTAAGTAAAGTTTGATATTGGACACAGTGGGGAATGTAGACACTAGTAAGGTTACACAGACTGTTCTCAAGGAACATTTAATCAAATTGGACACAGAAGATTTTAACAGAAAAGTTAAATAATGGTACAAGAGTAAAAATAACTGCACAAGGGATGCCATAAGGTAGCAAGTAATTACTGGTCAAATGATTGGGAAGGCCTGGTGGAAGAGAAGGGTTTTCAACTGGGTCTTCTAGGAGAGGTAAGATTTGGAAAGAAGAGGGTGGGAGGATCCTTTTGAGGGTGGGGATGTGGCAGGAACAAAGGCTAGGCGAAAGGGAAGTTAAAGATTTACTTGGAACCCAGTAGAGGCATTTAGAGGAGGCCCATATTAGGGAATAATGGTTGGTGGAGGATATGAGCCAAAGTAGCTTATAAGAGAGTCTGGCCTTAAGTGTCATAGATAAAAATCTCAGACAGCTCTTCTAGTTCAAGCACCTAATCCTGTGATTGACTGCATAGTAGATGCTCAATGAATGTGGACAGTTGAATGTGGTTGAACTTATGTGGATGAGGACCCTAAGGAGGATAATGTTGCCCATGGTCTTACAGCTAATAAGTGGCAGGGGAGTTCTAATCTTGCTGTCTTGAATTCTGGCACAGTGTTTTTCTACCGTAGTCAAACTTCTTTTGTGGAGTTTTAGATTCTGTTTGGCAAGCATGAGACACTGAAGGTCAATGTCTTGGGAACAGAGTAACCAAAATAATGCTCTAGGAAGAAAATTTGCTAGCACTGTGTAAAATATATGGGAAGGAGCTAGTGCACAGGCAGAGAAGCTAGATCCTGGGTGGTGGTTGTAATAGTCTGGGTGTAGGATGGTAAGAGTGGGAAGAAAGAATGGAAAAGGTACCAACCAAGAAGAATCTTGGGTAGGATTGAGGGAGGGGGTGCTATTGAGTGAAGAAAGGAGTTAAATAAAATGTAACTAAGTTTACAGCTTTCTGAACTTACTAGGTGTCTAGTGGTGCAGTTAATAGAAACTCAGAAGAGGGAAGTGGTTTTAGTTTTTAAGCAAATTGAATTTGAAGTAATACATGAAAGGCAAGACCCAGCAGAAGGGTGGTGATAGAGGCTTAGAATTTTAAGGAGGGTTTGGGGCTGGAGGGGCAGAGAATAATCATTTGCCTAGAGGTTCAGTAAGTTCATTCCATTTACCTGTGGTGGTAGTTTCCATACTCATAGTTGTAAAGAGACGCCTGTGGAGATTCTCATCCACTAGGTCAGGGGTGGGGCCCATGCAGTTGTACTTTTTTTTTTTTTTTGCAGTACGCGGGCCTCTCACTGTTGTGGCCTCTCCTGTTGCGGAGCACAGGCTCCGGATGCGCAGGGTCAGTGGCCATGGCTCATGGGCCCAGCCGCTCCGTGGCATGTGGGATCCTCCCGGACTGGGGCACAAACCCCTGTCCCCTGCATCGGCAGGTGGACTCTCAACCACTGCGCCACCAGGGAAGCCCGCAGCTGTACTTTTTAAATGCTGTCTGGATGAGAGTTCACCAAGTCACATTCTTCACACAGGGACTAATAATGTTCAAGGCACCATTCAACATATTATACACAGTATTGTATTTGTAACACTGCGAGGTGGTCTCCATCCCTGTTTTACAGTTAAGAAATAGGTTGAATCACAGCCTGAGCTTTCATCCAAACTGTGCTGTCTCATACAATATTTTGTTTCCAGTTTCATTCTTGGCATTCTTAGGCTATAGGTAACTGAGTTTATTTTCCATTTTAGGTATTATCTGTTGATTTCCTACTATAGAAGATGAGGATTTAGTTCTTAGCCTCTACCTTTTTCTGTTCCCATTTTCCCGATATTGTAATGTCACACTTTGATTAAGCAGTATTCATTGTTCACATTATGCCTAATTAAATATTGTTACAGATGAGACTTGGACTGTACTGTTTATATTCTGGCACAAAATTTTGCTTTTCTTGGGGTTTATAATTGCTTTATTGTTCATTTGCTTAGTTTTGTATATACCTGTCGTTAGTTCAGTCTCATTCCTGCAACAGTGTAAATCTCATTTATTTTCAGACACATCAGTTAATCAATCAGTTATTTAATCTTTGGAGGCTTCCCTCCAGTTTCATTTATTTCTTGGAGGACTTCTCTGCCTTCTTCCAGTGATTATCCTGAGATTTCCTTTCATCATCTTGAAAATTCTCTTGCCAGATGGAGCCTCTGTTTCCTGGATCCCATTTTTCTCTTTGTTGGTTTATTCCTTCTTTTTGGTGACACACACAAATTGGTAGCTTCCTGGAAGACAAGCAAAATCTCAATAATTTGCCATCCATGTCTACCAGTGTCTTTATTCTATCCTCACAGCTGATTGATAATTTGAAGATACAGACTTTTGGGTTGGAACTAATTCCCCTCAGGATTTTTTTTTTTAATTAATTAATTAGTTATTTATTTATTTTTGGCTGCGTTGGGTCTTCGTTGCTGCGCGCGGGCTTTCTCTAGTTGGCGGCGAGCAGGTGGTTACTCTTCGTTGCGGTGCGCGGGCTTCTCATCGCGGTGCCTTCTCTTGTTGCGGAGCATGGGCTCTAGGCGCTTGGGCTTCAGTAGTTGTGGCTCACGGGCTCTAGAGCGCAGGCTCAGTAGTTGTGGTGCATGGGCTTAGTTGTCCTCTGCATGTGTGATCTTCCCAGACCAGAGCTCGAACCCGTGTCCCCTGCATCGGCAGGTGGATTCTTAACCACTGCGCCACCAGGGAAGCCCTCCCCTCAGGATTTTGAAGCATTGGTTTGTTGGTTTTTTGGCTTTCATTGTTCATTATTTTTATATTTTAAAATATCCTGTGCTTTTTTTTCTTCAGTCAGTGAATTATGTTGGCACTTGAGGGACCTTTTAGCCTGGGAATTCATGTCCTGCGTTCTTCTCATACTGTGTATTTGATAATTTCATTCCTTCTCTTTTCTTTGATCTTTCTCTTATACTACATACTGTTATTTAGGTGTTATATCTCCTGGACTAATCCTTTTGGTCTCTTACCTTATTTTCATTTTCTCTTTTGTCTTTTTCTTCTGTTACCTGGGAAATTGCTTCAATTTTACCTTCTAAATCTTGTATTGAATTTTTAAGTTTCTCTAAATTTTTAACTTCTGGGAGCTGTTTTTCGTTCTTTGAGTATTTCTTTTTTGTTGTGTCATGTTTCTGTCATGTGTATAATATTTTCTAACTCTCTGAAGATATTATAGGATTTAAACTTTTTTACTTTTCGTCATCTCCCTCTTGAGAATGTGTTTTGATTTTTGTTTGATTTTGGTTTCTTTCATGTTAAAGGCATTCTTCAAGTGACTGGAGATCTCGGCTGCCTGTTGGTTTTCGAAAATGAAACATTGAAAAGCTGATTGGAAAGCCATTGTGGGTGTGTGGCTCAGTTGCTGGGCTTCATTTGTAGAGTGATTGGGAGGCCTTCAGTATCAGGATGTGTAGGTCATTCCTCTGGAACCTGTCACATTTCCCAGAGAGGAATCTTCTGATCTAGTGCTTTTCAAGCTTTAATGTGCACATATGTTGTGTGTGCTTACAGATCTGATTTAGTAGGTCTAGGTTGGGGCTTGGGAATTCTAACAAGTTCCCAGTTTCTGCTGATGGAGGAGGGTTGCACAAGTAACGGGACAGGGATGTGGTGGTGTTGGCTCTGTGCTGGCCTTTTCAGTGCTCAGTGGCGAAATAGATTCAGGAAGCTTGTCAGGATGGTGATCATGTCTTTTTTTTAAAAGTGTGTCAATTCAGTGAGTAGATGTTGAATAAGGAGTACAGGTGAGTGTTGAAGCTCTGGGAATTGGTGAGAAATTGTCAAGAATGTTAGGGACCAATGAGGGTAAAGGAAAAGTTTTCATACATTATTGCATTTCCTTGATTATTGGTGAGGTTGGGTGTTTTCATGTTTATTGACAGTTGTGTTTCTTCTATGAATTGCTTGTTTATATATCCTTTGTCTATTTTTATTTTGAGTTTTTTTTTAAACTCAAGGAGTTTTTTCTTGAATACAAAGAGCTATTTATGTATTCTGAGTATTCTTTGCCTATATATTTTTTTCTCTTTTTTAATAGGTCTTTATTGGAGTATAATTACTTCACAATACTGTGTTAGTTTCTGTTGCACAACAAAGCGAATCAGCCATATACATACACATGTCCCCATATCCCCTCCCTCTTGAGCCTCCCTCCCATCCTCCCTATCCCACCCCTCTAGGTCATCACAAAGCACCAAGCCGATCTCCCTGTGCTATACTGCTGCTTCCTACCAGCCAACTATTTTACATTCGGTAGTGTATGTATGTTGATGCTACTCTCACTTCGCCCCAGCTTCACCCTCCTACCCCATGTCCTGAAGTCCATTTTCTATGTCTCATCTCTTTATTCCTTCCCTGCAACTAGGTTCATCAGTACAACTTTTTTTTAGATTCCATATATATGTGTTAGCATACGGTATTTGTTTTTCTCTTTCTGACTTACTTCACTCTGTATGAGAGACTCTAGGTCCATCCACCTCACTACAAATAACTCAATTTCGTTTCTTTTTATGGCTGAGTCTTTACCCATTCATCTGTCGATGGACATTTAGGTTGGTTCTATGTCCTAGCTATGGTAAATAGTGCTGCAGTGAACATTGTGGTACATGTCTCTTTTTGAGTTATGGTTTTCTCAGGGTATATGCCCAGTAGTGGGATTGCTGGATCATATGGTAGTTCTATTTTTAGCTTTTTTTTTTTTTTTTAATTTTTAATTTTTAACATCAAGTTTATTAATTATAAACGTAATACATGCATATGGTAAAAAACAAGTAAAACAGAAGGCTATAGATGAAAACTATTTTTAGTTTTTTAAGAAACCTCCATAGTGTTTTCCATAGTGGTTGTATCAGTTTACATCCCCACCAACAGTGCAGGAGGGTTCCCTTTTCACCACACCCTTTCCAGCATTTATTGTTTCTAGATTTTTTGATAATGGCCATTCTGGCCAGCACGAGGTGATACCTCACTGTAGTTTTGATTTGCATTTCTCTAATAATTAGTGATGTTGAGAATCTTTTCATGCACCTCTTGGCCATCTGTATGTCTTCCTTGGTGAAATGTCTATTTAGGTCTTCTGTCCATTTTTTAACTGGATTGTTTGTGTTTTTGATATTGAGCTCCATGAGCTGTTTGTATACATTGGATATTAATCCCTTGTCCGTTGTTTCATTTGCATATATTTTCTCCATTCTGAGGGTTGTCTTTTTGTCTTGTTCATGGTTTCTGTTACTGTGCAAAAGCTTTAATTAAGTCCCATTTGTTTATTTTTTATTTTTTTTTTTTTTTGCGGTACACTGTTGTGGCCTCTCCCGTTGCAGAGCTCAGGCTCCGGACGCGCAGGCTCAGCGGCCATGGCTCACGGTCCCAGCCGCTCCGCAGCATGTGGGATCCTCCCAGACCGGGGCACGAACCCGTGTCCCCTGCATTGGCAGGCGGACTCTCAACCACTGCGCCACCAGGGAAGCCCCCATTTGTTTATTTTTGTTTTTATTTCCATTACTCTAGGAGGTTGGTCAAAAAAGAACTTGCTGTGGTTCACGTCAGAGTGTTTTTCCTATGTTTTCCTCTAAGAGTTTTATAGTGTCTGGTCTTACATTTAAGTCTTTAATCCATTTGGAGTTTATTTTTGTGTATTGTGTTAGGTAGTGTTCTGATTTCATTCTTTTACATGTAGCTGTCTAGTTTTCCCAGCACCGCTTATTGAAGAGGCTGTCTTTTCTCCATTGTGTGTTCTTACCTCCTTCGTTGTAAATTAGGTGCCCATATGTGCATGGTTTTATCTCTAGGCATTCTGTCTTGTACCATTGACCTATATTTCTGTTTTTGTGCCAGTACCATACTGTTTTGATTACTGTAGCTTTGTGGTGTAGTTTGAAGTTGGGGAGGCTCATTCCTCCAACTCCATTTTTCTTTCTCAAGATTGCTTTGGCTATTCAGGGTCTTTTGTGTTTCCATACAAATTGTAAAATTTTTTGTTCTAATTCTGTGAAGAATGCCATTGGTAGTTTGATAGGGATTGCACTGAATATGTAGATTGCTTTGGGTAGTATAGTCATTTTCACAATATTGATTCTTCTAGTCCAAGGACACAGTATATTTCTCCATCTGTTTATGTCATCTTTGATTTCTTTCATCAGTGTTTTATAGTTTTCGGAGTACAAGTTTTTCGCCTCCTTAGGCAGGTTTATTCCTAGGTATTTTATTCTTTTTGTTGCAGTGGTAAATGGGAATGTTTCCTTACTTTCTCTTTCTGGTATTTTGTTGTTGGTTTTTAGGAATGCAAGAGATTTCTGCATTTATTTTGTATCCTGCAACCTTACCAAATTCATTGATTACTTCTAGTAGTTTTCTGGTGCCATCTTTAGGATTTTCTATGTATAGTATCATGTCATCGGCAAACAGTGACAGTTTTACTTCTTTTCCAATTTATATTCCTTTTATTTCTTTTTCTTCTCTGATTTCTGTGGCTAGGACTTCCAAAACTATGTTGAATAAGAGCAGCGAGAGTGGACATCCTTGTCTTGTTCCTGATCTTAGTGGTCACTTTCAGTTTTTCACCATTGACTGATGCTTTCTGTGGGTTTGTCTTATGTGGCCTTTATTATATTGAGGTAGGTTCCTCTATGCCCATTTTCTGGAGAGTTTATCATAAATCAGTGTTGAATTTTGTCAAAAGCTTTTTCTGCATCTATTGAGATGATCATATGGTTTTTATTCCTTAATTTGTTAATGTGGTGTATCACATTGATTGATTTGCGTGTATTGACGAATCCTTTCATCCCTGGGATAAATCCCACTTGATCATGGTGTATGATCCTTTTTTAATGTGCTGTTGGATTCTCTTTGCTAGTAGTTTGTTCAGGATTTTTGCATCTATGTTCATCAGTGATATTGGTCTATAGTTTTCTTTTTTTGTAGTATCTTTGTCTGGTTTTGGTATCAGGGTGATGGTGGCCTCATAGAATGAGTTTGGGAGTGTTCCTTCCTCTGCAATTTTTTGGAAGAGTTTGGGAAGGATGTGTGTTAGCTCTTCTGTAAATGTTTGGTAGAATTCACCTGTGAAGCCATCTGGTCCTGGACTTTTGTTTGTTGGACGATTTTTAATTACGCTTTCAATTCCATTACTTGTGATAAGTCTGTGTAGCTTTTCTAATTCTTCCTGGTTCAGTCTTGGAAAATTGTACCTTTCCAAGAATTTGTCCATTTCTTCGTGGTTGTCCGTTTTATTGGCATATAGTTGTTTGTAGTAGTCTCTTATAATCCTTTGTATTTCTGCAGTGTCAGTTGTGATTTCTCCTTTTTCATTTCTAATTTTATTGATTTGCGTCCTCTCCCTTTTTTTCTTGATGAGTCTGGCTAAGGGTTTATCAATTTTGTTTATCTTCTCAAAGAACCAGGTTTTAGTTTTATTGATCTTTGCTATTGTTTTCTTTGATTCTATCTGCTCTGATCTTTATGATTTCTTTCCTTCTACTGACTTTGGGTTTTCTTTGTTCTTCTTTCTCTAGTTGTTTTAAGTGTGGGGTTAGATTGTTTATTTGAGATTTTTCTTGTTTCTTGAGGTGAGATTGTATTGCTATAACCTTCCCTCTTAGAACTGCTTTTGCTGCGCCCCATAGGTTTTGGGTCATCGTGTTTTCATTGTCATTTGTTTCCATGGGTTTTTTCTTGTTTTTTTTTTTTTTTGCAGTACGCGGGCCTCTCACTGTTGTGGCCTCTCCTGTTGCGGAGCACAGGCTCTGGACACACAGGCTCAGCGGCCATGGCTTACGGGCCCAGCTGCTCCGCGGCATGTGAGATCTTCCCAGACTGGGGCACGAACCCGTGTCCCCTGCATTGGCAGGCAGACTCTCAACCACTGCGCCACCAGGGAAGCCCTGTTTCCATTTTTTTTTTTTTTTATATCTTCTTTGATTTCTTCAGTGATCTCTTGGTTGTTTAGTAGCCCACTGTTTAGCCTCCATGTATTTGTGTTTTTTACAGTTATTTTCCTGTAATTGATTTCTAGTCTCATAGCATTGTGGTCAGAAAAGATACTGTATACGATTTCAGTTTTCTTAAATTTTCTGAGGCTTGATTTGTGACCCAAGATGTGATCTGTCCTGGAGAATGTTCCATGTGCACATGAGAAGAAAGTGTATTCTGCCACTTTTGGGTGGAATGTTATATAAATATCAGTTAGATCTGGTTTATTGTGTCATTTAAAGCATGTGTTTCCTTATATCTTTTCTGTTTGGATGATCTGTCCATTGGTGTAAGTGGGGTGTTAAAGTCCCCTCCTGTTGTTTGTTACTGTCAGTTTCTCCTTTCATGGTTGTTAGCATTTGCCTTATATATTGAGGTGCTCCTATATGTTGGGTGCATAAACATTTATAATTGTTATATCTTCTTCTTGGATTGATCCTTTGATCATTATGTAGTGTCCCTTCTTATCTTTTTAACAGTCTTTATTTTAGAGTCTATTTTATCTGATATGAGTATTGCTACTCCACCTTTCTTTTGATTTCCATTTTTGTGGAATATCTTTTTTCATCCCTTCACTTTCAGTCTGTATGTGTCCCTAGATCTGAAGTGGGTCTCTTGTAGACAGCATATATATGGGTCTTGTTTTGTATCCATTCAGCCAGTCTGTGTCTTTTGGTTGGGGCATTTAATCCATTTACATTCAAGGTGGTTATTGATATGTATGTTCCTATTACCATTTTCTTAATTGTTTTGGGTTTGCTTTTGTGGGTCTTCTTCTCCTGTGTTTCCCCCTTAGAGAAGTTTCTTTAGCATTTGTTGTAAAGCTGCTTTGGTGGTGCTGAATTCTTTTACCTTTTGCTTGTCTGAAAAGCTCTTGACTTCTCCATCGAATCTGAATGAGATCCTTGCTGGGTAGAGTAATCTTAGCTGTAGGATTTTCTCTTTCATCACTTTAAGTATATCCTGCCACTCCCTTGTGGCCTGCAGCGTTTCCACTGAAAAATCAGCTGATAACCTTATGGGGATTCCTTTGTATGTTATTTTTTGTTTTTCCCTTAGTGTTTTTAATATTTTTTCTTTGAATTTAATATTTGTTACTTTGATTACTGTGTGTCTTGGTGTGTTTTTCCTAGGGTTTATCCTGTATGGGACTCCCTGTGCTTCCTGGACTTGGGTGACTATTTCCTTTCCCATGCTAGGGAAGTTTTCCACTATAATCTCTTCAAATAATTTCTTACCCTTTCTTTTTGTCTTCTTCTTCTGGGACCCCTATAATTCGAATGTTGGTACGTTTAATGTTGTCCCAGCGGTCTCTGAAATTGTCTTCAGTTCTTTTATTCTCTTTATTCTGCTCCTCAACAGTTATTTTTACCATTTTGTCTTCCAGCTCACTTATTTGTTCTTCTGCCTCAGTTATTCTGTTATTGATTCCTTCTAGTGTATTTTTCATTTCATCTATTATGTTGTTCATCTCTGTTTGTTTTTTAGTTTTCTAGATCTTTGTTATAAACAATTCTTGTATTTTCTCAATCTGTGCCTCCATTCTATTTCTGAGATTCAAGGTCATCTTTACTATCATTACTCTGAATGCTTTTTCAGTAGATTGCTTATTTCCTCTTCATTTATTTGGTCTTGTAGGCTTTTACTTGCTCCTTCATCTGTGACTTTTTTTTTTTTTTTTTTTTTTTTTGAGGGGGATTGTGTTCCTGTCTTACTGGTTGTTTGGCCCGGGGTTTCCAACTCGGGGGTTTGTAGGCTATTGGGTAGAGCTGGGTCTTGGTGCTGAGATGAGGACCTCTGTGAGACTTCACTCCAATGAATGTTCCCTGGGGTCCCAGGTTCTCTGTTAGTCCAGTGGTTAAGATTAAGATTCGGAGCTCCCACCGCAGGAGCTTCGGCCTGACCCCAGGCTCGTGAACCAAGATTCTGCAAGCCGCCTGGGGCAGGAAAAAGAAAAAAAAGGGAACAATAACAAAGTAAAAAATAAAATTAAACTAGGAAGCTAACAGTTATGTTAGAAAGAATATAAAAGATGAATCAAAAACCGGAAGGGACATCAATACCACAGTAGTAAAAAGAAGGAGGACGGAAAAAGAAAGGGGTGGGGGGAAGGCCTTGGCTGTAGAGGGTGGGACCTAAGCAAGGGCAGGGTTTGGGTGCTGGGCGGGGCCAATGCTCAGGTCCCACAGGGCTGGAAAAGGCCCTGGGGGCTATGGGAGTTGGGGCTTGGTCTCAGAGGGCAGGGGACCTCATCTGGGAGCCCAGCAGGCCTCCTGGGCTCAAGTGGGCAGGACACACGCCCTCCTCTCCTGCTCTTCCGGTCTGGGAAGGCCCCTCCCGCCTGCCTCTCCTGTTCTCCCCTCAGCCTCCTTCCTATGCCCCCAAGGACCCAGGAGACCTAGAGGGGGCTTTGGAGGTGGGGGTACCAGCCTGGGAGCTCAGCCGACTCCTCTGCCCGAGTGGGCCAGGCGATCGCCCTCTGCTTCTCTCTGGCTCTTCCCCGAGAGTCCCTCCCGCCTGCCTGTTGATCCCCCCGGCCTCGGGTGCCGATCCTGTCTGGCCTCCACTTCTCCCCACCCAGTTCCACTGCGTCCTACCGGTTCACCTTGGGGTTCCTCCCTTCCCCTTGGGTGTCAGAGTCCCCCACCAGCGGCCATTAGGCGCCCTAGTTGTGGGGAGAAGCTAACTCCATGTCTTCCCACACCGCCATCTTGACTCTGCCTCCACACTCTTCGCCTGTATATTTTTGATATTTTTCTCCTAGCCTTTTGCTTTTAATTTTATGACTTATTTTGTAGTACAGAGTTTTATTTAATTAAACTTGATTATTTTTTTCCTTTGTGATTCTTTGTTTGTAATTGCTTTGGAAGGCTTTTCCTAACCCCATGATTATAAAAACTTTCTCGTAAGTTTTTTTTTTTTTTTTTTTTTTCCCCGGTACGCGGGCCTCTCACTGTTGCGGCCTCTCCCGCTGCGGAGCAAACCCGTGTCCCCTGCATCGGCAGGCGGGCTCTGAACCACTGCGCCACCAGGGAAGCCCCAGTATTTTTTTAATACTTTTAATCAGTTAGTTTTGGTTTAATTTTATTAAGTTTAGTGTGTATGTAATATAAGACAGGAATCTAATTTTGTTTTTCCAAATGAGTAATTTGACATATTCCAGTGTGACTGGCAGAGCAATATGTTTTCTTCCACTTTAGAACTACCCTTTATTCGTAAGAAGATTGCTCCTGCTACTTCTGTTTTTTGTTTTTAAATTAATTTATTTTTGGCTGCACTGGTTCTTTGTTGCTGCACATGGGCTTTCTCTAGTTGCAGCGAGCAGGGGCTAGTCTTCGTTGCGGTGTGTGGCTTCTCACTGCGGTGGCTTCTCGTTGTGTAGCATGGGCTCTAGGCACATGCACTTCAGTAGTTGTGGCTCACAGACTCTAGAGCGCAGTCTCAGTAGTTGTGGTGCACAGGCTTAGTTGCTCCATGCCATGTGGGATCTTCCTGGACCAGGGCTTGAACCCGTGTCCCCTGCATTGGTAGGCGGATTCTTAACCTCTGTGCCACCAGGGAAGCCGTGCTACTGTTACTTCTTGATTTTATAAGTGAATAGCCAAGCCAGGCTCCTTGTTGCTTATAAATAGCATTAACGTATGCAACCGTCAACAAAGACTCTTGCTGTTAATCATATTTGTGGTATTAGAAAGGGATCATTTTACCTAATTTATTCTATTTTATCAACTAGGGACATATATTTGTGGATTTGGGGTAGAAATAATCTTTTTGTACTGCAGGTTGAGAGATCATTTGTGTTACTAAGTAAATTAAGTTCTCAACCTTCCAGAGAATGCAGGAACTATGGAGGGGATAGGCTGGGTTCTACGTAGAGGTCCAGCCAGCATGGTAGTTTCCTGGGCATTAACAGGATCACCATGGATCACAGGAGACACAGCTACCCATTTTACATTCTTATAGCTCTTATTAACCCATTTCCTGGTACCTCTTAAGATTGATTCTCTGTCCTATTGGGGAAGCATTACCTTGGTGATATGTCCAAGGTTGGTTACCTGAGTCAGGATTTTAGGGAATGCAGTTTGGCATAGAACCTTGAGTGGTTTTTTTTTTTTTTTTTTTCTCTCTAGTTGCGGAAAGCTGGGGCTACTCTTTGTTGTGGTGCATGGGCTTCTCATTGCGGTGGCTTCTCTTGTTGCGGAGCATGGGCTCTAGGCGTGCGGGCTTCAGTAGTTGTGGTGCACGGGCTTAGTTGCCCCATGGCATGTGGGATCTTCCTGGACCAGGGCTTGAACCCATGTCCCCCGCATTGGCAGGCGGATTCTTAACCACTGCGCCACCAGGGAAGCCCCTTGAGTGGTATTTTTAATGCCTAGTTTGCCTTTTGTTTTCTTTTTGCTTTAAGTTTCCTGCCCATTCATTGAGATGTTTTTATTTCTCTTCACAATACAGCAAATGGAAAGGTGATAATAGCAGCGTCAGTTCCCTGTGTATCAGCCCAGATGGAAAGATGTTGCTTTCAGCGGGTCGAACAATCAAACTATGGGTTTTGGAGACCAAAGAAGTCTACAGAGTGAGTGAATCGAATTAGTTGTAAGCATAACAGTTGTGTAGAGTAAGTATGGAGAAAGGCAGAAGTCTGAGCCAAAGAATATTGATTTAAGAATACAGATGTGTTATTTTCAAGCATATGAAATAGTACAATTAATAGACAAAAGTAGTCCTCCAAATCTGTTAAATAGATGAGACATGTCCTTTTTGCATGCATTGGAAGAATGAATGTAAATGGGAAATGAAATGAGTGGAATTTGAATTAAGTATCTTACTCTCTTCAATAATAATATAATTATATAATAATGCTAGTAATTTTTTATTTCTAGCTTGCATCCAGCATTTGGTATATTACTGTATTTAGCTGTGGAGATTTAGAATTACATTTTGAGTGTGCTCAGGGGTTACTGAACTTTTGGTGCTGTGATGATGCCTCAAAATTGTGGTTTCAACTCACTGAGAGTAACATGAAGACCTACAATTCCTTGGCTGTGTCTGAGCACCCAGGCACCCCTTTTAAAATGGATAGAATGAAGTGAATCTTTAACACAAATATGGAAGAAGTAAAGATTGTGGGGTAGGCTCACGGGAGTTGGAAGGGACGGCTTTAATGTTGAGATTTTTTTGGATGGAGTTTTTTAAAGTGAGAGGAATATAGCACAAATAACCTTAGTAGTCTGGAGCTCTGATTTCAGATGTGTATCATGTATATTGTTTATGATACATATGAACTCCTAATTTTTGTTACTGCTTTACACCCTCTCCTAAATGAGATTTAACTTTCTCTAGCACTTCACGGGACATGCAACGCCGGTTTCATCACTTATGTTCACAACTATCAGACCTCCTAATGAGAGCCAACCCTTTGATGGAATTACAGGTCTTTATTTCTTATCTGGAGCAGTACATGACCGGTTACTTAATGTCTGGTATGTAGTCTTTTGGATTTTGGGAGGTAACATTGCCTTGAAAGAATCGGTCATAGCTTATATGGTTAATGTAAATGATGAATATGAGATTTGCTTTATTGTATTTAATGTTAGATTTATTTTATATTGACTTGTAATGAGGAATTGAGCCTGCCTAAAAATCAGATCTTTATGAGAAAAATTTAAGAGCATTACATAATAGAACTTCCTCCATGCTTGTTTAGAGATAGAGTGGGCTGAATATTTTTGTGACTGGGCAATTTAAAAACCTTTATAAAAAATTTTTTTAGGAAAATCTCTGATTTTGTTGAAAGAGATGACTGTCAGGGTTAGTGCAATAATGCCTATTTGATGGTTTACTGAGGACATTAAATTCCTTGGTTGTGTCTGAGAATTCCCAGTAGCCTTTCCTTGCAGTGGTTGCTGTCACTAATTCCTTTTGAAGCTACTTTTTTTTTTTTTTTTTTTTTTTTCCGGTCCGCGGGCCTCTCCCCGTTGTGGCCTCTCCCGCCGCGGAGCACAGGCTCTGGACACGCAGGCTCAGTGGCCATGGCTCACGGGCCCAGCCGCTCTGCGGCATGTGGGATCTTCCCGGACCGGGGCACGAACCTGCGTCCCCTGCATCAGCAGGCGGACTCTCAACCACTGCGCCACCAGGGAAGCCCTGAAGCTACTTTTGAAAGTAAAAATCAATTTGGTATTGAAGAGCCATCAAAAAGTTTTTAAATTTAAGAAATAATAAGAAATTTCTTGGATTTTATAACATCATCTATTGGTGAAATTAACTTTTTTTCTTTTACCTGATGTTCATGGACAGAATATGTAGAGATTTTAAAAATAGAAGTAGTTTCTTATCCTAATGATCAGTTAGTTGAGCATGCTCTTGACCATATAAAGTTACTGTAAATTTATACCAAATAATACTCAGAAATGATACTCATCAAATATGTATTTCTTAAAGTAGTAGTGTGGGGAAAGGTTCATGTCAGTCTGGAGGTGGACCTCTGTTCACCTCCAGACCATCAGCTTAGTTCCTAATTTTGCCTCTTATAATCAAATTGTGTTGGTTTTCTGTCCTGTGTTTCATTTTTGAGGAGTGCCTATTGGAATATCTTATTTTGGTTCTAGAGGGTTTATCCCTAACATAAGAAATTAGTAATGCCAAAAAAGTTAAAATCGGCCACCCCAATCTCCTGACATTACTGAGGTGCTTCAGTCTTTAATGCCTCACCTCTTTGGCTCCTGAGACTAGGGATCTCCAGCTCCATAATTTTTTGTATAGCAGAAAAGTTGATTTCTGCTGTCTTAAGATCCTGAAGATAGTTTGTGTATACCTGGGGCTTCCTAGTAACAGAGGAGTAAACCATAAAAAACAAACAGATTAAAATGGATATTAAAAGGCTGCCCCCAAAGGCCATTCATGAAAACTTAATGTTTTATTAGGTAGAGCAAGCCGAGGGTTCCCTTATAATTACCTTTGAAAGACACATTTCTGAAAGAAAATAACATTTGAAGCCTTCTTGCCACTGAATGAAGATTAAAATTAAAAAAAAAAAAAACTGAAAAACCCTTTCATATTACTGCAAGGAGGAAGTACTGTCTCCTATTGATGTGCTAAAATAGCAGCTTCTGCTGTGTATAGTCGTGCGATAGCAGTGATTTTGAGTATGTATATAGTATGAGTAACTTCATTTTAGAATGAACCTTGTTTTATTACGAAGTTATTATGCATGAAATATTTAGAATTTATCAAATCAACTCTTAATTTTCTTCTAGACACAAAAATACTGAAAGACTGTTTACTGGTAAATGTATAAAGTCTCAGTAGTTAATAAAAAGAAACTGATCTTGAATCATGTTTGTAAGCCACGCTTGTTACTCTGTTACTCAGTCTTTATTTTTAAAATATGTGACCAGATTTTTAAAATAGCTTCACTGAGGTATAATTGACATAATAAATTGTATGTACTTAAAGCAAAAGCATAATTAAGTTTTTACATATGTATACAAATGTGAGATTATTACCACAATCAAGACGGTGGCCACCTGCATTGCTCCCAAGAGTTTCCTTGTATCCCTTTGTAATCCCCCTCCCCACCTCAGTCTACAGGCTTGTTGACATGTTTGGCATATTACAGATAAAGCTGTTAAGGACACTTGTGTACAAGTCTTTTTACAGACATATGATTCATTTTTCTTGGGCAACTACCTAGGAGTATAATGGCTGCATCTTACGATAGGTGTATATTTAACTTTTTAAAAAACTGCCAGATTTTTTCCAGAGTGTTTGTACCATTTTACATTCCCACCAGCTGTGCGTAAGAGTGCTAATTCCTTCACATCTTCACCAACACTTTATATGGTCATTTAATTTCAGCCATTCTGATAAGTGTGTAGTGGTATCTCAGTGTGGTTTTAAGTTGCATTTTCCTAATTACTATTGATGTTGAGAATCTTTTAAGTACTTATTTGCTATCTGGATATGTTCCTTGACAAAGTGTATGTTCAAATATTTTGGCCTATTTTCTGCTGGGTTGTTTGTATTCTCACTGAGTTTTGTGAGTTCTCTGTATATTCTGAATATAAATAAATTATTAGGTATATGCTTTACAAATATTTCTCCTAGTCTGTGGCTTGTGTTTTTTTTTTGAAACGAAGCAGTTTTTAATTTTGATGAAGTACAGATCATGTTTTGAAGTCTTTGTTTAACCCAAGGTCACAAACGTGTTCTCCTGGAAGTTTTTTAGTTTTAGGTCTTGTGTTTATTTGGTTCTGTGATCTGTTTTGAGTTAATTCGTGTATATGGTTCAAGGAACGGATTGGGGTTCATGGGTTTGTTTTTTTGTTTCTTGGATATCCAGTGGTCCCAGTACTCCCAGTACTATCTCCAGTGAATTGGTGCTGCATATATACACGTTGAGTCAATTGCCTGCTACTTGGAGTAGTCATGTTGTATGAAGTCCTCAGGAGCACTGATTCAGTGTTACTACTAAACTCTTACTCCTTGAGGAAACACCAGGGTTTGGTTTCTGCAAGCCTCTGGTTACAACATTTTTGTCATCTAATTAATACATAACCTTGTTTTATGTGTATTTCTGTTTAAAGATACCTTAGTTTATTTGTATACATACACACACACACATAGCTGATTAACTTACGTCAGAACAGAGTTTATCGAACTTAAACATTTTCTCCATAAGCATCTCACAGCCTTTTTACTCTTAGGGACACTAGACCGCACTTCAGCGTTATACTTGGGGGCCATTTTAAATAGTGAAATCACCAACCAAAAGCATAAAAGCAAAAAGTGTGGCGCTAAATAGGCTGGAAAAAGAATACTTAGTATGAAAGCTGAAGTAAAAAGGCAGAGCATAGCCTTGTTAAACCTCACGAGCATTGGGCTGCTCATATGCCTCGCTGCTCTATGTATACCTGTTAAAGACCATGAAATCACCACAAATAGTGATTGCGGGGTCTACAGATCCATTTTAGCAAGTAGGCAGATTCCCAAAGAATCAGCCAATAGTGAGGATCATTTATCTATCTATCTATCTATTTCTGGACTCTGTTTTCTCAGTATTGCTGTGATAATCCTCCTCAAATTAATCTATAGATTCAAAGTGAATCCAGTCAAAATCCCAGCAATCTGATTTTAAAATTCAAGTGGAAACACAAAGCACATAGAATAGCCAAATGACTTTGAAAAAGAAGTTGGAAAACTCACTTCAAAACTTGCAAAGCTGCAGTGATCCAGACAGTTGGCATTGCCATCAAGATAGACAAATAGGTTAATGGAAAAGAACGTTGCTCATTGTTTAAGTCTGCCACAAATGCATTAATGCTTTCTCTTTTCCCATATAACCATGTCACATGGTAGTGACACAAATGCTTCCCTTATTTTGATCTTTAATTACCTTACTTAGCTTTCAAAAGATGAAAATGCTGTTGGGAGCCGATTGCTGTAACTCCCTTTAGGTGTTTGCCTTTTTTTTTTTTTTTTTTTAAATGTCTCATTATCTAATCATCGGTTTTGTTATCTAGGCAGGTCCGTTCAGAAAACAAAGAGAAGAATGCAGTGATGTCTTTTACAGTTACAGACGAACCTGTCTATATTGACTTGACTTTGTCAGAAAATAAAGAAGAGGTAAATGGCTTGTTTCTTAGAGAATTTGTTTTTGGACTTCACAAATACTATTTTTTAAAATCAGGGTTTTGATGATTTGATGATTCAGGAAAGAGAGAGAACAAAATAAAAATCTTAGACTATTCGAAGTAATCATTGGATTCTGTATTGAGTGCTCATGAGGGGAGAGGACAGGGCGCAGTGGCGTTTTCAGTAATCCTGACACGTGGGCCTGCGGTTAGTTCCCTGTTGTCAGCCAGTGCGCTTGGTTGTTGACTTAGCTCCTCTAACTTCCATGCTGCGTTCTCATGGACTGTGCTGTCTTCTTAGCCTAAACTTTTATTTATAGGCTTGACAACAACTACTTGAATTGTTATTTTGGTGGCAGTGATTATTTTTAAATTCAAGAGTTGAACATCCTTACTGTTTTGATTTATCTCTTGTTATTTGAAGGGTGGAGAGGGTAGTTGGATTTTCATAAGTAATTATTAGAGTAGACCGAAGTATATTACCTATTAATGTTACATTTTTCTTTTAGCCTGTCAAGTTAGCTGTTGTTTGCAGAGATGGTCAAGTTCATCTTTTTGAACACATATTAAATGGGTAAGTAAGAAGTTTCTCAAGTCAGAAATTTATTTTCCTTCCCTGACTTGCTACTTATTTATACTCCCACCTCAATATTCTTTGCTTTATGTTACTTTTCATTTAGATTGTTCTGAAAGCCTTCTTAATTCTT
Organism: Neophocaena asiaeorientalis asiaeorientalis; assembly: GCF_003031525.2. Taxonomy (NCBI): domain Eukaryota; kingdom Metazoa; phylum Chordata; class Mammalia; order Artiodactyla; family Phocoenidae; genus Neophocaena; species Neophocaena asiaeorientalis. The sequence continues at coordinate 216,365 of NW_020175666.1, forward strand.
TGTCTGTATGACTACATACATTGCCAGTGAGAACTCAAGTTTTATTTTAAAAGAAATTGGTTCAGTAGGAAAGCTTTGCTTGTGAACTTTGGTGAAGCCTTAATTTCTAACTTTGATAGTGTCACACATTTGTCACACATTTGTGGATCAGTGAATGCTTGTGTTTTGATGGACACAGGGGAGTTGCTGATAGGATGTGTAGTAGTCATAGACCAGGGGTCAGTAAATTATGGCCTGCAGGCCACATCCAGTAGAGACCACATGTGCCCCACCCCGCCCCCCAAACAAAAATATTTACTATCTGGCCCTTTTTAGAAAGGTTTGCCAACTCTTGCATGTGCTATAAACATGGTCTGAGACTCAGTTATGTGCAGAATTATGTTAAACTTTAAAATGGTTTCAACTTTTTATTGTCAGTTGGTGCCCTTCCTTTTACAATTCTATATAGGGATTATGAAAGTAATATACACTTATTTTAAAACATTCAGGATGCATAGACAATTGATTATAAAACTCAAGTCTCCCTCCATTGAGTCCCACTCCCTAGAGATAACTTAACATTTTGATGTGTAGCACTTGAGGCCTTTATTTATATAGTCATTTGTATGCATGGAATGTATAGTTGAGGGCCCAGAAGTGGTGGACCATGGTAAGGGCTTGGGCATTTCTCTTTGGGCAGTAGTAAGCTGTTGAAGGATTTTAAACTGAGGATTGATGAGGTTTGACCTAAGTTTTAAGACATTAAGTTTTAAGTCGTTCTATCTGATGTGAAGAGAATAGACCACAGAAGGGTAAAGCCCAAAGCAGAGGCCAAAAATCCTGGATAGAGATGGATGTGGAGTTGGGAAACTAGGAAGAGTGAGTTGGAAAGATAGCGGGGTGCTTACAGTTGGGGTTATGGAGGGTGTGTACTTAGTGGTGATAAGATGTCTGTGGTGTGAGGAGCGTGTGGCTAAGGTACAGGGAAGGACAAGGTTGCTAGAGGTAGAAGGCTAAAGGAACTGAGAGGGCAGGGTGTCAGAAGGATCGTCAGACTGCATGCTGTATACGGAAATCACTAAGAAAGGGACTTCTCAGCGGAATTGTTGGACAGAGTGACAGCCACTCACATCTTTAAGAAATGCTGAGTGACCCAGAGGCCATTGGATGACGGCAGGAGGGGAATGTAGCTGGTAGCTGGTGACGGCAATTTCAAAGGTTTTGGAGGTGGTGGAGGGAGAGACTACTTGTCTTGAAGTGTTAGTGAAGAACAAGAAACGTACTTGAATCATTGCCAAGGGTCTTGGCACTAAGGGTGTGGGGGAGGCTGCCGAGGCAAGCAAGGTGAGGAGAGCTCTCAGAGAAGTTGAGGATCTAATTTTGTTTATATTTTGCTGATCATCTTGCTCCTGGAACTCTGATGCAGAGGTCATGGTGAGGATTCAGGGGTTGGAGGCAATTAGAGATGGGGCTGATTAGAGTAGGGCAAGAACAGAGCCATTTGGGGCTGAAGCTCAGGGTGGTGAGAGAGAGCACTTGGGAGCTTGGGGCCTTTTGTAAGGGTTGATAGAGTGGGATAGAAGAGCAGGTGTGCCTCAAGGCAGGTTTTGGTGGTGAGGTCTTGAATGTTGGCAGGGTGGGGATAGATGAAGTCTTGACAGGAACACTAGTGCTCTGGGACACTGGTCACTCCTGATGATGCGGAGGCCGGGGAAGGGTCACATTTCATGACACCAACTTCAGAGAATTAGTGTGAGATGCTATTTCACATTTTCTAATCTCATTTTTTTCCATTCCCAGATACTGCAAAAAGCCTTTGACTTCAAACTGCACAATTCAGATAGCAACGCCTGGGAAAGGCAAGAAATCAACACCAAAACCCGTCCCTATTCTAGCAGCTGGTTTTTGCTCCGACAAAATGTCATTGTTGCTTGTATATGGCAATTGGTTTCAGCCCACCATTGAGCGAGTGGTACGTAGCTGCTCCTCTGGAGTAAAGCAGTGCAACGTCAACATGTCTGTGGAAGAGAATGATTTTAAAATGATATGTTGGTCTGTTTATTGGAATACTTAAGAAGATGTCATATGTTTCCCCTTAACTGAAGGACTTTTCAGTGGATGGTTCATTTTAACTTGTGAGAACTCTGTATATAGTTGGTCCTTGAACAACACAGTTTTGAACTGTGTGGGTCCACTTACGCGTGGATTTTTTCCAGTAGTAGATACTACAGTACTTCACCATCCAAGGTTGTTGAATCCACAGATGTGGAACTATGGATACGTTATAACTATGAACAAGTTGTAAGTGGATTTTTGACTGCACAGAGGGTCGGCGCCCCTAACCCCTGCATCGTTCAAGGGTCAACTATGTAATTTTACTTAACCCAGTATATCCAAAATATCGTTTAGTATAAAACATTATTTGAGATACTCTGCCCCCCTTCTTCCTTTATTTGGTATTATGTCTTTAAAATCTGGTGTATATTTTTCACTTACAAGCCCATCTCAGTTTGGACTAGCCACATTTCAGGTGCTTAGTAGCCACAGGTAAATCTTAATAAGAGATCCCGTAGTAATAGCACACATTGAGTATTCTAAGTGGAAATGTAATGGGTGGGGCAGTGGTTTAGGTTTTTTGATTACAGCAGTTTCTTTGGAGACTTTTGGTGAGTTACTATGAGCATGTCCAATAGGTGAGAGACTGTGAGAGGAATATCTCTTGCTTAAGCAATCTCTTGTTGAGTCTATTTAAAAATACTTCTTACTTTAAAAAAATGTAATACACGGTTATGGTGTGACAAAAAAGGGAGAGAAGTGTTAAACTGTAAACATATGTCTCCTTGCCATACGTGGATCTCATAACCTCACTCTCCAGATGCAGCCTGTTTCCTGTGTGCTTTGTGTCTTTCCAGATATTGATTAGGTGGATATAGAGAATTACCTATAACTTTAAAGCCTTATAGGTACATATGTACTTTGCTGCATCTCACTTCCCCTCCTGTTTAATACCATATCAGGACATAGAGATTCACCTTAGAGCATTTTATTAATCAGCATTGCTTGTCTTTGACTAGCTTGTGGAAGGATAGCAGTAGGAAATTTAGGGTAGGATCAGTCTTTTTTAAGATAGATTATAAGGTGATGAGCTAATAATGTTTTCTTTAAAATCTGTTACGTTTTAAATGTCAGTCTTTTAAAACTGCGTATGTGAAATATTTGAGCAGTACATAACTGAAGAAAGTAAACATTATGCCTGGTATCTTCAGAGTTTACCCATTTTCCTCATGTGGCATCAATCTGAATGGTGATCAGTCTGAGTGACCAGGAGTTTTCTGTGGAAGCCTTCTATACTTTTTTGTATTTTTATAAAAATGCATTTCTTTTTCACTTTATTCTTACTCCCAATTACTTTGTTTGACACTTTTTTTTTTTTACCTTCCACCCCCTTTCCCTCTTTAAAATTCTATTCCCAGGCTTTAAATTCCAAAGAACCTCATATGTGTTTAGTAAGAGATATTTCAATCTGCTGGGCCCCAAAAGTAGAAACAGCTATAACAAAGGTGAGTGCATTTCATATTAGAAGTTAAGAAAAAAGATATTTGAGTGAATTGAATTGTTATGTAATACTATGTTTAAACTCTTAATATCTTCTTTATGATCTTGTCTTAACAAATTTTGTGGGATTAGGTTTTAGATATTAAGACTGTAAAACTTTTTTCATTTCTGTGCTCTTGATTTGTTGAACGAATGAGTGAATAGGTGACTAGAAGTTGAAGACCTTGGATTTATTTAGTTCTTCCTCCTCCACCCCACCCCCAGTGCAGGATCACTGAGTAAATATCAGTATCAAATTTATCGAATTATTTCATCAATTTATATACTTAAAGGGGCAAAACTTTGTTGAGAGGAATGCTGTATTTCAGGGTGGAATAAAACCTAAATCCATGATGGGACTGGAATTAAATACCAGATATAAGAACATTATTGTCATGCTTTATTTTGAATATAATGTGGCATCTACATGGAGACATCATGTGTTTGGCAGTCTAATGAAAAAAAGGAAAGCCAAGACATGCTATGATGACATTCAAATGGTTTCGCTTCTGGCTGAGTTTCAGAGATGACACCTTTCTCTTGGCTGTCTGAGCATTTCTGGCAAAGATCAATTATTGGAGGTAGTCATAAAATGTACAGCTTCACTCTTTAACGTTTTTTTAAAATTATTTATTTATTTTTGGTTGCTTTGGGTTTTTGTTGCTGCGCGTGGGCTTTCTCTAGTTGCGTCGAGCGGGGGGCTACTCTTCGTTGCAGTGCGCGGGCTTCTCATTGTGGTGGCTTCCCTTGTTGCGGAGCACGGGCTTCAGTAGTTGTGGCACGTGGGCTCAGTAGTTGTGGCTTGTGGGCTCTAGAGCTCAGGCTCAGTAGTTGTGGCACATGGGCATAGTTTCTCTGCAGCATGTGGGATCTTCCCGGACTAGGGATCGAACCCCTGTCCCCTGAATTTTTAAGTCAGTGTGTCATTGTGTGATCTGTAGATTTTGTTTTTCTTGGTTCTTACTCTTACATGTTGCAGGCTTTAAAACAGTGAATGTTCAGATTATACTTAAATGCCAGTATTCAATTAAAATATATCTTTAATTCATATCCTATTGAGTTAGTTACATTGTTTTTCAGTAGGAAAACCTTTTAAAAGCTGTTAGTTTTCTCATTGGGGATAAATCTTGCAAAGAGTAAGACAGTTTCTTTTGTCACACCCCTACTATTCCTGTTTAACAGGTGAGAACACCAGTGATGAATTCTGAAGCAAAAGTTCTGGTGCCTGGGATACCTGGTCATCATGCAGCTATCAAGCCTGCTCCTCCACAGACTGAGGAAATAGAGAGCAAGAGGAAATTAGGGGAAAAGGAGGTAATACACTCATTCTGACCATTTTTGAGTTTGAAATTTAAGATTACTTGGGAGATTCTAAGAATTATATTGGATGGAGCCAAAGCTGAAACTTCAGAAAATGGAGAGGACAAAACTCTTATTAACTAAAGAGGGTACTCTTCTGGCCATTTGGTCATTGTTAGCTGGATAAGTTAATTGTAGATTAAGCCAGGACTTGCTGTGATGATTTTCATTGGGTTTCGCATGTTGCTGAGTTCCAGTGATGCCTTGTCTCTTGGCTGTCTGAGCATTCCTGGCTGGTTTAATGCTAGTTAGCCTTTAAAAGTGATCGTCATTATAACCTCTTAAAGTGCTTATAAATTTCATTTTTTCTCAACTCTTAAAAAACCTCTTGTGATTACTTGTCTGTGAAAAATCCTTTTTTGTCTTCCATTCACTTGTCACTCTTGTCTAAGGAATCTAGAATTTTAACTGTTTAATCATTAGAGAAAGAGTGTTTCTTTACCTGATTTTAAATGTCTTGCTTTATTGGGGGTGGGGGGTTGGGGAATAACATTGCTGTTCTTAAAAATTGTTTCTCAATAACATGATATCTGATTTAAAAATACGGTGTCAACTTCCTCTAGTTTGGCCTAGATCCTACCCTTTAATTTTTTCCTACCTTTTTAGTGTTTTTCATAAAACATAACCCAAACAGGAGGCTTTACCAACGCCTCTCTGTTTGCTTTGGTAGTAATAGAACGTTCATATTTTGATTGAGCTTCCGAGGGGCTGGCAGAACACAGTTGTTAGATTTGCTTTCATAAGGGATTAGTTATGTACAAGTGAGTTTTTGTATAGCAAACAAAGAGAAAAATAGGAAGACATCTTATAAATTTTGGGGGAACATAACTGTCTTTATGCTCTTTTGATAATATTTGTTAGCAAAAGATCCGAGGTTGATGGCAAGGGATAATTACAGAAGGGGAAGCTTTTGTGATTATAGGTCTTTTCTTGTGCTTTAGTCATCAGTTGCCTGATCCTTGTCTTTTTGGAATCTTCATATAGGGGGGATTTTATGAATTACATTTTCAAATCATGGTTTTCAGTTTTTTTCACTGGAGTCTGGAAACTTGGACTGCAGGTATTACACTTGTCTACGACATTGGCCTTTTGGTGATGAGATTCTGTTGGAATGAGGAAGAGCGTATTTGTGTTTTTCAGTGTTGAGGTGTGAATCAGTCAGTGGTTTTTGTCTTCTGAGACATAAGCACAAAGTAATTTGACCAAACTGCTTTAGGTGTTGTCTCATATAACATTAACTGGTCATTTCTGTTCTGTAGGTTAGCATTGAAGAACGCCTGGGAGCACTGGATATAGATGCGAAAAAAGAAAAGGACACCCTTCCACAGACAAACAGTTTTCCAGTTCTCCTCACACAGGGTTTAGAAAGTAATGATTTTGAAATGCTAAATGTAAGTATTATAGCAGTTTTTAAATGAATTAAGATGGTTAATTTTTCTTAGAAAGTGATTGACAGCACATTTACAGAGTGAATAGTCATGTTATGTAGCTGTCTTGAATTTAATGTTTTGTGAGTTCAGTCAAATATATATCACTTGGTGGCACTATACGGACAGTCACCAACCTACAAAGGGATTGTATTAAATTATTTTGAACCTGGAATGCATTTTCTCATAGAAATATTGTTGTGAATTGTTACTAGGCTCTTAGGCTTTAGTTCACAAAAGCCTTTATAAACATTGTGTAGCTGAATTATAATACTCAGCATTCTAGATCACAATTTATATTTTTTTCTGTAGGAAAATGCGTTCCTGAGTTTTTACTCTGGATTCCAGAAACTTAATTCCCCCTGGCCGTGAGAGGGGGCGGTGAGGTGGAACCTTGGCAATGGATAGGAGGTTTGGGGGAAAAATTCGAGAGGGTTGGGGGTATATAAAAGGGAGGCACTTATGATTTCTGTGTTTGTAAGTTGGTGACTGCTTGTATGATGTTGCTTAATTTAGTCCTCTTAAATTCCAGAATTTGAAAGTGGTCTGTAGAGAAAATTTAAGTGTAAAAAATTGGACTTAAGCACTGCCTGATCAGATTAAAGCAGTTTATATTTGCTAAGTGCATTTATTCCTAGTGACTCGTAGTGATATTATGGTGCCACTTAGTATAGATGTGACTTTAATATGCAGCCTATGAATAAGGTCTCTCTGACTTGTATTTTGATCTAAATGGGAATATCTTATATTTGTGTTTAAGGGGATTTTGCAAAACAGGAGGGGGGAAGCCAGGCATATCTAAAAACCTAAACTTACCTTTAAAATAGTTTGTGAGTGTATGTATTTTGGGAGGTCAATTTTAGTTTAACATGGCATGCAAACCTAGATGAGGATTTGGTGAGAAATAAGCTATAGAAAACAATTGACAGTGTTTTTAAAATATAACTTATCTGCCGTCATTGCTTACTTAACTGTGCTTTGAAAACTTCTTCAGTAGTACAAGTGAATCAGTTATTGTTTTGTTTTGTTTCTAAGAAACATTTCAAAACATTTAACACTACAGTGGGCCACCATGAACCCATCACTCAGTTTCAAAAATTATTAGCACTAGCCAGTCTGTCTATTATTGTTCTGTTTGCTCACCCCCTACCCAGGTTACAGTGAAGCAAATTTCAGATCTATTATTTATTTCATCCACAAATATATCCCTGTTCAACTGTAACAATAGAAATTCCTTTAAAAAACATAACCACAATTCATTATCACATCTAAAAAGGTGAACAGTGATTCCTTAAAATCATCAAATATCCAGTTAGTATTTATCTTTTCGCTGATTGTCTTGTAAAGTTTTTTTCTTTGCTTTCTTCAAAACTGGATCCCAACGAAGTCCACACTATTTGGTGGATTTGCCTTTTCTGTCTTTTGCAATTTGGGGAAGCTAGGTTATTTGATCTAAAGAGATTTCACATTCTGGATTTTGCCTCCTGCAAATCCATTTTACTGGGTCATTTAACCCAACAAGTATCATTTAATATAATTCTTGTCCATCATATTCCTGTACAATGGTAGTTGGATCTAGAAGCTTGAAGAGATTCAGATTAGAATCATCTGGCACTTCGGATGTGACAGTGTGTACTTTTGTCAGGTGTCAGAGTTGTTGGGAGAGTAAAGGAAATGATGATTGTGAAAGCACTTCTTAAATTGTAAAGAATTGTACGTGTAAGATCTTTTCATTATTAAGGACTTTGAGGTGATACGTCGTATTGTTTAAGTAGAAGTCAATAACCTTTAAAAAAAAAAAAACAAGAAAGAAAAACCAGAATATAGGAGTATTCCCATACTGTATTACCTGGGATATCATGCATTCTAAAGAGAAAGAGGCAAGTAAAAAAAAAAATCAAATATTTTTTCCCCTGGAAAGTGTGTTCCTCATTTCCAAAGATAACCTTCTGAGGATATGTGAAATATAATAGGAGGTCATTAAAAATAGGAATGAAAGGGGACTACCCTGGTGGTCCAGTGGGTAAGACTCCGCACTCCCAATACAGGGGACCCGGATTCGATCCTTGGTCAGGGAACTAGATCCCACGTGCATGCTACAACTAAGGAGTCCACATGCCGCAACTAAAAGATGCCACAACTAAAAGATCCCGCAACTAAGACCCAGCGCAGCCAAAATAAATATTAAAAAAAAAAAGAAAGAAAGAAGAAAGTGAGCAGTGTCAGGTATGCAACATAGGACCAAAGGTGAGGTTAAAAGTCCCTGCTGTAGAACACTTGACATTAAAGTTCATGGCTTTTTAGGAAAGTGGCAATTTGACCTAAAGAAATAGTCTATAGCTTATGCAAAAAAGATATGCTTAGTCATTTATATAATTCATGGCACCCATAGGAGTTATATATTTTAAAATATTTGAAAATTTTTATTTAAATTAAGTATTTCTTAGAAGTTCCCATTTACAGTAGTACCAAAAAATGCCTAGGATAAATCTACAAAAGGTGTTTCTACCTCTACATTGAAAGTTACAAAAATTGGGAGAAATTAACCAAGGCCTATGTTCATGGTTGGAAGATTCAATGTTGTTAAGATGAGCAGTTCCCCCCAAATTATTCTATGTATCCAATACATTCCCAATTAAATTCCAGCACAGCTACCTTTTAGAAATTCAAAGGACATGAAGTAACCAAAGTAATTATAAAATGAAGAGCAAAACTGGGGAGCTTACCCTACCTGATTTCAAGAAAAAGCTGTCGTAATCAAGATAGTTTGGTATTAGTGAAAACATAAATATAGATTAAGGAACCAAAATGGTCCAGAAATAGACCACATGCAATTGGTTTTCAGTAAAGGTGCTTCTCAGTTGAGTCAGTTGGGAAAGCGAAGTCTTTTCAACAGTTGCAGTTGAATCAATTGAATATCCATATGGAAAAAAATGCATCTCAGCTCCTTCCTCACATCTTAAACAAAAGTCTACACAAAAATAGGTCACAGACATAAATGTATAAACCAACCCTCAAAACTTCTAGAAGAAAATAGGAGAAAATGTTACGCAGATTTGCATGGAAAAAGCCTTCTTAGGTTCATCACAAAAAACATGAAACACTTAAGGAAAAATTGGTCATTTGGATTTAATAAAAATTAAAAACTTTTCTCTTGAAATGACACTGTTAGGAGAATGAAAAGGCAGGCCACAGGCTGGGGAAAAAAACCCAACTTATATATCAAAGGATTTATATCCAGAATTGATAAAGAACTCTTAACTCAGTAGTGAGACTCAACTCAAATAAAAAACAATTGGTAAATGCGTGAACACATATTTCATAAAAGAATTCCAGTGGCCAGTGAGTGCATGTAAAGGTATTATACATCATTAATCATCACAAATGCAAATTAAAACCACAGTGAGATAACACTACATACCCATTATAGACTGATTAAAATTTAAAAGACCAGTACCATCTATTGGGGAGGATATGGAGTACCTGGAACTCTCATATCTTGCTGAGGGGAATGTAAAATGGTATGCCTCCTTTGGAGGACAGTTGGGCCATTTCTTAAAAGTGAAGGGACACATCTACCATAAGATCCTGCCGTTCTACTCTTAGGTGTTTACCAAGAGAATTGAAAACAAATGTTCATACAAAGGCTTGTACACGAATGGTCATGGCAGCCTTATTTTTAAATAGCCCCAAACTGGAAAGAATCCTGAACACATGAAGGGATAAATTGTTATCTAGCAATGTAAAGAATGTATATTGCTTCATCAACAGCATGAATGAATCTCAAACTTATGCTGTGAGAAAGAAGCCAGACAAAAAAGTACATACAGTACATACAGTTTGATTTCATTTATAGAACAATTCTAGAAAATGCAAACCAACATGTAGTTTCAGCGGTTGCCTGAGGACGGTGGGGTGGAAGGGAAGGATAGAATGTAAAGGGTGCAAGGACACTTGAGGGTGATAGAATGTATTACAGTGTTTGTTTCATGGGTAAATATGTATGTCAAACTGATCAAATAGTACACTTTAAATGTGCACTGTTATGTTTCAGTTATAATACAGTAAAGTTTAAAAAAAAGTCCCATCTTCAGTATCATCTCCTTGCTACTTGTAGCTGTGGTTTATAGTCTTGGCAGAAGTTAATAATGCTAACTCCTCTATTCATTATCATTTTGCTTGGTTTGGGATAACTTACTTTTTGTGTGTATTTTTAATTTGAAAATTGTTATCATAGAACCTCTGTCTTTAGTGAGCATAAGGATCATCTGAGAGCTTGTTACATTTTTCTGTCCTGCAGTTTGGAATAACTTCTAAATAGCTAGGCCATACATACCATTATTTGCCTGTGACAGTTTTGGTTTACACCTCTTAACTTGGTGTAATTACTAATAGTGACTCCTTTCATTCACAGAAGTGTCCCAGTTTGGACAACAAATTATCTGATCACTTATACATATAGCTGATTCACTTCCTTGTACAGCAGAAACTAACACAACACTGTAAAGCAACTGTACTTCATTTAAAAAAAAAAAAGTATTTGTAGACTAGTTCAGACAATATTCCCTATAACTTGTACATGATTGGAACTTTGTGATAACTGATCTATAACAAAGACTTGATTTGAGGGATGTTTAGTATCATCAGACACCTTGTGAATTATTGTTTAACTTCTCAGCATACTTTGAACCCTGTGTTCTCATTATTTCAAAATGACAATATTAGGACAGTCCATCCATCAGTTCCCCAGTGATTATGTATAAAAATACATAATCTTTCTTTTGCATAATAAACTTTGTAATTATGTCAGTGATAGTTTTTAAATAGTACTTAATAGATTTAAGAAGGGTTTGGTGTAAAGACACTTTTACAAGCAAATAAAATCCATAGGGAATTTTGAAAGGGTATGTTAAGACCATTAAAGTAGGTTGAAAATGAACTTTCCGTGTTTTTGCCCTGTAATACCTCTACTGTTCATATCCTGAACGTGATCTTTATAGCAACAACAGCCAAAACATAGCATGCACCAACCATTAGGGAAGTTCCTCTAGTTGTAAACCCTTTTGAAAGGTAAATATTTGAAAGTATTAAAGAGGAAGGGGGTATCTGGACTTTGAAACCTGAAAGGACTCATTTCCCACCCTCTCCTCTAGATGAAGCATCTGGGTGGGGTTTGGAGAAATAGAAAGGCCTGCCAGAATTTGGACTAATCTGCTCTATCTCCTTTTCTATCCATGCAACGTGGGTGGAGACTGCATTTCACCCTTAAAGTTTTTGACTCAAGCACTCATTATATGATCTTTTGATTGGCTTAAAATTTTATCAAAAACATTTAAAAGGTATGTTTGTTTCCTTGTAATGTGATTTTAGTGTGTTTTGCTCACTCTTGTGTTGATACGACAAGATATGTTTCATAAAACAAAGGTTTGAGAACTTCTCTAAAGTGGTGTATATACCTGTATTTAAATGTCGAGAGGTGTTCTTTTCTGTTTTATATCAAAAATTAGCTTATAAGAATTTAGAATTTGTGGAGCAGAAACTTGTTTAATGGAGTAAATGTCCTGATACTTGAAGCCTGTACTTGTCTGATAGCCATAAGACATAATATAACATTCTCCATTTATTCCTAATCTTTATTTGCTACAGTTGAGTATTGCTTGGTTTTTAAGATAATTTTTAGTGACAGTATTCCCTGTAGTGTCCTTAGTTTCTGAGTATGCTTATTTACATTTTTTTTTTTTCTCACAGAAAGTACTTCAAACTAGGAACTTAAACCTAATAAAGAGAACTGTAATAAGGATGCCCCTGCATACTGTCATTCCGTTGTTGCAAGAGGTAACTGAGTACGCTTCTCATTTTAAGGTCCTAATGCTATGACTCCAAGACAAAATCCAGTATTCAGAGAAATGGATTTGCAGTATGTAAGCAAGCAGGGTATTTAGAGTTGATGGTAGATGATCACTAGATCTACTCAGACAAAATTTGCCTAACCTAGATTTTTTTCTATGTATTTTAAAAATTGAGATATAATTTACATACCTTTAAGGTGTGCAGTTCAGTGTTTTATAATATATTACAGATTGTGTAATTGCCACATCAAAAAGAAATCCTGTACCCACTAATCACTCCCCGTTTGTCCTTACCCCCAGTTTCTGGCAACCACTAATCTATTTTCTGTCTTTGTGTGTGTTCTGGACATTCATTCATATAAATCCTAGCCTAGATTTTTATCAGATAATTATTTTTATTTTGGCAATGTATTCCCAGATTATGTTAAATTGGTTGAACATTTAGGAGTTAGGAAATTTAAGAATAATGATTTCCTAATACAGTCATTCTTTTCCTTTGTTCTTATGGATGTGTTATCATGGGAATTCATAGAGATTGGCTGCCTCTGAAGTACTGTTGCTAATACTGTTTTTCTCCTCCTCAGCTTACAAAGAGATTACAAGGACATCCTAATAGGTAAGATGTTTAGGCGACTTAAATTGCTTTGATTTTATAAATATTTTAAATGTGATTGTTTAAAAACAGCAGTGTCTGGCTGCATGAGATTACATAGTAGGTAGCCTCAAATTCTAATAAAACTCAAAGTGTCAGATATTGCTCTCTGCACTTACTTTAAATTGAATGATTCTTATTTCTCAGATTGTATTATAGTTTTTCCCTTCCTTTAGAAAATTTGAGGTTTTTCAGCTTTATTATATCAGGTCATTTAATGGATTAGTCTTACTTAATAATTCAGGACTAATCACGATGTGTAAAACTGGACATTTGTAGAACATGCTCAGCCTCTGGTAGTTGCTTAAGACACTACAAGGAAAGATTTTATATAACTAAATTTTGTGGGTCTTTTTTGCTAATTTGATGATTAAATATTTATATAAGGTGTTGCTATCTCAAAGATCTCAGCTTGTACTATAATATTATCAGAGTCTATAATACAGTTTTTCTTTTCTAAATGTTTTTTCATGATAGGCTCCATTAGCCTTGGGAGCTCACAGGGGAAATCTAAAGATTTCATTAATTAGGGCCGGCTCACATTTTTGGTCTATATTTGTCTTAATGTTGGTGTGGAAATCTTTTGCTGTTTGTACCTGATGATGCGTAGATGATGGGCTCAGATAGGAGCATAAAATGCAGAGTCAGCTGAGCTCAGTTTACTGCCTTGGTATCAGCTAATTACGAAGTGAAGCATAGGTTTTATATCTGGAATTGAATGATTTTAGAGGAAGGGATTTTTGTCCTGTTATCTAGTCCCTCCCTTCCTCAAAAGATGAGTATATTACACAGACCTCAAATAGACCCAGTGAAAGAATGAACGACTGTCATATTCACAGTGGTTTATTTATTAGAGTCATCTTCTAGATCTTTATAACTCCATTGTATTTAATTTTGAATTTGTGAATATTAGTTGATTTGTGTTTTTTTTTTCAGTGCTGTTATAATGGTTCAGTGGCTAAAATGCGTGTTAACGATCCATGCCTCCTACTTATCCACAGTAAGTCTTTTCACCTGTAGTTGCTGAACAGTTTGGCTTTGATAAGGATTATCAACTGATGGCTTAACAAAACCATTTTCTCTCCATCTACCCTTTAACCATCAGCTGCTGCTTTTAAAGAATTTGTTTTTTCCCCAGGTGCAATGTCATGTTGTCATCATTGTTACCTTTTATAAACTGGCCCTTTTTTGGCCCAGATTTTAAAAGTAATATATATTCTGTAGAGAAGCTTGAAAAATACAGAAAGGAGAAAAGTTACATACTAGTCTTCAGGTGTTTTTCTATATACATACCTGTTTAGCAAATTTATCTTTACATTGTATGTATCTCTCCCATCCTCTTCTAAAAGCTTAGTAGCTTTTTAAAGTTTATATCTATGCTAACATATCTATATTACCTTGTGATAAAAATGAAATGAATATCTTAATACCTGACGTTTTGCTGGGGCTACTGTCAGCTCTTGATTACCTATACAGATGGAAGGGAGGGAGCATAAAATCATAAAGCAGCACCAAAAAAAAAAAAACAGTTTTATATGTCACAATATGAGCTGGGTTATTGCCACATCATCAATTTAATTATAGTTTAAGCTAGAAATAAAATTATGCAGTTGACTCATTCTTCTTTTATTTGGTTATCTAGAACCTTACAATAGGTTTTCTTGAAAGATTTTAGTGGATAGTTGAAAATTTTTAATTACTCCTTAAACTATAGCTCTTCCCTTCTTAACAGTTTCACCCAGTTCTTGCCTGATCACTGTCCCTTGTTCTCTGTCTCAGGATCCTTTTCCTTTAGTAGTCTGAGATAGGAAAAACCATTGGTTAACCTGTTTTGAGTTCGGCAGTTCGTTCTTTGTGTGTCTGAGATCTCTGTCAGGATGTTAAAATGCGGGGAAGAGATAGGAAACAGTAAGAATGCATATTGGGTTTCCCTGCTTACAGAAATCTTGGGAGTTGGATTGCGGGCAGTGTCTGAGTGGCGTGGTGATGGGCACGGAAAGATTACCACAAGCATAGGACGACACTCATTTTGTGACTTCATTGAATTGCTTAGGAGCAAAAAGAGCCCTAGGTGGACTTGTAGTGAAATCCCTTCTGGAATCAACCCCTAAGTTATAACTACTGGAGTAGTAGTCGTATAACATTCTAGGTCAGGGCAAAATAGACCATGGAAGTATGGTGCAGGATGGACTCCAGCCCAAAACAGTTTTCTCTCCTCAGAAAACAGTGCTCTTCCCCCACCTTTCCTTCGTTTCTTCCTTCCTTATCAGATATCTTTAAGTACCTTCTCTAAGTCAAGGACTGTGCTAGGCATGGGGGCTTTAGTAATGTACAGACACTCTCATTTTTACTGTTTAAAGTTTAACATTTGAATGAAACACTCTTATTTACTCTCGTGTCAGAGATAGGAGGGCAAGTAAAGGCTAATTAAAGGGCAAAGAGTGGGGTCCCTTTTTCTGAAGCTCTGGAGGGACAAAGAAAATAATTTCCTGCTTTAATTTCTGAAGTATAACTCAGAGGGTTAATTAACAGGAAGTATGTTTGAAATACCATAAGGTCAGCTTTGTATTCTGTCACTTTGTCCTGCTGGTCTCTGGAAGCTGTGAAAGCTTCCTCTAGCTGCTGGGACCTAATGGAGGTAGATAGTGTGATATCATCAGAGAGGAAGTTTCAGAGTGAAGCCCTTTTTAGCCCAGAGGTATGTGCTTGGGGTTACTCTTTAGTTAGTGTCTCCTTTATATTGATCTTCTCTGAAATAATAAGATCAACACAAAGAAGTCCCACCCTGCAGTTTGTCTCTTCTTGCAGTTTCTCCTTCGGACCTTGCATCATTATTTTTTTAATGTATTATTTTTTTGCTGTTAGGACAGTAAAGACCTCTGAAAATTTGAGACGTTGCTAGGCTGTGTGACAAGCAGCCACTGCCACTGGAAGTGCAAGCATTTGCTGGGGGCTGAGTACTCAGGCATATCCGAACATGATTTATGTATTTGTTATCCATGTTTTATTATAATAGTATCAAAGTATCATTTTTTTGTTGCTGTTGTTCCTTAGTTGCCTGACCTGGTACCCCAGCTGGGGACACTGTACCAGTTAATGGAAAGCAGAGTAAAAACTTTTCAGAAACTCTCCCACCTTCACGGAAAGCTCATCCTTCTAATCACGCAAGTGAGTAAATCAGATTGTTTTGTGCTACACTTTTGAATGTGATGGGAATGGAGAGAGGAATAAGGATTGTTTACCTGAATGTTGAAAGCACCCTGTTTCAGCAAAAAATTGGTAAATCAGGACCTAGTTTTTGACTAGGAAATGTTATATATTTGACAGTAAGTTTACTTAGTTCTGCCTGTGTCAGCTTTAACTCGGAGGTTCTCACCGTCATATTTCAGTTGTTAATACAGATAGAGTGGTTGTGGTGCTATGAACAACGAGTCAGGGTATTTCTACAGCTTTTTGTCGCAGAAAGAAATTGGATTACCTTAAAAGTATTTTCAGCCTTTACGGAGTAATTCTTTCTTGTATTTGACGAATATGCCTTTTGCCCTGTATTTGATCTACATCGTATTAAGGTCATCTGTTATAGTGGTTGAGGATGAGTTTACTGTTGGGGAACGTTGTGATGCTTGAGATGAACTTACACTCTACTTCACAATAGCACTTGATTATCTTTTAGGTTACAGCATCAGAAAAAACGAAGGGACCGACTTGTCCTGCACAGAAGGCAAAGTTGGTGTATGAAGAAGGTAAAGCTTGGGGCATAGGCTGAACATTTAGCTTTTCACATTGACTCAGTTCTGTGACTTTGTAAAAACATCAGTGTGAGATCATGCTTTGACACACACCTTCCCTAATAAAACGGGCAAGCTTGTGGCAAAACTGGCAAAAATGTGATCAAATAAAAAAAAGCGAAGGCACAAATATAATACAGAAACAAAAAAGGGCATTAGGTATGGAAGAGATTTGAAGAACACTATGAACAAACTATGTCAATACAAAAAACCTAGATGGTGTAGGTAATTTCTTGGGAAACTTTAATGACCAAAATTGACTTAAAAATAAAAAGAAATAGAAACCTAGAACAAGCTAATAGCTTTAAATTGATTTAGTCAAAACCTTTCCCCGTAGGGTACCAGACACAGGTTTTATAAGTGACTTTTACCAGTCTTTAAGGAACAAGTCATTTTTGTCACGTACAAACAATTTAGACATTTTATGAGTCAAAATCGGACAAGTATAGTCAAGAAAATAACATCTCAGGCCATCCTCAAATATCCGGAGTAGCAGGTTGATTACAGAAGTGCTTAAGTAAAATAATATGTCATTACCAAGTAGAGTTTATTTAAAGATTGTAAGATGATTTAGCATCAAGAAATCTGTTAATGTAGTTATTACCATGTTAACAGGTATGAGCACTGTCTATTATTTTAATAGATATAGAAAAATAATTCAATGAAATTCCGTCTTTGTACATCTCATTATTTGATAATCCAGTCACACCATTGAAATATTCAGATAAGCAAGTTTACTGGATACCAAGATCTAGCAAAAAGGAATCAGTAGCATTATTATGTCCCAATAATGTATTGTATGTCCATAATGTCCCGGTTAGAAATGTCTTAGGAAAAAAGATCTTATTCACAGCAGCAACCAAAACTATGAAGTACCTAGAAATACCTCTAAAAAATGAAACAAAACCTTTATAGAGAAAACTATAAAATATAACTGAAGGACATAAAAGCATACCTGAATTAATTAATAATACTTTTTGTGATTTTTCCCCCCCCCTGGTTTTATTGAGATATAATTGACATATAACACTGTGCTTGTTTTAGGGGGGTACAACATAATGATCCTATATGTATATATTGTGAAATGATCATCACAATGTTTAGTTAACATCCATCACCACACGGTTATAAATCTTTTGTTCCTGTGATGAGAGCTTTTAAGGTTGACTCTCTTAGCAGCTCTCAAATAAACGTTACAGTATTGCTAACTGTGGTCCCCGTGGTGTACATTATCTACCCAGGACTGACTTATCTTATAATTGGAAGTTTGTGTCTTTTGACCTTCACCCATTTCCTCCACCCCTATCTGACACCTCTGGCAACCACCAATCTGTTCCCTGTATCATTGAATCTCGTTTTTGTAGATTCTATATGTGAGTGAGATCATACAGTATTTACCTTTTTCTATCTGACTTATTTCACTTAGCACAAAGCCCTCAAGGTCCATCCATGTTGTTGCAAAGGGCAGGAGTTCCTATTATTGCATGGCTGAATAATAATCTATTTTGTGTGTGTGTGTGTATGTATCACATTTTCTTTATCCATTCTTCCATCAATGGACATTTGGGTGGTTTCCCTTTCTTGACTATTGTAAATAATGCTGCAGCGAACATGGGATTGCAGTTATATCTGAGATCCTGATTTCGTTTCCTTTGGTATATATTTAGAAGTGGACTTGGTGGATCATATGGTAATTCTATTTTTAATTTCTTGGGGAGTCTTCATACTGTTTTCCATGGTGGCTGAACCAGTGGAAAACATTCCCATCAGCAGTGCACAGGGATTCCTTTTCTCCACATCCTCGGCTTAGTTTTTTTTTTTTTTTTTTTTTTAATTATTTTTTTTAATTGAAGTATAGTTAATGTACAATGACTTAGTGTTTTAGATGGGATTTTGTTAGGGTTTTGGTACTTTGTCCTGATCAATGAGATCTTGATGGAATAGTATAATACATGTACTTTTATGCAGATAAGAATATAAACAATGTTCCTTCTTGGATGATAGCTGAATATATTTCTAAAAATAAATTCAGGAATCTGATTCTTTTTAGCTTTCTGGGCTATGTCCTCTGCTTTGATCACAAAGTTAAAGCTTGTTTCCCCCTTCTTGCAGAATCTTCTGAAGATGAGTCTGATGATGAACTAGGAGATAAGGATTCTGATGTGAGTACTTTGTTTCCTGGTACATGAATCTGCCTCATATCTTTGTACCCTGTAAGAACGAGGCCTTCAATCATGCTTTCCTTGCTTAATATCTCTACCAGGATAATTGGGATGAAGATGAGGAAGAGAAAGGAGGTGAAAAAGATGAGGATGTTGATGAAGAGGAAGAAGAGGATGCTGAAGAAAAAGATGAAGAAAATGGTGAGGACAGAGACGTGGCAAGTGAAAAGGAATTAAATGGAGATTCTGATTTAGATCCTGAAAATGAAAGTGAAGAAGAATGAACAGAGAGGAACAAGTCAAATGAACTATGGAAACTGGCTCACCTTACCCACTGCTGCCGAGTTCTCCTATGGAGGGTTGTCTCTGTGACAGATGCCAAGGACCGCTGCACATTTCCAAATTCCTAATGGTGGTTCCCATGCCACTTTGCTGTCTTGAGCACCCCAGACTTAACTGTGTAAATAAGAGAGTTTCATTCAAATGTTAATAAACTTTACACAGCAAATAGATACATTTTCTGCAGTGTACTGACATGAGTGTCCAATATATGGTATATTTTTATAATGTAATATCCCGGTATGATTGGTTATGCCAAGAATTGATGTAAGTGAAGATAAAGACATTTCCCATGTAAGGGTCAAGAACTGGACTTTGGTGAAGGAGTCAGCTCTTATCTCAGGTTGGTATCTTTCATCACATCCTGGTATGAAGCAGCACTAGTGAAAAAATTTTAATTTGGTACATTTTCATAAAATATGAAGGGATAAACTAAAGACTGGGGTAAAAATGATTGTGACTAAAAAAAATAGAATCACCAGTATCCCTAGCTTCTCTATTGACTGGTAATCTGATTTGAGTCAGATTGAATATTTGGAGTGCTTCCCCAAAACAGCCACTTATTTTTTAAGCTGTCATGTGAAGTATTTTTTTAAAACACAGAAAAATTATGATAATTTAAAAACTAAAGAATTAGCCATATTGAGGATTTTTCTTGACTGCAAGTTGCCTGTAAAGAATCATCAGTGTATAGATTTAGAAGTGCTCGTTACCTGCAACTTTTTAAAAGATTCAGTTACAGCTGCTTTTGAGGAGGTTTTCATTTTTATTTAAATTACTAATGGATCAAAGAACAGTTGTTTATTTTTTCTCTTTGGTTTTAGATATTAATGATAACCTTGTTGGAATTTTTTTCCAAAGAAAATATTTTTATAATTCCATAATTTAATGTGTTCCTTTTCATTACCCACTCTTGGCAGTGTTAGGGTATGTTTACCTTAAAATAAATCCGACTCAAGATTTTTTATGTATGTATAAAGAAATATTTTGGTGTGCTACAAAAGCCTTCTCAAATTATCAGTAATTTTTTTTTGTTTGTTTGTTTTGTTAAAAGAATGAGCCAGTATTTGCTTAGTGCTCTCTAGGGAACATGCAGATGGAAGCTCAACTCTAAGAAAGGGCTGGGGAGATGGGTTTATTTTTCCCACGTGTGAATATGTAAAACATAAAACCATTATCTGAGGGACTTCTGATATCGGTGGCAGACAGATTTCTGTGCTCAACTAATAGAGCTGGAGCCATATAGAGCATCTTGGGAAAGTTAGAGTCAGCTACTGGTGTAATGTATAGTTATATTTGTCTATAAATGGAGCTGTTTATGGCAATTTAATACCATTCTCTTTGTAAAGTGAATAAATATTCATCTTTACCCAGTGCTTGTCTTGTGGTATATGTAGGGGAACATAGCCACAGGTTTGTGCTTGTGGTGTGAAGGTTTTAAAAAAATCATCTTACTCCACTAGCATTAATAGGTAAATGCTTTCAAGGCTTTTTGGATAATCTAGCATTTGTAACAAAGTGAAGGAACCAAGAACTTTGTTAGGAGCTAGTGGTTATTTCTTGCCCCACCTGGCAGGGCCGCGCTCCCACCACCCGAGGTTGCGGTGGCAGTCACAAGGGTGCACGTGCCCATGGCTCAGGCCGTGTCCTGTGGCCTGGGTCAGATTTCCCCCGCACCTGGCTCTACCTAGAGAACGGTAGTAATTGCTTACTGTTTCTTGTTTTAGACAAATCCAGAGTTAAAATTACAAACTTCTTGCAAAGACTTTTCTAGTTTCAGGGTATTCCACTCCTAATCCAGACAACAAAGTTTTCAGTATGTGGTGTTGTCTTTTTTGATGTTAATTTTTCTTCCTAACTTTTAAATTTTTAATAATTAACCCTCTCTTCATGATCAAATCAAGGATCACATATTATATTTGGCTGTCATTGCTTTGTTAATCCAGAATATTCCCCATTCCCCCTTGTGTGTGTTTCATGATTTTGATATTTAAGTAAGTCCACATAAATTAAGCTGTGTTACAGAATGTCCTACAGTCCAGGTTTGTCGGATTGCTTCCTTATGATTAGATTCTCATTTAAATGTTTTTTGGCAAGAATACTAAATAGGTGGCGATATTTGAGGTTAATTTGTAAAAGTAAATTCTTTTTGGGCATAGATGAGTATATTAGTATGTTTTGATGTAAGTAGATGTTGAGGCTTCAGGTTTGGGATTTTTGAAGCCTTAGTGCAGAGGGATGTTTGAGGGTCAGAAATGGGATCTAGGGACTTCCCTGGTGCTACAGTGGTAAAGAATCCACCTTCCAATGCAGAGGACGCAATTTTGATCCCTGGTCGGGGAACTAGGTTCCCATATGCTGTGGGGCCGCTGAGCCCATGTGCCACAACTACTGAGCTTGTGCGCCTCAACTAGAGAGCCTGCATGCTGCAAACTACAGAGCCCACGCACCCTGGAGCCTGTGCGCCACAACTAGAAAAGAGAAAACCTGCACACAGCAATGAAGAGCCTGCATGCCTCAACGAAGATCCCGCATGCTGCAACCAAGACCCCATGCAGCCAAAATAAATAAATAAAAAGAAATAATAAAAAGAAATGAAAAAAAAGGGATCTAGGTAGTGAGATAATTTGGGTACATTGATGCTATATATATGTAAGGCTGTTAAAATTTTTGTGGAGGTAAATTCTCAACAATGTACATTCATTCATGTAACATTTATTGATTGCCTACTCTCGGATTAGTCCGTTGCTTGGTACATATACATCACTGAGTAACAGTGAATGACAGTGAATAACTAATAAGGAGCTGACATTCTATCAGAAGTATGCAATAAACTAACTGTACAAGGTATAGGAGTAAATGAATTCTATATAGTATGTTAGAAGATGGTGACTTCCGGGAGGAAAAGAGTAAGGGTGTTGGGATTAGGGAGTGCAGTTGCAGAATTAAATATGTGATCAGGGTAGGGCTTATTGAGAAGAGATTTGAACATAGACTAGGCGGAGGCAAGGAAGTTAGCTAAGTGGGTATCTGTGGAAGAGTGTTCTAGGTGGAGGAAATGGCATGAGCAGAGGGCAGCACATGTGTGATGTGTTGAAACCACGAGAAGAGACCAGTGTGACTGCAACGGAGTGAGAGGTGATGGGGACTCAGGCCAGGGTAGTAGTAATGGACTTGGTGATAGTTGGTTAGTTTCAGGGATTGTTTCTAGTTTAGAGCAAGCTGGGTTTCCGAGAGGTGTGAGGAAAAGCGGAGGGAGTCGGGTATGACTTGCTGCAGCACCAGGATGAAGCTGTGGGTGGAGCAGCTTTGGGGAGGAGATCAGGAATTGGACTGCGGACATACTAAGTTACAGGTATCTGTTAGGAATGCAAGTCCATACCCAGTTGATTTGAGGGGCGAGTTTGGTTGGAGGGTCAGTAAAGCCACAAGACTGGGTTTGATTCTCCAGGGAGTGAATGTGCATAGGAAGAGCACCCAGCGTCGGAGGAGAGGAGAAACCGCAAGGGACACAAAGGGGGAAGGTGAGGTAGGGGAAATTGAGGTTTACTTCCTCTACCATTTTCAATTCTCGACATCCTTCAGCTGTAGTTTCTTTGAGCTGTAATTGATATTACTGGTGGATCCTTCCCGGCCGCAATGGCTTTTGTGATGCCCTTCATGTGACTGCTTGTTGATCCTTTCTTGGAAGGCTACTCGGGCATGAAATTTGTTCTCTTAATGCAGTAGTGTTGTGGTGCCTTTGTGGCACCTAGGCACTGTCCCTCGTCACGTGTCCAAGCTGTACACTGGATCACAAAACCGGCGCAACAAGAGACCGCAGCGGTGTAAAAGGACTAGCAGGCATCATTCGAACAGGAACACAGTAAGGAGAAAGCATAGGGTAGGTGGCGCTCTCTCTTCTGTACAGTGCTGGCTGACTTGGTGTGAGAAAATGGAATTGTACTTGTCAGCACTATAATGGATATTCATATATGTGTGGGTAATTTTTAAAATATGAAAATAGTTCTGAGAACAGGGTGATTATAAATCGCACTTTAGCAGGTGACGGATGTCAAATGGAAAATCCAAAAGTTGAAAGTTACCACTTAAAAAATTACCTATCTGGCATATTCTTTCCGGGTAATAGTGGCTTAAAGACCAAGGGAATATTAGTCTTTTTGGACGCTAAAGTTTAAAAAGGATTTCCTAATGGAAATAAGTACGTAGGAAAACATGTTGTTACAGCCTTGCCTTTGGCCTTGTACTTTCTTTTGTTCTAGTTTGAAAGAGGGGAAGGGATGTGGTTGTCTGGCAGTGCAGTCGCTGAAGTCCGAGACAACTTGGCTGCCTCAGCTGACCCTGTGCGGGCATGATGGTCCAGAACTGGGCCACTACTTCCACAGGTTCAGAAACGTAATTTTGTCCTTGTCCCTAGACTTGATGTATCAATAGTTTCATACAGTCAGAACATCAGCCAGGCTTCCAAGAGAAATTGGTATTTAAATGGTGTATTTATTAATAGAAACACACTACACCTCTCCAGTGGAGCAGTGTTCATGTTGGGTGGTGATATGTCTTCTTTTGCACAGGAAAGTCACACAGTAAAAACCAGTTTTATAACTGGAAGATTATCTTTGCACCAGAGTGGGGAATTGGAATAGAGGTATGAATTGGATGGTTAGTGGACAGTGTGTAGTCGGTACTAAAGGGGGTGGAATTCTTGGCTTCCTTGCGTGTTGCTCTGACCCTTCTCCTTTTAATTTATTTTAATTTATTTATATTCATTTTTTGCGGCACGTGGAATCTTTTAGTTGCGGCACACATGTGGGATCTAGTTCCCTGACCAGGGATAGAACCTGGGCCCCCTGCATTGGGAGCGCGGAGTCTTACCCACTGGACCACCAAGGAAGTCCACTGACCCTTCTTTTAACAGGACCGTTACTGTGGGTGGAATGTTGGTGTTTGGGTCTCCTCAGGCACCCACTTAGGACTGCCCATTAGGGTTCATTCTAATGATTCAGGGACCATGAGTAGCACCAAATATGGTTACACCTAAGAAACAAACTTGCTATTTTCTGCCAAACTTTGACTTCGTTAATTATCCCCAACCTGGCAAAGTCTGCACTCCCCCACCCCCCCAATTTTTTTTTATTATTATGGTAAAATATACATATCACTTTAACCATTTTTAAGTGTGTAGTTCTGTGGCATTAAGTACATTTCCATGGTGGTTCAACTGGCAAAATCTCTTAATTGGTGATTTTGGTGGAAGGATCAGGTTCAGGAAATGAAAGAGCAAACATGAATACAATGAGTCTGTTGTGGAGACCCCAGAGTTAGGGCCGACAGCTCCAATTCTGGGTCCGAACTACAACATGGCAGTGATAAATCTGCTTTATTTCTTTTTTCGGTCTGTGACAGGAGAGTAACGACAATGCTGTTTGTGACAAGGATGCTGTGAGAACCGAATGGAGCAGTGTCTGGGACACTGAACACGAAAGCTCAGTCCGTGTTAGGCATTTTCCAGTATGGGAGAGGGGGAGGGGCGCAAGTTTTAAGGGAAACTCCTTTCTGTCTGACATTTTTTAGAAATTCAGACAGAGCCTTATGGGTAAGCACAGTCCCCCTTTTCCACAGGTGAAAAAGTGAACTTAAGTCTTTTTTCTGTAACGCATTTAAAAGATCTGTTGTTTTACAAGCAATGACATTCATTGAGTATATTTTGGAACATATCAAAAAGCATAAAGAAGCAAAATAAAATGTTAAGAGAGGTTAACCATTTGTAACGTTATGGTGTATCTCCTTTTAATATTTTTTTCTTTGCATGTGTGCATACACATTTTTCTTATGAAATTGGAATCACATATTAATATTATTCTTTGTCACAAAATACTGTTAATTATCCCTTGAAATAAGGATGCTTGTGGTTCTTCGTATTCTACCTTGTTAAACTTGAACTTACTCTCCTATTATAATTTGTTATAAGTAGTGCTACGGTGAAGTTCTTACCTTTTGTATTTTTCTTTAAATATATCCTTATGAGATATTCCCATGAGTAGTGTTACTTAATTAAATACATGAATATTCTCTTCAGACTAAAGAAATTTGCCAAAACCCTTTTCCAGAAAGGTTGTGTTGATTTTCAACCCCACAAAATAGTGTGTTTCCACCTCATCATGAACCTCAGGTCACCTGCAATTTTGTTGCCACTTGTATTTCCTAAGAGTATTGTGGGTTCAGGTTCTTGTCCATGCTTAAAGGGATTGTCTTATTTACCTGTAAGGGCTTTTTATATATTAAAGATACCTCTTGCCAAACAGATGGCACCAATATTTTTTCCCAATTTGCCTTTTATCATACTATTTTCCTTTATAGTTTTCTTATTTTTAAGCTTAAAAAATTTCCCCCTAGGAAGATAATTCTTGTATAATATTTTGTTCTAGTCGTTTTATGTTGTTATTTTTCTTATATTTACCTCTATAGTAACTGGTTGTGATGTATCAGTGCATTGTGAAATAAAGTAGGTTGCAACCACCATTTTTCAAAGTAGAAAAGGTAATTATAGAAAAGATAGGTGCATTGCATGTAGTTAAGGTAACTGTTTTAGAGGTTGCAACGTAACGTGTTTCTGTGGGTAAGACATTTGAAAGCTGCTGCTCTCATCCATATGGAATTATTTTTGGTATAGCTGTGAGATGAGGCTCTAACCTAGGATTCCCCTGCACACACCAGTATTTTCCACACTGTTGAATACTGTTTACTGTGGACTGAATTTGTGTCTCCCTAAAATTTGTATGTTGAAACCCTAATCCCCGATGTGATGTGATTGGAGATGGCGCTTTCGGGAAGTAATTAAGTCATGAGAGGGGAGCCGTCATGATGGGATTGATGCCCTCATAAGAAGAGGAACAAGAGAGCTTGCTTCCTTTCTGCCGTATGAGGATATGGTGAGAAGACTGCCATCCGCAAACAGGAAGCAGGTTCTCACCAGGTACCAGATCTGCCGGCACCTTGGTCTTGGACTTCTCAGCCTTCAGAACTGAGAAATGAACGTTTGTTGTCTAAGCCACCCAGCCCATGGTAGTTTGTTATAGCAGCCTGAACAGACTAAGACCCTCCTTTCCTATCCCATAGACTTGTGCTTTCTTTGCCAGATGGTAGGTCCGTTTCAGTGCTGTCCATTCTATTCTATTGATCTCTCTTCTTGTGCTTTGTAAGTCATTTTTTTGTTGTTGGTACCTTTTTATACCTCTTTGAAATATTTTCCTAAATATTTTTGCCTTTTCATTCTTCCATATTATTAAAATAGTAAAGATTCTTTGGTTGTAAGAAACAAAAACTTACTAGATGCAGCTTAAGCAAAACAAACGTAGTATTGCAGTTTCAGAGAATCCGTGTACACAAGCGGAAAGAGCTGGGGAAGAACCCTAGGGCCTTTGTGGGGTCCCTTATTTGCTGCCCTCTGCTGCCCTCTATTGCCTCCAAGTTCTCTCTGTCTGCCTTACAGTCCAAGTCTACGATGTTATAATCCAGCCGCTTCCTGATTCTCAGGAGAGCTGGATATTCTCTGCCTCTCCAGATCCCCTCTCCACCTTTCTCCGTCTGCTCTTCGCCCTCGGTGGTTGAGTTTTACAAACTGCATCAGCCCAGCTCCCTTTCGTGTCTTCTGGGAGGGTCAGCCAAGTGGGTGGTACTGGCAAGTAATGGGAGGGTGGGAGGAGAGGAGGTCTGAGTATTCATTCCCCCGGGTGAACCCTTTGCCCACCACCTCTGAACCCCTTCTCTCCCCACTTGCAATGGTTTATGTGCAGAGGTAACCACTGTTATTTTAGATTCTGGATCTCTCCAAACCTTTCTCTATGCATTTGCATACCTACAGATGTGCTCTTAGGAAATAAGTAGTTTCTTTCTTCCCACATAAATGGTGTCATACTGTATGTAGCATTCCGCAACTTGAATTTTGCTTTTTATTACTCAATATATCTTGGAGGGCTTTCCAAGTTAGTAAGAGCTATTTCATTCTTTTAAACTGCATCAGGATCAGCTGGCGGGCTGGTGAAAGCAGATTGCTGGGTCCCACCCTGGAGTTTTTAAGTCAGTGGGGTGGGGAGGGGCAGGGAATGTGCATTTCTAACAAATTCCCAGGTGGCATTGATGCTGCTGTTCTGTGAACCTGCTCCCTTTTGAGAACCGCTGCAGTGGTTTTAGGCTGTTGAGCCATCCCCTAATAGACACTGAGGTTGTTTCCAATTTCTCAGAAAAATAAAGAAGGTGGCAGTGACCTTGTCTGTACTGGTGCACGTGTACCGGGATCTTCCTAGGGTGGATATCGAGAAGGGGAATTCTAGGTCACAGGGTATGTATACTTTAAATTTTAGTAATTACTGTCAAATTGCCTATCAGTGGGCTATAGCAGGTTACAGATGAACTTTCAAATAATTTTCTCCCAAGTTAAAAATAAATCTGATGGGAATTTTGACTGGGCTTGAGATAAACCAACAGATTAAGAGAATTGGTTTCATCATGGAGTACTATAACATTAAAATTTGCTTTTCTCATTAGAAAAGTAAAAAATTTACTTTTCTCATTGGATAGGCATATAATATGATTATTATTTTTTAAGAATTGGGAAATGGTGGCTCCTGCTTCGACCTCCTTAGGTTGGGATGATTACATTGGGAGTAATGATCTAGTTGCTCCTCTAAGAGTCTGTGAGCATCCCAGCCTTGGCAAAGTACTAAAGATTCTTATACATCATATTTACCAGGCTGTTACCTCATGAATGAATGGTTTTGTGTGTTAATTCAGCAGGATAGGGGAAGCACTGGGGTCTGTATAGGTGGGAATCTTTTCATGGGGAAGGAATTTTTTCGCCTCTCTTCTCCCACACCTGGATTCTCAGTGTTTCACATACAGTTGATTGCATTTGACACACAGCATTGGAATGTCCCTGGGATTAGGGCTGTGACAATCATAATGCAGGAATGGGGATGAGTAGGAGGATACAGTTAAGCAACGAATTAGAATACAAGGTAGAGTGAAGTAAGTTCGAAGGTGAAGTGCCGTGGAAGCCAGGAAAAAGGAGATTGATCTACGCCTAGCCAGGGATCAGAATTGAACACTTGAGTACAGTAACCCAGGCCTTGAGGGAGGGCCTTCTAGGAAGCAAGAACGATTACAGTGAGAGGCAAAGAGATGCTTAACAGGCGCGTTCTAAAAACCCGTAACTCAAACACTTACAGGGGAGGTCCTTGATTCAGTTAAGTGGCAAGTTTTTCTCAGGTGTCCCCAGACGGCCCTTTCTCTCTCACTAGACATGCTGTGTCTGGAGTTCAGAGCACATGTGTGTTGCTTCTTGTTCTCGCTTGAATTTGCTGAGTTTCGCGAGTGCACTTAACACCTGGTCACTGTCATCACGTTTTTCTCCTATCCTCACCAGATTGCCTTGGTTACTTTCTCAGGTTAGAAGGACGACGTCAATGTAAAAAACGACCATTAGATGTCAGCCTTGCTTTGTGCAAATTTTTTCTTATCGCTGACGAGGCATTTTGAGGAAAAGCTGCTAGTTGTGACCTCTTCCTGTGTAAACTCCCATGATGGGTGGGGGAGTTTGTTTTCTGAACCCCACCCCTGGGCTTGGCCCAGAGAAACCTTGAGATGCTTCCAGCTCCTTTCTTTTCTGGTGACCAGGTCCCAAAAGAGAACCTTGAATGTCTCTAGCCCAGCAACATGCATCATGAGAGGGACCGAAAATGAATCCCAGTTTAGAGGAGATCGGGTCTCTAGGCAGTAGGCTGGCACCTCCAGATACACTGATTTGGGCAGTACCCATGGAGCAGGCAACTGGTCTACCTCCATCCCTCCTGGACCCACCACACCCTGCAGCGGACTACAAACACCAGTCTGACCAAATGCCTGGCCGACAGGGAAGCAGCAGCAGCTCTTAGTCTCTTAAGAGTCCCTGAGCATAGGAAGCTAGAACCCACGTTTCCCTGCATTTCAAAAGTGAAGTAAATAACAGTAAGGCCAGAATCAGAGGAAAAGAACAATACTGTCCACCAACTACATTAATTTTCCCAGTAGACTTTGTCCCTGAAAACCATGGTTTTACATTATGTCAATGACTGTGTGGAGGCAGAATTTTTTTTTCACTTAACTTCTTTTCCCGCCTTATGAAGATTTCCAATACACAGAAGTTAAAAGTAGTGTGACGCTCTCTATGCACACCACTTAGGTTAAGCCGTTGTTAATATTTTGCTTCATCTACATTTGTGTGCATCTTTTTTTCCCTGATCTTTTAGAAAGTAAATTGGAGATGCCATGACAACTTTACTCCTAAATACTTCACTGTGAATTTTCTAAAAGTTATGACCTCTAACACAATCGCGATACCATATTACACCAAAAAATTCAAACAGTAATTCCCTAATATCATCTACTATCTAGTTCATATTCAATTTTTCCCAAATATCTTATTTTAAAAATTAATTAATTAATTAATTTTGGGCTGCATTGGGTCTTCGTTGCTGCTCGCGGGCTTTCTCTACTTGCGGTGAACAGGGGCTACTCTTCACTGCGGTGCACGGGCTTCTCATTGTGGTGGCTTCTCTTGTTGCGGAGCACGGGCTCTAGGCGCATGGGCTTCAGTAGTTGTGGCATGCGGGCTCAGTAGTTGTGGCTCGCAGGCTCTAGAGCGCAGGCTCAGTAGTTGTGGTGCACGGGCTTAGTTGCTCCACAGCATGTGGGATCTTCCTGGACCAGGTGTTGAACCTGTGTCCCCTGCATTGGCAGGCGGATTGTTAACCACTGCGTCACCAGGGAAGTCTCTCCCCAAATGTATTTTATAGTTGGCTTTTCTCAAACCAGTATACAGTCAAGGTGCACCCATTGGATTTTGTTGTTGAGTCTTCTTTAGTTATTCTTGCTCTAAGACCCCCTCTTCCCCTCCCCCACCCTTAGTTTTTTCTATGGCATTGTCATTGAAGAGACCAGGCTAGTTGTCTTGTAGAATGAGCCACGTGTTGGATTTGATTGTTTCCCCGTTGTGGGTTTAACTCATTTCTTTCTCCCTGTATTTTCTATAATCTGGATGTTAAATCTCAGTGTTATCCAATAGAACTTTCTGTGATGATGGACTGTAATGTCCAGTATGGTAGTCACTAGCCACATGTGGTCACTGAGCACTTGAAATGTAGCCAGTGTGTCTGAGTAACTGAATTTTACATTTTATTTAATTTTCATTCATTAACTTATATATATATATATTTTACATCTTTATTGGGGTATAATTGCTTTACAATGATGTGTTAGTTTCTGCTTTATAACAAAGTGAATCAGTTATACATATACATATGTTCCCATATCTCTTCCCTCTTGCGTCTCCCTCCCTCCCACCCTCCCTATCCCACCCCTCCAGGCGGTCACAAAGCACCGAGCTGATCTCCCTGTGCTATGCGGCTGCTTCCCACTAGCTATCTGCCTTATGTTTGTTAGTGTATATCACACTTTTCTTGTCTCTCTCCAGGATTCGTTTCACAACCTCCTGCCCTGTCCACCCAAACATGTTCTCCACCTGCAGCTGCTGTGAGCTTCATTCATTGCAGTAACACTAACGCCATGGGGTATTGATTGCTTGCTAGGGGCCAGACTCAGTACTGAGTGATTTTTGTATTTTATTGAATATATTATTGAAGTAGGGTAGGCAATATCTCCATTTTTGCAATTAAAGAAACTGGGGCTCAGAGAAGTTTGGTAACATGTCTGTGGTCACACAGCTCTCAGGTGTCAGAATTTAGTCTCATTTACCTTTGTATCTTAGTTCCTCACATATGACTGAATGAGTGAGTGGATCTCAGACTTTCAGGGATAGACTGAACCCAGGAGGTCAAATCCAATAGATTCACCTGAGAACACCCAGAGTTTTCCCTGGAGGTCTATGGGGTGGGCTACCTCCTGCGTGGGGAGGGGAACAGGTGTGTGTGAGGAATGGAGGTGTGGATGGGTGACTATTTTCAAGGAGACACCTGGGGTACAGGAAGGGGTGTTCTGCCCAGTCTAAACTCTGGCAATAACTAGTGGCAAATCTTGGTTAATTCACATATATTTTCTGTGCTTAGTCCAGAGGCTGGGCTTGCGTCTCTGTTTCGGTCCTAAAATTTTGTCAAAAACTTCCTTCTCTAGGAAAGTCTGTCCCGGGTTCCTCTTGAGGGGTCTGCACGAAAACGCAGGTCAGATGATGTCATTCCTCTGCTCGAAATCGTTAGAGATCCCCTCGCCTGCAGAACAAGCCCAGACCTGACAGAGCACTGCAGGTACTGGCCCTGGTCCGCCTGCCTAGACTTGGGCCCTCCTGCCAAATCCTAAACTCGCAGGCCCGTTCGATCCTCTGTGCCTTTGCTCAGAGCATGCCTTTCCCCCTTCCTTGCCCATCTTTTTTTTTTTTTGTGGTACGCGGGCCTCTCACTGTTGTGGTCTCTCCCGCCGTGGAGCACAGGCTCCGGACACACAGGCTCAGCGGCCATGGCTTATGGCCCCAGCCGCTCTGCGGCATGTGGGATCTTCCTGGACCGGGGCACGAACCCGTGTCCCCTGCATCGGCAGGCGGACTCTCAACCACTGCGCCACCAGGGAAGCCCTTCCTTGCCCATCTTGATCCTGTTTCTTTCCCGGCCCCGCGAGGATGCAGCTTTTCCACGGAGGGTCTCCAGGTACCTAGTGAGACAGCACTGCAGAACACAGACTGTGTTCTCTGGGCATTGCAGTGAGCATTCCCTGCATGGCATAGAATTGCCATGAGGACAGCTGGAGACCCATCTAGCCTGAGCCTCTTAACTCTATAGACACATCTGTCTCCTCCTCGTGAGGGGCGCCTGCGTCACCTGGGTCTGTATTGTAGGACTGGAGGACTGGCCCCTGTAACTTTAAAGGTAGTGTGGGTTTGCATGTTTGTACATGGGTGTGAATGTGTGCGAATGTGTGCACGTGTGTGTTCATGTAGGGTGGGGGAGGAGGGGGAAGAACTCAGACCTGACATTCGTGATTGATTATCTACCAGCAATGGTACTGAATTATTTTTGTACATGACTTCATTTAATCCTAACAAAGCCCTTTGTTAGGACGCTTTTTCAGATTAAGAAACCAAAGCTCAGAGGAATTAAATAAACTTCCCAAGTTAATTCAAGAGGGGCAGGGCAGGGGACTTCCCTGGTGGTGCAGTCATTAAGACTCCGTGCTCCCAATGCAGGGAACTAGACCCCACCTGCATGCCGCAACTAAGAGTTCACATGCCACAACTAAGGAGCCCGCCTGCCGCAACTAAGACCCAGTACCACCAGATAAATAAATAAATATTAAAAGAAAAAAAAAAAAAGAGGGGCAGGGCAGGGTTCCAACCTAGCTGTGTCAACCTCAAAGCAGAGTTCCAGGTGTCCCGAGGTGGGCGTTCAGGGGCAGGCTGGGGCAAGGCTGTGGGGTGGGAGGGCTGCCTACACCCGGGGCCCCTCTTCAGAGAGTATTTAAGGGGGGCACATATTTTGGGTTCAAACACTAAGTGTGGTAACTCGGCCGTTTTGCCTTCCTCTCTCTCTCCTCGCCTGGACACGGCACTATTGTTCCCACCAAACACATCCGAGCAGATGAGCTCTCTGACTTAATGGAACCCACATTCCAGGATTGGGAGCTGAGCCCCTCCCCAGTCCCCCTGCTCTGGTCTCTCCTCCCTACTCAGATGCTGGCCCTCCTGCCGAGGGCTGTTCATGTGAGGACCAGACTCTGCCCAGCCCCCTTGGGAGCAAGGTGGACCCGGAGTGGGGCACTGGCTCCCTGTGGGCTGTGCAAGGCACAGGGCGGTTGGGATTTTGTCTTTGGGGCCGACATTCTTTCCTGGGAGACTCCATGTTTGTTTCCTTTCCACCTGAAACCTGAGTCCCTTCTGTCGCCTTTCTTCATTCCTGTGGTGTTGGTCACCATGGCACCTCTTTAGCCATTGCTTTAGTGGAAGGAGTAGACAACGTCAGTTACCTCGGGCCACCCCTCTCCCTGAGTGCGGACACCGAGGCCGAGGGTGGAGGAGCCAGCCATCTTGGGCGATCCAGAACTTCAGGGGTGAGGACGGAACCCTGGTCCCCAGAACCCCCTGGCTGTTAGCCCTTTAGGTCAGGGGCTGGCTCTTCCAACAGGGGACACACTCCTTGGTGCCCAGGACAGTGCCAGGTCAAATGGGGGTTCAGTGAATTGTGCCTCAGGGGTCAGCACTAAGTACTGTCCATGCCAAACCCGAAAGCTTTGTCCACATTTGGAATGGAATTTCTGATCCTGGTTTTTATAGTTTGGACATAGATCTTTAAGTTGCCACCAGGTCCTGGGGAGGTGGCACCCACTGCTCTCACATAAGACATGGTTGTCTGTCCACAGGTGTGGGCACCTCCCCGTGGGCAGGCACTGAGGAGGCCCTGCATGTAGACCCTGAGGGCTCAAAGGTGTGGATGCAAGCGGTGGGCAGGCCTAAAAGGGGCCTTGCCTACTGGGTTGCCTGGGCAAGCTATGGAGTGGGCCCAGGTGTCTGCCAGGGAGTTTGTGGCGAGTCAGGTGGAGGACAGCCTTGCTCAGAAGGTGCCGCTGGACCTCACGTATCTGTGCTCTAAGGCAGCTTCAGATCTTCTCTTTAGCCTTCTAGATGTGATGCTCTGGGCAGACTGAGTAGCCATATCTACTTTGGCAGCCTAAGGTCAGAAACAGGGCTGGTCTCTTAATATAAAGGGAATCTGAACTATAGCCCAGTGGTTCTCAATCCTGTCTGAACATCAGAGTCCCTCAGAAGTTAAGAAAAACACAAAACAAAAAACCCCAAACAGATCCCTGTGGCTGCTCCCTAGAAAACTCTACCTCACTTGGGGCCTGGGGTGAGGCCTTGGAATCTGTCATTTTAATCAGTTCCAGGAGACTCTGATCTGCGGCTGAGGTTGAGAACAAGGGCTGTAGCTCGATATCGCTTTTCCACATGGAATTCACACAGAAAGTCTGCGCTCTGGTTAGGAATGGGTAGCAGGTGTCTGTGTGGCCTGCAACCCTCACTGCCCCCAAAGCCTGGACTCCAGCTCGTTTGCTTTAATTCAGCCGTGGAAGGTCTGTCCCCCCAGGAATGTTCCTTCTGGGCTTTGCCCAAAGCAGCCACCTTGCCAGTGTCTTGAGTCTCTCGCTCAGTGGGGCGAGGAGTGGGGTGTTGGGAGCCGTGGAGCAGAATCTCCCTCCACGTTGCTCGAGAGAAGTGCCGTGTCCCTCAGCTGTTCCTGACAGCTTGTCACTACCATGTGGCCAAAGCCCTATCCCAGCTGTCAGCAGACAGGGGGTTGCCTTCTCCTCTGATCGTGAGGAAAATTCTCCTCAGACAGAGAACCCAAGTGGCTTGAGACTGTAATCAGAGAGACCAGGCAAAGGCTGGGCTGGGGCCATGCTGGCTGGGCTGGGCTGGAGCCACTGTTTGGCCAGGAGGGTTGCTAGGAGCCGCTCGGCCTTCTGGGGCCTGGGTGGGGACGCGGCGGGCTGGCTTCCAGACGGAAGGCAGGTTTTCTCAGTCCCTGGGTTGGGATTTGTTGCTCAGCAAAAGGAAGTTGGCACTGCATCCTGCCCTGTCCCCAGATGATATCTCGAGGGACCTATTCTCGAGTAGAAATTGGGAGATTTGGGAGATGTGGCCTTTGCCCTTGATTTTATCACTGATCAGCTCTGGCCGTTCACCTCCCTGCCTGTCAGGGTGAAAATGGGTCACTGTTATCTCAGCAGAGAACTTAGAAAATTGTGTGAAGTCACAGCATCTGCAGGGAGACCCTTATCACATGGAAAAAGAATGAACTCAGGTCAAGGGCGGGAGCAGATGACTGACCCCAGAGGGTTAAGGGAGGCTGGGAAGGGCTTGGCGTGCTCAAGCAGTCGGCACAGGACACTGAAATGGCTGAGAGGCTCTGAGGTTGGCTTGGTCAGCAAAGTGAGAACAAGGGCCAGGAGCTTGGTACAGATGGAGACTGGTGCACCTGAAAGAAAACTGGAGAGCTGGCCTCCGGGGAGGCCCTGCCGCGTACCTGCGTGATAAGAGGGGTCACAAAGCTTGACACTCCGCGTGAGCTTCCAGGGCAGCTGGCAGAGTGATGAGGAAAGTAGCAACTGATGGGGAAACAAAGTGTCAGACTCCCCCTTGATAAACTCCACCTTCCCCAAGACCCTGAGTTGTCCAAGAGCAAAGGCGGGTTCATGGGTTTCACGGACACTCTTCACAATGAACTCGGCCTACAGTCATGCAGCCCGGGGACTTGGTAATTTTGAAGCATCCAAGAGAGTCCAAATGTTATAAAAGAAGCGTCCTTTGGTTTAGTGGCAGATTTCTTCACTGTAAGAATGCTTTAACTCCGGGCGGGCTTCCCGCGAAGTGGTATAAAAAGTGTTTGTGACTGACTTCTTTCTGCCTCTCCCCATCATAGGTCCCTGGATGTTACAGGTTGGGGCCCTCTGGATACCTGAGGATCGTACTCACGGCCCAGAAAGTAGCTGCTCCCTGCAGACCACCTCCCAGGTGCCTTCTCCACCCAGGGCACGGGCACCCGTGACGCTGTCCCCCCAGGTAAGGGGCACCTAGGGAAGTCATGAGGGGGTGGGGATCTTCCTCGGGTACTCCCAGGGGCTCCGCCTGGGGGATGTAGCTGGGCTGCAGGGTTTTTCCATCCGGGCCAGGCTGTCTGTGGGCCCTCCCTGCTCAGCCGTCCGTCAGGGGGCTCCCTGGCCTGACTATGGCCTCCTCAGCCTGAGCTTTGCCTCCACTCTCGAGCTGGTGGGCCGGCCGAGGGGCTGAGCGTGGTCTTCTGTGGTGGGAAGATGGAGATGGGCAGAGGATACTGGAGTGGGGCCTCCAGGAGCACCAGCTGGCCCCGTTTCCTCAGCTGACAGGGCAGGAGAGTGGGAACAGTATGGCCAGCTCCGTGGCGGGAGACTGGGTCCCAGGCCTGGCGCTGCCACTGGGAGCCAGCTGTGTGGGCCTCAGTCTCCTCTGCAGAGTGAGGGGATCAGAGGTCCTGCCCTGGAGAGAATGGGTGCTTGTGAGGTGGAGGGCCACTTCTCCCTGGAGGGCTTGGAGCAGGGGCCTGGCGACCCCTTGGGAGGGGTGTGGAGAATCGGGAATGCCTGAACAGTTCAGGAAACAGGCCGTGGTGCTCAGGGCAGAGCACCTGGGGAGCCCGTGAAGGAGGCTGAGAAGGTGTAAGTGGGGGAAGGGTTTGGAGCCAAGCTGGGGGTAGAAGTCAGGCCGAGAGGGCAGGGAAGACTGGGCTCTGGTGGGGATCATGGTGCCCTGGCTGGCTGGAATTGGGATGGCAAGCCCCCACCTGAGGGCCAGGCTCTGCTTTGGGGGACGGGCTGCAGAGAGCCCAGGGCAGTCTGTCCTCAGTGCTGGCCTCAGTGGACTCTAAGATGCCACTCTCCCTGTGATTCTGTCCCCAGGCAAGGTTCTGGCTCCGGTGGCCGTGTACTGTGGGAGCATCCCTTGGACCAGTGCTGGGCCCCGTACACTCCTGGGGGGAAGCAGTGACTCCAGCCCAAAGACTTTTGGAAAAGGTGAGACTGGGGGACTGGGCCTAGTGACTTGGTCACGTCAAACGGCCTTCGAGTGCCCAGGGCAGCCTCTCTGGGGCCTTTGGGCAGAGATGGGGGATTCCACCTGACAGCTGCCCAGTCAGGGCCAGTGACCATGGAGCAGGGCTTGGGCCTCGTCCTGGAGGGAGGAGATGGGTGTGTTTAGATGCCCGGCTGTGTCCTCAAGCTACCGGCAGGTATTATTTTTACTTTGGTCCCTACTGAAAATGCCCTTTGGTTTTAGGTGGGTCCTTTCAATCCTGTGCCTCAGGGGATGGAGTTGTACGGAGGGGACCCACAGGAACAGGGAAGTGGGGCTCTTCTAGGAACCCCGGGAAGGCAGGGCTGTGGTCCCTGGCTTCAGGACCTGGGCTCCTCTAGCACCGCAGCTCTGGTCTCTGCTTCCCTCAGCTTCCCTCTGGCCAGTGCTGAGCGTCCTGTTAGAGAAGCCGTCGCAGCTCTTGAGTGGATGTGGGGACCCTGACAGCCTCAAGCTGGATACTTCCCTGAAGGGCTGGCAGGACAGGAATGGCCATCCCAGGAAGCTCGGGGCCCTGTCGCTGGGCCCCCAGCCCCTGGTGCCACTTCCTTCGCTGGAGTTGGAGGCCAACCGTGTGGCCCGGGACACCACTCAGATTAAGGACAAGCTCAAGACAAGGAGACTCTTGGAGGACTTGGCAGCATCTCCCCGAGGTGAGCCCTGGGCCTGTCCACCTGCCACCTGGGCTGTGAGGACCAGCAGGTGTCCAGCTGGCAGCTGGGCTAGTCAGGGGGCACCCGCCAAGCACCCTCTCTCTACACCCTACACCTCCTCCCTGGAACGCCGTCTCCCACCGAGGCCTCTGCAGTAGCTCCCAACCTGCCTCCCCATTCTCACCCTCGCTGCAGAGGAATTCTAGTCTTCTAGTCTTCACTGCAGAGGAATTCTTTTTGAACACAAACCTGACTATATTCTTCTTCCCACTCCCACCGGCTATGCTTAATGCCACCCAGTGATTTTCAGATGGACGCAAGGACTAGAACCTGCTGTCCTCACTCCTAACTCAGTACTGATTTTGCTTCCCTTTCTACCCAACCTGCCTCTGAATTTTAAATAGGTAACTTTGATTGACACTTTCCACCAAATTTTACAGGCGTGGGAAAGGACACTCAGCAGAGTCTAGTGGTGCGGGTAGAGCTGGGGGGGCGGATCTGCGCCCTCATCTCTCCGTCTCAGTTGCCCCAGGACATAAAGCCCTGTTGCCAGCATCTCAATTAACCCCATTCCCCGCACTCCTGGGACTAACCTACTCCCCGTGCCCACCCCATACAGCCTCTCTGGATCCTGGGGGAGCCCCCAAAGGAGTTCCCCTGAGGACCGCCATCCCCCGGGCTGCCTCTCAGAGGCTGCTGAGGGTGCCCAGGCCGATGCCTCCCATCCAGAGCCTCCCCACCACCCCGGAGGCCAGCGGAACCAAGGACAAAGGCCTGGACCCACCCAGGAGCCATCAGGGACCCCAGGAACTGAGACCCAGTGCCCAGGAGGTAAGGCGGTTGGACTGCTCTGAGTCTTGCTTCCCTGCCCTTCTGTTTTTCTTTCTATCCTTTACCAACCCCTGTTCCCAAGCCCTGAGCTTCTCTGGAGGTGTCTTCTCTGGCTTGGGAGTTGCCCCAGAGGTACCGAGCCCAGTCCTCCTGAGTAGAGGCTGTGTGACCACCTGTCTTACACTTGGTGGTTCCCAAGCCATCTCTGATCTAAATGTTCCAGAATTCCTCATGCTTCTGGCCCTCCCCATTTTTGGTAAGGAAATGTGGCAGAGGGGAAAGAATGCTGGGCTGGGACTCCGGGGATCTAGGTTCTGGTTTTCACTCTGCCCCTCACTGGTTGTGTGACCTTGGGCAAGTCACTCCCCTCCCTGGGCCCCAGTTTGCACTAAAAAGAGGGAATTGGACCAGATGTTTTTGAGGATCCCTTTCAGCCCTGACGTTCTAGGATTTTCTGAAATGAGAACAGAAAAAAAAAAAATAATAATAACAAAAGGGGTTGGAGTAGGAATGAGGGGGTTCCCTTCTTGCCTAAAATGGTAAGGAAACAATGAACCTGGGGGTCCCAGGGTTGTGTGGCTGGAAAGAGAAACAGAGGATAGTTGCCAGCACTTCTGCCCAGGTGGCTGCTGTTAGAAGGGACCGCTCTGTGTGAGGTGCCTGCGAGGTGAGCATCCAGAGTGGAATGTTTCATGGACCACACCCCTCCTCCACCTCCGCTCCCAGGCGCAGGTGTCCCAGCAGTACCTGCACCGCAGTGACGAGAAGATGCACGAGTCCCTGGGGGGCATTGTGATCCCGCCCATCCCAAAGGACAGGGTGCCCGCCGGGACCTCCTCCTGCCCGCCTGGCTCCCTTCCCAGCCTCTTGCCTCCAGGCCAGGACATCCTCATGGGCCTGAGGCCTGCCACCACACGGTAAGCAGCGCTAAGTCAAAAGTACCTTGCAGTCCTCTCTCCTCTACCCGCCAAGATCCGTTTGGGCTCCCTATGGCTAAGCCTCCATGCCAGGGCAGAACTCTAGGGGCTGGGCGTGTGAGGGGCAAGGTCCTCCACGGTGAACCTCAGACCTGGGGTGGTCACAGCTCTGACCCTTGACTCCAGCAGGAGGGGTGTATGGGCTTAATTAACAATGTCTCGGCCTCTGTCTTCTACCAGTGTGCTGATGTGTGTGGTTGCTGCAGTGTTGAATAAAATACAAATTATTTTAAAGCTCTCTTGAATTCATGGTAGCTCTTTGTGACGACGTATCGATATTTTCTTAATTAATGGACACTAAAAATACAAATATTATCATGTCTGTGTATATGGGGGGGAGTCCACAAAACTTTTGGACGTAGAAAGGGGTCTTCATACCCCCAAAAGGCCGGGAATCAGCGGGTAGAGGATCTCTGTGTTGTAATGAATCTGGACTTACGGCTGGTAAGTGGGACAGAGGGTGCTCTCCACATGGCCAAAAACGTCCCTGTGGTCAGGCCAGACTGCTGGAGTGACTGTGTGTGTATGTGAGAGAGAGAGAGGGGGCGAGAGCGTGCGCTTTATCTGGGGTCGGCTGTACCTATTTCTCTCAAGCTTCTTCTCTCCCTCTGTCTCCCATGCTGTCTTCCCTTCTGACTGTAGGTGTGTCCATCATCTTTCCCACCCCTGGTGCAGTGTGGGAACCCACTGCGGACCTGCTCCTGGGTTTGAGTTCTCTACCTGATTTCGCAGTTGACCTCCCTCCTCCTTTCCTGCTCAGACACCCTCCTCTCCCTCCCCTCTGAGAGTTCTTGGTGGCTCTCATGACTCTCTGGCCCCAGATAAGTGACCCTCCCTCCCATCCCACTGCTCTTGACTTTTTTGCACCACCTGAGCTGTTGAGGCCCTTGGACTCTTCTTCTTCACCTTCCTGACTTTAAACCTGCTTCTCGACCTTCCAGGCAGCCTCCTGTGCACCTTCTTTCATCATTTCTTAAATTTGTTCCAGAGCCCTTTGCCCCCCACCTCCTTGTCCTCCCCTGGGATCTTATCTGTGCGGTGGCTTCCAAGATCATGGGGGATGGGTGACTTCCGTGTCCCCTGCTCTTACCCTGAGGTCTCCCCAGAGTCAGGCTCTGTGCTTCCATCTTCCTGTTGAGCACCCTCAGGGTCCTCATGGCTGATGCAGATCCAGCATCAGAGGCAGCGAGGGAGGATGTGCCACCGTCATGGCATCACGGACAGAGCACCTCATGTTTCCCCAAACTGCCTCCCTCCTCCAACCTCCCGATTTCCACCAAGGTGCAGGTGTTCCCTTTGATCTTCCAATTTCAGCATCATCTTTGACTTTTGCTCCTATTGCCTCCTGTTCCCAACAGATTGCCACATCCCGTTAGATCTTTCTTGAACAGTAAGAGAAAATACAAAAGCTACCACCCCCGTCTTGCCCCTGCCTTTCCTCTCAGTTTGCACTTACTGGCTCCCTTTTGACCTCCCCCCATAGCTCCCACCCGGTCTCCTTGCAGCCCTGGGCTCTCCATCCTAATCTCGTGTTTTCATCCACCCACTGAATACACCTCTTCCATGCATCTCACCTTTATGGACTTCCTGGTGCCAGCAGCTTAAAGATGAGTCTCCCTGGCCAGACATTCAGCGTGTCCCAGCCCACCACTCCACACTTCCTCCTGTGCTGCTCTACAGGCTCTGACCCACCTTTCCCAATGCCTGTGCTGAGCCCTGGATGGCACCTCTGTGCAGCCCCAACATGAGCCTTTCCCCCTTGGCCCGCCGATCAGTCCCTACGTTTTTCAAGCCCCAGCTCCACATCTGCCCCCGCTCTCAGGTCTTCCCTGGCCTCCTCAGGGGAGTGGGGAAGGGAAGTGCCTTCTCAGCACTGTCCACAGGCATCCAGCCTGTGCACTGCCTGACTACCTCCCGCCCACTGATTTGCTCCACGTTTATTTAAACCTCATTTCTATTCTTTAACTTGGAGCACTACAAGGCAGGGGCCATATCTGGAAATCTCTGTGGCTCCCATGGTGGCAAGCTTGGTCCTGGCCATGGATAAGTATCTGCCCATTTGCTGTCTGGTTGTGACATGGATTTCTCTCCGTTGCCTCTGTGAGGCTAACAAATGGCTGGGAGGGAGCCTCCATTTCCATTTCATCCGTCCTCCCGTCCAGCCATGCATCCATGCATCCGTGTACTCACTTAAAAGCTATGGGGCACCACTCTGTGTCAGGCATTGTGCCAGGTGAAAGCAAAGCCCAGCAAGACAGCCAGGGGCAACCACAGGGATTTCCCAGCTCCACCTCTGCCCCTCAAACCTGTTAGTGCTCCTGGGCAGTGGTGGGTTCCGTGGTGAAGACGCAGCGGAGGGGCTCCCTAGG
Organism: Neophocaena asiaeorientalis asiaeorientalis; assembly: GCF_003031525.2. Lineage (NCBI taxonomy): Eukaryota > Metazoa > Chordata > Mammalia > Artiodactyla > Phocoenidae > Neophocaena > Neophocaena asiaeorientalis. The sequence goes on from NW_020175666.1 coordinate 257,982, forward strand.
CTGGGTGCCCTGGGGTGTTTGCCTACTGGCTGCAAAACACACAACCCCTCCATGTAGGTCCTGACCCGAGAGGCTGTGCGAATTCCAGGGAGCAACTCTGAGTCTTGACTGGTCCAGGCCCACCCTGAAGCTCTGCCCCTCCTGTAGACCTCGGGTCCCCTGACCTCCACAGACCCCTCGGATAGGGGCCCCTGGATCTGGGCAGGCACTGAAATGGGCTCTCCTACTGCCTGTCTTCTAGCCACCCCGGCCTGGGTCATTCCGCTGAGTGAATCCTCTGAGGCCAGAGCACAGGATGTTGCGTTCCAGTCCTTGCGTTGTGGCTTGTGACCCTGTCAGCCCCCCAGGGGGTTCTGCTGTCTATGCATTTCCCCGTGAGAAGAGAAAAATCCATGTTGGATGATGTGTAGCTGGTCTTCACATCATGAAGGCAGGGATTGCCATCTGTCTTAGTGATGCTGTATTCCCGCTAAAACCAGTGCCGGGAATGCCCCATCTTCCTTTCCTGTGCTTAGTTTGGGACTGAACCTCTGTTACAAAACAGTGGTGATTTCCCATCAGCAGCAAAGGGGGTTCAATCCCTCGAGACCCTGAGGGACAAGGGTGGGGGGATCACCGAGCTCCCATGGAGTGGAGGCTGTTTGGAGGACTTGAGCTCAGTCTGCTCTGAGCTGGAAGGAGATTTATCCTCAACTGCGGCAGCCGCTCTCCTGCGGACAGAGCAGGGCACGGGGCTCCCTTTTGGACTGAGCAGTTTTATGTCGAGGCTGGCTTCCTGGGGAATGGATGGGCTGTGCCTCTGGAAAATGGGGCTCAGAGCTGTGTCTGGACACTGAGGCTGGCCTGGCCTGGGCTGCCGGTCAGCCTGCCCTCAAGTTTGCGGAAGGGACTGCACCTCCTGCGGCTTTGAAGCCCTGGCCAGGAGCCTCTTTACAGGGCCACCCATGGCTCCCTCGGCCCTTGCCCCCTCCTGGAGCTAGCCTGGGTTCCTCACAGCAGGAGCTCTTGCTTGCCATCTCTCATGGGTGTTTTTTTCTCCCCCATTCTTTTAAGATTGGTTCGGGAGAGTGGGCCTTGGGAGAAGACCCCCAGATCACTGGGTATGTACTCGCCGTGCACACCCCCATGTGTTTTTTGACTCTCTGGTTCCTGGGCTGGATCATGGGATCAGAATTAGGGCCAGAGGAGACCTGGGTGCTGTCAGACTCAAGCCTCTCATTTCACAGACGGGAAAGCAGAAGCCACCCTGGTGCCACGGACGGTGGCCCCTGCTCTGTGCCGCCCTCCACCAGCGCAAGTCGCTTCATGAACACCCAGCTGAGAGAGACGGCGCTGTCCCCATTTGACAGAGGAAGGGGTTGAACTGAAGCTGGACCTTCTCCCTGGCCTCAGGACACAGAAAGCAGCCTTGATGCATTTGCACGCAGGTCCTCACGGCTCCAAAGCTGGCGCTTCCGACCCATCGTGTGTCTGCTGCCTCTGCGCGGTTCTAAGTGAATAGAGGATTCCTCTCCAGACAGAGTGAGAAATTAAACCACATCCCACAATGCCTTGGTCAGCCCATCCCGGAAGGTTTCAGCATCAGGGGAATAGAGCGAACCCGGGCTGGCAGCGAGGCAGGTGGCCGAGGCCCAGGGAGGCTCTCCAGCCTGATGACCTAGTTTGTGGAGAGGATGGAAGGCTGGGGGAGGGGACCTGGGCGGAGCACCCTGAGCCTGGGCCGCAGGCGATGGGGGGCTAGAGGCGGCTGCTGTGCTGACGGGCAGGAGGGAGTGGACTCTTGTGTAGCTTCCCAGCAGCTTACTCTGTAATCAGCTCAGCAGGTGGGTCAGTTGCCCAGGGGGAGGCTGCTGCCCAAGAGGCCCCAGGGTTAAGATGCTCAGCTGGGCCCGAGAGGCAGGCCTGGCACAGAAACCTCTGTGGTGGCTGCATCTCCCCCTCTCCCTGGCTGGGCTGCCACGGGGTAGCTGGGGCAGTCTGGCACACTGGCATCCAGTGTCCCTTAAGAGCTACCCTGAGAGCACTGGGATGGGGCTTTGGGCCGGGGGACACGAGCCTGTAGCTTCTCCCTTGTCTGCCTCACCAGCTTGCTGCTTGAGAACCAGGTCCCCTGGGGGCAGGGGCCAGGCTGCTTGGACAAGGCTTTCTAGGGTGCCTCTTGGAGGCATAGGTGAGAAGGGGCTACAAAGTGGCAAAGTCCTTAAGGGGCTCTCTGACCCTCCGGCTGTCGGCTGGGAACAACATTGCCCAATTTGGGAACCACGTCTGGCACGTAGTAGGGGCTCACGTGGTATTGTCTGAAGCTGAGGGCTTCCCCCAATCTTGTGGCTTTTCCGCAGTCCCTGCCCTTGTCAGCTGGCACCTGGACACCTGTAACCTCGGTCCTACCTTACTTCTGGGCAGATGGCGGCTTCGCCCCTCCTCCCCCTCGGCCCTGGATCCTTCTCCCAGGAGGGATCTTTGGCAGAAGGTGTGGGCTGGGCAGAGATCTGGGGTGACCCAGGAGCCCTGCCGGACCCCCAGACTCAACACACCCTTTCTGGGACTTCCCTGGTGGTCCAGTGGTTAAGAATCCGCCTTCCAATGCAGGGGACACGGGCTTGATCCCTGGTCAGGGAACTAAGATCCCACATGTCACGGGGCAACTAAGCCCACGTGCCACAACTACTGAGCCCATGTGCTCTGGAGCCCACGTGCCACAACTAGAGAGCCCTTGTGTCGCAACTACTGAGCCCGCGCACCACAACTAGAGAGAAGCCCGCATGCCACAAGGAAGATCCTGCCTGCCGCAACTAAGACCAGATGGGGCCAAATAAATAAATAAATATTAAAAAAAGAAAAGACAAAAACAAAACAAAACATACCCTTTTCAGCCTCAGGCAGCCCCAGATGGTGACCCCCATTCCAGAGGACCTCTGATTTGCAAGTTCACTCAAGGACAGTGAACTCCAAACTTTGTGAGCAGGAGAACCTGGTTAACATTTCTTTCATTAAAAGAAAACGAATGGGGGCTTCCCTGGTGGCACAGTGGTTGAGAGTCCACCTGCCAGTGCAGGGGACACGGGTTCAAGTCCTGGGCTGGGAAGATACCACATGCCGTGGAGCAACTAAGCCCGTGTGCCATGACTACTGAGCCTGCGCTCTAGAGCCCGTGAGCCACAACTACTGACCCTGTGCGTCTGGAGCCTGTGCTCCACAGTGGGAGAGGCCGCGACAGTGAGAGGCCTGTGCACCGCGATGAAGCGTGGCCCCCGCTTGCCCGCCGCAACTGGAGAAAGCCCTCGCACAGAAATGAAGACCCAACACAGCCAAAAATAAATAAATAAATAAAGAGAAAACGAATGAACCTACCCGCAGACTGCCTCTATTACCAGAAATGTGCTCTTTGAAGCCATCAATTGGGAAAATATAGAATGACAAAGAGATACTATGGATTTGATGTCCTTTGGAAATGAATTTGTATTATATCAATCGTAAGAGCACCTGAAGGTCACTGGGTCTCATCTTTCCTGTCTGTAAAATGAGAGCCCTGGGCTGGCATTAGTTCTCTGGGCCCTTCATGCTGTGACATAGTCTCAGATAGGAGCATGGTGGTATATAACAGTCATTGGGCTCATTTTATTTTTCCTTTTTCTGAAGTACACACCTCCCAGTTAAAACAGACTTACGTTCTCAGGAAATATCTTAAAACTCTTAGATAACGGATCTGCCCCTATTTCCTGCCCAGCCTCCTCCCTCCTCCCTCCCCGCATCCCCCCACCCCCAGTCTTAGAATAAGGTGTGCAGTACCAGTTGAATGAATGGATAGAGGGATGAAAGGAGGAGGGTGTTGGTCCTTGGGCAGCCTGTTCTATACGTGCCAATGCCGCCCTGTAGAGTAAAATTAACCTGTGTCTTTCTCCAGCAAGGAAGCATTGGGCAGAAGAACTGAGGGTGAGGGGCTCAGGCAGGAAAATGTCACACCAACCACAGGGTCATAGAGCCTCAGCCCCAAAGGGATGGCTGCTGCTCCTGGGTGCTGGGCGTCCTCAGCTCCATTCTTGTTCTCTACTCCTCAGAGCAAAAACCTTTGGTCCTGCCCGTTCGAGACAGGTCTGATGCCCCTGAGAAGCCTGCCCTGCCTTCCTCTCAGTCTGCTCCTATTCCGACAGCCTTCTCCTTCAGCCACGCCAAAGAAACCCAGCCCTTGCTAGAAGAAGAGGACCAGAAGGAGAGTGGCACCAAGGTACCTGGAAAGCGAGGGAAAGAGGAAGCTGGGGTCAGAGTGGACCACTGGCTGAACACACACATGTTTCTGAAATATGTAAGTGTGGGACCAGCTTGAGGAAAGCAAGGAAGAGCCCCGAGGCAGCTGCCCCTAGTACTTGAGGCCAGAACCTATAGATGGGTTTGGGGTGAAGGCTGGAGAAAAGAAGAGAAAGAAGAGAGGAGAAGGATGGAGGTGAGGGAGACTAGGTGAAGGGAAGAGTACAGTGGGGAACTGAGGGGTGGGGATGAGGGAAGAAGGGAGGGCAGAAGGAGGTCACACATGGTTCAGAAGCAAGTAGGATGTGGGGGAGAGTGCAGAGGGGCTTAGGTGAACCAAGCCTAGTAATTTGAACCAACACCCAAGATAGCAACCCAGAGGCAGCTGACTCAGAGGCAGATCAGCCAAAGGCCTGTGCCTGACAGGCTGACAAATACCTTGGACTTCTAAGGTGACCTTGATCCAGATGATTCATCCAGATTCTTGTCCGGATGAATTTAGTGAAACGTGGAGAGTCACTGTCATGGTCATTATTTGAAACAGAGATATAAGAGTGCAATAAACATATCTTCAAAGCCTGCTATATGCATATACTATGGGACCCAGTGATGCTAATAAGTTCCAGGCACCACATCCTCCCACTCCAGCGAGGGTGACGGACCATGAGACAAGGAAGAGAAATTCAGGGCCATGAAATGCTCTCATCCTCCACCACACCTTGGCCACTCACTCCCATGGTCATACTGTAGACGCTGGCACTGCAAGCAACTTCACCACCGTCACTTCTCAACCTCAAACACCCCATTCACTCACCACCTTCTCCTACTGTTCTAGCTCAATCCATCTAATATTCCAGCTCTAGCACTTGTCCTTCTCCTGCATCAACAATGTTCTCCTTGAAACGGGATCATTCCCACCAGCATCGTAGCTCTCTGTTTCCTCTCTCATCGTAAAACCAAACCAAACCAAAGAAAAATATTGCCTTGTGTCTCTACTCGTCCTCTTCTGAGTACAAGCCAGTGGGGCTTAGTCCCCGCCAGCCCCGCTGAAACTGCCCCCATTGAGACATCAGTGAGGCCACCTTCCCAGGTGCAACACATCTCAGTGCTCTTCCAGCTTGACCCATTGCCAGCTTTTGTGGCTCATCCTTCTTGAATTCCCCACTGAGGGACGGAGACGAGGGATGACTTCTTTCTTGCTTGTCTGACTACATCAAAATTAGCTCCTTCCTGGTCCTTCTTTGCTGGTGCCTTCTTGTCTTCCTGACCTCTACGTACTGGAGCCCCCAGGGCTCAGACCTCTAGCGTCTTATCTATTTATACAGACCCCTGTGATTTGATCCAGCCCATGGTATTAGGTACCACCTCTATGCTGAGGACTCCCAAATCTCCCTCTCCAGCCCAAACTTTCCCCAATCTCCAGTAGCTGTTAATTTATATGACTATGTTTATATAGAACTGATACTCAACGTCTCCATTTAGGTCTCTAATTATATCTCAAACTTACCTCATCCAAGGCTTAACTGTTGAACTCTTACCCCCGCAAAACCTCCTTTTCCCCACGTCCCCTTCCCATGAATGGCAGTAAAAGGCAACTCCAGCCTTCCAGCTGCTCCGGCCCCAAATCTCGGGCCCATCCCTGCCTCCTGTCTTTCTCTCTCATCCCACATCTCATATATCAGCCAAAGCTGTGGGCTCTGCTTTTGAAACATGTCCAGAGTCTAGCCATTCTACCATCTTCATTCCTGCTATCCCAGTCCAAGTCCCACCTCATGGGAACCCCTTGTTCTATTTTTGCAACTTCTCGTGAGTCTTAAATTATTTCAAAATAAAAAGTTATTAAAAACAACATTTAGAGAATATCCCCCAACCAGTCAAAAAAAAAAAAGAAAAAGAAAAAAAAAGAATCAGATCACGTCACTCTTCTGCTCAAAACCTCCAGTGGCTTGCTGTGTCCTCCGGAGGAAAAGCCCAAGCCCCCACCATGGACCACAGGGCCCAGTGTGCTGTGGCTCTGGCCCCATCCCTGCCACCTGCGACCTGTGTCCTGCCTCTCCTCTGACTCAGGGTGCTCCTGCCTGTGTCCTCCTCAGGACTCCCAGCCACGCCCAGCACACCTCAGCCTCAGAGCCTGCTTCCCGCTTCATTTCATTTATGTCTCTGCTTCAATTTCACCGCCTCTGGGAGTCCCCCTGGGTCTCCCTACCTGAAACAGAAGCCCCGTCACCCTGTGTCCCTTACTTGCCTTCCGGTGCATGTTGCCTGATACTAGAGGCTGTCTGTTTGCTGTCATCTCCCCACTCCATGTGGCTCATGGGGAGCAAGGCCTTTGACCTTTTGTTCATTCTCGGAACAGCAATCAGCACACAGGAGCCACTCACATTCCTGATGATGGAATGAAGAAGGTACAGAAAGCACACTTGGGTCCCCAAGGTGATGGAGTTTGCCTTGATCTTGTACCGGATCCAGGTCACCGTAGCCAGGTCTGCCCAGGAGAAGATGTGGCTGTAGCAGATTAAGGAGATGGAGTTGGTCCGGAGAGTGAAGGAGCCGGAGAGGGAGAGGGGGAGGGAGCTCGCTTCCCAGAGCCTGGGCTCCCAGAGGACCTTGATGAAGGAAGGTACTGGGTGCTTGGGAAGGCCTCCTCAGGCTGGGGAGACTTCTTGGCCAACACCTGGGCCAAAAGAGAGGCTGTCCACGCCTCCCACCCTCTCCGTCCTGAGACTGGACAGGGAGCCACATCTGCTGTCTTGTAGCTCACTGACGGGCGCATTTCCAAAGGGGGACTCTGGGGCCAGGAGACAGGCAGGACCAGCTCTGTCCTCGGACTTTCTCTGCCTCCACAGGCCTCCTTACCCTCCGGGGCAGTGGGACCCTCTCTGTGCCCGCTGGGCTGAGCAGCCCCTGCAGAAACAACACTGACGTCATCCTGAAGAAGCGGGCCGACAGGGCCTCACTGCCCAGCATCCCTGTCAGAAGCAGGAACTCAGCTTTGCCCGCCGTGCTTCAGGCGGGACCTAGACCAACTGGCTGTGGGGGCACGTGTCCCCCTCGCTATGCTGTCTTGGGGTGTTTTGGGGTGTGGCAAGGGTGACTTCTGCTGCTCTGCTTCTGCCAGTTGCCCATGTCAGAGGAGGGGGCAACCTGGGGTGGTCACCTTGCCAGAGACAGGAACAGTGTCTGGAAGTCAGAAGTATCTGGGGGCCAGGCTGGGGACCCAGGGCATTGTAACGGGAATTGTGGATGGCTGGACAGGTGTGCCCAGCCTGCGTGACATGTCCTAGAGGACTCACCAGTGCACCAGGACCACAGATGCTAGAAGCAGCCTCCATGGGAATAGCTGGAAACACTAGGAAGAGGAAAAAAGGGTTCTGGGAAGACACTGGGTTCTTGCTTGTTGCCTTATAAAATGTCAGGGCTGGACAGGGCTGGTGACAGACTGGGATCTGAGGACCTGAAGGTTCTATGGGACACTCAGGAAGGTGCCAAGGGACAAGGGGAGGCCCTGTCCCCATTCTACCAGAGGAGTGTCTATTTTGTCTCCCCTTTTTGAATACTGGGGCTCCACGTGGGATTTCATTTGAAAAGATTTTGCTAGTAAAGAACATTTGAAAACAACCAACCTGGTTCAGAGTTTCTTTAAATGTGGACATTGTTGGTAGAATAGAGCATCAGTTTTGTGCTAGAAATAATATTGACTGACCTCCCTTTTCTATTCTCTTTCTGTCCTTTGATTCCATCAAGTAGAAAGTCTTAATCTGGTGCTAGTTTTTAGCACCTCTCTTAGACTTGTGAATCTCCTTTTTAAACAAAGAGATCCTTCTCCCAGCTTGAGACATCAGAAGCTGACTGTCCTTTTATAGCTTGAGTTTATAATGTTCTTTTACTGTACCTATTTATCGTATACCATGACAACTAATCATTTACCAATTATGGTAGTGACATAAATTTCCCTTTAAAATAAACTTATTTTGGATTTGAAAAGTGGGTTGATTTGAAGAAAAGTACCATATAAATAAAGTAAAAGTAATTTAGAGATATAGCAAAAAAAATCATGAAATTGGTAACTGAATGGTTGACACTTGGGAAATATTGAGCTATCTAACCTAAGCCACTCATTTTATAGACAACAGAGACTCAAGGTCACCCAAGGTCTCTTAAGGTGATGGTGGCCCATAGGGACTATGGCTAATGAATCTTTGGCTAATGAATCTTGATCCAATGGCAAAGCTGAGAGGAGAATCCAGGAATGAGTTCTTTTTTTTCTTGGTTTTAAATAAAGGACTGCCCCAATTCAGATTTATCCAGGACCTCCTAGATAGGCCATAGTGAAAGTCATGTAAAGATGAACCTCTGAAGAAAACTAGGCAGGAAATGAGAGCTCTGGATTCCAGTTCAGGCTCTGTTGATGGAGGAACTGAGGCACTGTGGGCATCCCTAGCCTCTGTGGGCTTCTGGTGCCTCAGCTCTGTGATTGGAGCATTGGACCAGATGGAAACCTCCAAACGTCCTTCCTGTTCTAGAATTTTATGATTCTGGCATCTGTCCCCAAGGAAGGACAGCCTAGAAAACGTGATCTGATTTTTAAACAACATCCCTGCTTATTGTCAGTCCCTGCAAGTGTGGCCACATCTTGACCACTCAGGTGTCAGCTAATCGTCTCGTAGGTGCCTTCACTGTCTCCTGCTTCCTCCCGCTGGCTGCCTTTGGGCCGCTTCCCTGTCTTGGGTGGCTTCACAAAAGGATGGAGAGTCGGAGGGAAGGAGGAGGAGAAGCCGTAACATGGGCTCCTGGGTGGGGATGAGGTGAGAGCAGGGGAGTCATTCCTTGACAGACTTGCTGGCCTCACCTCGAGCCACAGACAGGGCGGGATTCTGGGTGCGTCACCAGCGCGGTGGGCTTGGTCACATGACATCAAGAGCCTATCACAGGCCAGCTTGTTTATAATAATCAGATGGGCGATGGTAGGGGTAGAAACTGTCAACCAGGGGTAGGAGTTGGGTGGTCTCTGTGGCTCCCCAGGGAGTGCAGCCCAGGCCCTGGCTTCTCACCCTCGCGGCTCCCTTCACCCTGCGTGCCCCCCTAAGGTGGGCTCGGCGCTGTGCGGGTCACCCGCCTGCTCCTTTCCTTCTCTGTGAGTGCAGCTCACTCCTTACCTGCGGTGCTTACTTTGGGGTCTCCTGAGTGGGAAGAAGAGGAGGAGACGGACCTTCGGGCTTTTAAGGAGCTAAGGCCTTTCTCGAACACGGAGCTGGGACTGGTGGATGCCCTGCAGTGCCTGGAACGCAGCGACTGGTGAGGAAACACTCCCTGTGCTCCGGCCACCGCCCCCCCGCCTCCCCCACTGCAGGCCCTCGTGGCTCTCCTCGTGGCCAGATTTCATCAGAAGGAAGCATTGTCCCCAGGAGGAGGCATGAGGGGGAGTGCCTGTGGGTCTGGCCGCCTGCGCCTGCCCCGTGCACTGCTCTATGGCTCACCAGAGCCAGCCCTAGAAAGTACGATCTGACTCGGTGGCGCTTTCGTGGGGGCCAAGCCCTTCATTTTTCTAAGTCAAGTTCATTCTGCTCCCGTGTTCCCCCCACACACAGTCTTAGTTGCGAGCAGAGCGATGACTTGGGGTCCAGAACCTTTGCAGGAAGGCCTCCTCGTCTTCAGTCCTCACGTGCAAGTGCCCTCTCTCGAAGGTGCTGGCTTTGTGTCTGGCGTAGGCCCGGGCTCTGGGGTGGGCTTCCATCCGGGGTGGGGATGGGCCACGGGCCCCGTAGAATGGCTTGCACGGGACGGTTAGGATTTCAGCCTGGGTGTTACACCAGGACACCCTGCCGCCGAGGCCATTGAATCCCTCCACGCTGCGGTGGAGGTGCTGGTGATGGGCACGCCCTGGTCTGCAGAGGGAGGGGGCTCCTCCCATGCCCACTGCCTGTGACAGGGCCTGGACTTGCTTCTCAGGCAGATGAAGGAGAAGGGCCTAGTGAGCATCCAGCGCCTGGCGGCCTGTCACTCGGAGGTCCTCGCCGGGAGGCTGCACGACGTGTCCTTGGCCGTGACTGGAGAGGCGAGGCCTCCTGTGTCCTGTCCTCCGCTTGACTCCCAGCCAGTCCCCCTCCCTGGTGGTGTTGCTCAGTGTGGGTCACACAGCAGCCACGGAGGGGCCCATGGCTCCCTGCAACATGGGCATCCCTGCCTATTTCTCAGCCCTCAGCCACTGAAGCAGGAGCTAGCCACCCATTTCTCAGATTGGAAAGCTGAGGCCTGGGGTTCCCTTACTTCTAATCTCTGGGTATTGAAACAATCAGAATCTTATGTGCCCATTTGTCACAGCCCTGCATTGTCCTCTGTACTTAGGATGCCTCAGGAGGGACGGAGTGTTCTGGGCCAGATCTCTAACTTCTGGGCAGTTGTAACATTTCCCAAATTCTTTCTCCTGTGGGGCTAGAGCTTGGCCTAGGCTGGGCTCAGAGGGGCAGTAAGATGTATCGTATCACAAGTGGAGGCCATGACCCATGCCCTTGGGAATAGACCGTTCCAGTGGGGGGCCTGTGAAGGTCCAATTAAATAATTGTGTTTTCAAGACTAAGTGTTGCACAAATTTCAGATGATAATGATAATAATAGAATTGATAATTATGATGATAGCAACAGTGACAGTGTTTCTTTAAAACGGGACTGTTTTGCCCAGAACAGCTGCAGGGTTTCCATTTCTAGCCTGGCGAGGCCTAGGCCGGGGTGAGGGTGAAGTCTGCGGGAGGGTGGTGCAGGGTTCCTTCTTCTTATGTGCTGGAGCCCTTGGCAGGGCCCAGCAACCTGGCAGGGTCCCCCTCCCATCTCTCTCCAAGGTCACCAACCTCCGCTCCAAGGTGTCCCACCTGGCCATCAGCACCCTGGGAGAACTCTTCCGGGCCTTGAAGAAGAATATGGACCGGGAGGCTGAAGAGATTGCCCGCTGCCTGCTCCAGAAGATGGGGAACACCAGCAAGTTCATCCAGAGGGCGGCCAGCCGGTCCCTGGGGGCCATGGTGCAGCGCGTGACCCCCACCCGCTCCCTGGTGGCCCTCACCTTGGCGGTCACCTAGTATGCGGGGGCCTGTTGTCTGGGGGGGGCCGTGGCCTGGGAAGGTGACACAAAGGGGAGAGGCGCTGGGGTGGGGGAGGAGCAGGGAGATGGCACAGGCACCTCACGTATTTTCCTGGGTGAGGAAGACCCCTGTTCCTTGGTGGGCTTCTCTCCCACCTCTCCTGGACCAGCCTGTGGGTAACGAGGGGAGCTCAGTGCAGCCCCGGGTCCCAGCTGGGAAGGGACAGGTGCTATTTTCTGCTGAACACTGGGGAGCCCGTAGTGGCTGTGGTAATGTCCCCAGAGACGGGGCGGCAGAGACAGCCTTTGGCCTGTGCCTGAGGAGCCCCTGCCACTGTCTCAGGGGAGGAGTGCTTCCTTCTGATGAAATCTGGGCCATGAGGAGAACAAGGCACAAGACCTCCTCCAGCTGGTGCCACTTGGCCTTCTGGGGTGGAGGAGGGGGCTGGCAGCCATTGGAGCCTTTCCGCAGCCAGATCTGCTTTCTCTTTATGTAAAAACCAAACACAGCAGCAAAACCAGAAGCATTTCCCAAGCCCTTTCTCCCACAGGGTGAAACAGCTCTCAACCCCAGCAAGCCAGTTACGACACCGACCCTTACGCAGGGTGGCCTATCGGGTAGAACCCAGGGCGTGTTGGAGCAGCCAAGAGGCCTTTGCCTACAGGCCCCCGAGCCATGTCGCCTGGGTTCACATCCTGGATTGTTACTAAACTTCCCCATGCCTTGGTTTCCTCATCTGTAAAAGGGGGATAATATTGGGTTGGCCAAAAAGTTCGTTCGGGTGTTGCTGTAACATCGTAGACGAAACCTGAACGAACTTTTGGGCCAGCCCGCTGCTAATACTGTTGTGAGGAGTAAAGGAATTGATTCAGGAAAGAGCACTTCGAGCAGCGGCTGCCTCCACCTCACATTTATCGAATGCCCTCCGTGGCTACTATTAACTCAGGAGAAATGAATTGTACTTATCTCTGGATTCCTCCCCATGCCGCCGCTTCCTCCCCTGCAAGATGATGACAGGAGTAGCTTACAGAGTTGAGGTGGCGCTGGTTTGAAGGTGCTCAGTATGGTGCCTGGCAGGGAGGCTGTGCTCGCAGCAAACCGAGACAGTTGACGGCTGTGCGCAAGGACTGGGGGAACCCGGTACAGGGCTGTGCGTTTGAATTCCCGGGGGTCTGGCGAAAATGCTGATTCTGATTCAGGTGCTAATGGTGCTGGTCCCTGGACCAGACTGAGTAGGGAGAGCCCAGAAGCCTCCCTTTGTATTCCACTGGTACGGACCCCAGGGCCAGTGTCACCTCATGGACTGTGGGCACATTGAATCCACATTGAATAGGGTGAGAAATAAAGAGGTGACATCCTGATGGGCTCTTCCTGTAAGATTTCAGGTTCTCCCTGAAATCATCCATCAATCTCCTATCCCCCCAGGCCCTGCCTCAATTCAGCTCAGTGAATGTGCAGGAAGCTCCCACGAAGTGCTGAAGGGTCGGCATGTGCCTGGCACCAGTGGGGCATGGGGGATTCGACTGAGAGGAAGACTTGGTGCCCCCTGGAAGCCATGCGGGTACCTCTGTACTTCCCAGGGAACAAGGACACTGCCACCCCCAGGAAGCACCACTTCTGCCTGGAGGCCTCAGAAGACAGAAGTAGGTTATTCTAAGTGGAGAAAATGTGGGGAAGTGCATCATTTAGGCAAAGGCAGGACAGGAGCTCAGGAAGGAACGGGGATGACAGGCACACAGTGCGTCTGGTGACGTCACGTGTCTTCACGTGCTCAGTCCACCCTGTCATCATCCTTAGTTCCAGTGTCGGGAAGGTCTGCTCTTTCTCTGAAGATTCCCTTTAGTCTGCTCGGGACCAAATTCGGAGCCCACTGAGGCATGAAACATGGATGCACACCTGTAGGTCCATGTGTGCCAGGCTGGGGACCCACACACCGCATTCCTTGGCTGAGCCTTTGTCCGTGATTGTGTTTCCTTTCAGCCACCGAAACCCCTTAGTCTGGAAGTGCACTGCCGAGCACTTCTCGGTCGTCCTGGAGCAGATAGGCGCCGAGAGGCTTCTCTCAGGCACCAGAGAGAGCACAGACATGCTGGTGCACAACCTGGTGAGGCTGGCCCAGGACTCCAACCAGGACACCAGGTAATGCAGGGCCAGGGTCCTGGGGATGGCTGACCTGGCCAGCCCAGGGCAGACAAGGCAACCAGCCAGCCTCGAGGGCTCAGGCCCAAGTAGCTCAGCTTCCCCGGGGCCACTCGGAAGGACAGTCGGTGGACAAAGCTGTGTCCTTTCCCTGCAGCTTTCGTCCCACCTCTCCACACCGCCACAGCCGGGCCCGCTCAGGGAATGGCCACTACCCCCCGCCCCTGGCTCTCCTTTTTCACCTTCCACTCCCTCTCTAGCCATTGCAATCTTGCTCTAGTTCCTGTCCCAGCCCAGCTCCATTCTCTATGAGGCCATCCATTCATTCAATTTTCCAAGAGATGTTTGATAAGCATTCTTTTCATTACTATGAATATGACTGTGAATAAGAAAAATTAGGCCCCTGCTGTCTTGGAGATTACCTCCTAGTTGGGTAGTAAGCAAGTAAATAATTACGACAATTTTAGACACAGATAAGGGGTAAAACAAGATGTAGTAGAGAACTGGGTCAGGACTACTTTAGATTGAGAGTCAGGGGAAATCTTTCTAAGGAGTGACATTTGAGTGGAGAACTGATTGGCTAGTAGGACCCAGCTCTTTGAGGGTCTGGGGTACAAGAGTCACAGCCAAGGAAGATAGTACAGAGGCTCCCGGGTGGGATAAGCTTGCTGTTTAATGAGGAGAAAGGCGAGCCTTTGTGGAGCACCGTGAGTGAGGGGAGTGGCAGGCGATGAGACGGAGAGGGCAAGGCCAGGCCCGGGGTGGGGGCCTCGCAGGCCCTGGTCAGGAGCTGGGATTCCGGTTTGGGTGTGACCGGAAGCACTGGAGGATGTTTTCAGTAGGAGTGTGAGGCAGTGTTAGATGGTTTTAAGCAGGAGAGTGATAGGATCTGATTAGCTGTCTTTAAAACCTGGTGTTGGGGTGCAGTTAATCACACTCCCCGGTTCATGGCGTGTTATCACCACGTCTAGGGCCCCCAGCACGCTCGGTACAGCTCCAGAGGGCACGTCCACACTGCGTTCTGTGTTGTGTCTGAGGCAGTGCCTTCGTGTGGTGTGTCCGTGCAGTGCAGCCCTGGAGGGATGCGATGCACGGGATGCCTCCCACCCTGCCCAGTGCACTCCCACGGTGCTGTACCTCCGTCCTTGTAAGTGGCCCCTGACAGAGCCCAGGAGGATCTCTTTGGGAATTTGCCCAGAGTGCGAGTGAGGTCAGGGCCGTGTTCACTCAGGCTGCCCAGGCACCGCCGGGAGCCCTCACGCACGCGGGGCCCCTCCGCCTCCCTCCTGAGTGCCGAGGCGAATACATCCTTACAACATTGCAGTTTCTGGATTTCACATTTTTATCCATCTGATGGGGAAAAGTTCTAGCTCATGGCTGTTTCTGAATACTCTTTTTCCCCTCCCTGATTACTAACAAGTTTGAGTCCTTCTTTATATGTTTGCTAGCCTTTTGATTCAAAAAAACATCTCTATTCTGTTCCTCCTACAACATAATGTTAGGCTTTGGGAAATTCGATGGAGAGGAAGAAGGCCTAGACAAAACAGAACTTTTTTATACTTGGAACTTGCTGTCTCTGTAGGACCCTGTTTGGGGATTTTCTGCCTCTGCATTCTACCTCTCCAGGAATCAGCCCATGAAGATAGCACAGAGATTCTCTTTATCGGACCCACTACTGTTGAACTATCCTCTATCTGTCCTCTTTCTTAGAGGGGGCAGCAAGACAATTTTGGTCTTACTACAGTATTCTCCAAAATAATTTGTATATGCCTCAAACCCTTCCTATATCATTAAGGATCCAGGCTTTTGAAAACCAGGTCAGGAAGAGACAACCCCTCAACCCTAGTATCTATTGTTAAATCCCTTCCTTGACTCACTGACCAGTGAAGGGGCTGGATGACTAAAGTTAAAAAAAAAAGATTGGACATTTCAGGGGAGACTAATCATGAAAATATTGCCCTGTGCACCAGATTTAATGATCCCCAAGCTTTCCTCCTGGCTTTCAAGCTGATGGGTGATCTGAGCTGGGAAAGAGCGATTAACAATTTCAGCAGCTTTCTCATTTTTTAGAAAATACTCCCTTTGGTTACCTCATAAACAAAAATTATTTATAAAAAAAACAACAAACAAAAAACATCTCTGACTACTTACTGGAGGATTGATGGTGGGGGAGGGGGCCAGGATGGAGAAGGGATGCCAGGCAGATGGCTACCCCGGAGTCTCGGCAAGAGGTGCTGGAGGCTGCAGCAGGGGGAGGAGGGGTGGAGTGGGGTATATTTTGAAGGCATAGCTGAGAGCAGTTGGGTGCTGAGGATTTCAAAGAGGAATCAAAGATGATGCTTAGGTTTTTAAACTGAACAACTGGGTGAATGATAGTGCCATTTACTGGCAGGAAGACTATTGTCAGGGAAGTAGAAGGTTTTGGTTGGCTGGTTCTTCATTGTTGGTGGGGGGATGGGTGTTAAGATCCAACATCTCTCCAGATCTAAACCCCTCTCCATTCCGACCCTCTCTCTCACACTGGATGGCGTTGACGGCACTTCATTTTCCTTCTTGAACCCTATGCTTCCGGCTTGCGTGGTACCACATTCCCTGGTTTTCCTCGTTCCTCTGTGCCTTTCTCCCCCGCCTGCCTGCACCCCGATGCCCGTGGCTGCAGGAGTGTCTTCATCCTCGTACCCCTCTTGCAGCCTTCTCTGAGTGGTGCCATCACTTCCAGTGGCTCCAGCTACAGCAAACTCTGATGCTTCCCCGTGTCTCCCTCCAGGCCAGCCCTTCTCTGAGCATCTGTCCCATCTCTCTGATGCCCCCACAGGACCCATCACCGGGATGTCCCACTGTCATCGTCAGTGCAAACTGTCCCTAAATGCGTTCATTGCCTTCTCTTAAAGCCTGCTTCTCTGGCTATGTTCCCTCTCTTATGAAAGTCACTATTATTTACCAAGTCATCTAGATGCAGAATGGGGAATTTCATACTTCATTTTCCCCCTCCACATTTTAATATCTTAGAATCCGAGGCATCTCACAGCTGCTGGTGGCCAGGCAGCAGTTATGACTTGGGCTTTACTATCTATACAGTTGCAAACTTGATCGTTGTTGCTCATTGTATAAATGTTTGAATTACAGTTTGCATTGTAGGAACTACATTATGAGCCTTTCTTTGCTGCTTAGCCTTTTATATTTATTTAAGGAGTCACTGTGGAGAATTGTTGGGTTTAATCGCGTTTAAAATGTCTTAGAAATATTACATTATTATTTGGCATTGAAATGAAGCGTTATCCTATATGAGAAAAGGCATGGAAATAGAGCGATGGGACATAAATTCGATATTAACGCAAATATTCATCACTGAAAGAATGACCCAAATTCCACAGTTTCTTACAAAGCAACCAACAAGTACTTTATCCAACCTAAGGAAGGAAGGACACTTCCCACAAAAGTGTCACTTCTGTTTCTGAGATAGCATGCAAAAGAATGGCTTTCACACACGGGGCTGTGTCACTGAAGGCAGTGGAAATCACCAGTGTCTTCTTTTTCTGTTTTTCCTTAGTGGAAAATAAATTAATGGTGCATTTTACAATCAGTGGAGGTTTAGGTTGAGTGAAGTATGGTAATTCTAGATGCTTTGGGCTTCCCCTCCAATCACCTACCAAGTCCTACAATTTCATCTTCTTTAGCAGCTCTTGAATCTGATCGTCCCTACTTACCCCCACCCTCCTGCCTATGTCAGGCCTTCATCATCTTTTGCCTGGACTATTATAATGGCCTCCTAACGGGTCTCCCGGCCCCGACCCTTGTCCCCAAAGATCCATCCTCCACAGTGCTGCCTGAGACATTTTGACTTCAGTGCAAATCTGATCATTTCTCAGCTTCCCATTGCCTGCAGCCTAAAGCCCAACTCCTTCACATCTCCCTAAATTGAGTCCTATCTTCTTCTCTAGCCTATTCTCTCCCTGAGACCAGTCCCTGCCGACTGTTCTCCAACCACACACCTGTAGACCTATCAGACTGTCTTTTGGACGCTGGGATGTCTCCCTCCTCCACTTACTCCTTAATCCCATCCCACTTGTGAACTCCTACTCATCTTTTGAGTCCCAACCCAAGGTCACCTCTTCAGTGAAGCCCTCCTTGATGCCCCCACCTTGCCCACCACTGTTTATCAGATAGAGTTGACCACTCCCCCGCTATACTGCCCCATTGCACACTTCCTCAGACTTCTAAATGTCTCATGCTAGAAAAATGTTAATACACTTTGGTATAGTCATCTAACAGAATATTATTTAGCCATTGAAGAGGATGATGTGGGAAGATGATTAATGGTAAAGTGAAAAAAGCTGGGTAAATATTGTTTATATATTCTGATATCAATGAAAATGTATATATGCTTGGAAAAAAGACTATAAGAAAATATGTACAAATTTAAGTGGTTTTCTCTTGGTAATGAGATTATGGTTGTTTATTCTTTCATGAATCTAGTTCTTAACTGGGTGGGGATTACTGTCATAATGAGAAAAAGTATTAAAAATTCTCTTACTGCAATTAGAAGAATTATGTAAAGCAAATTTATATTGCATTTCTGTGGTTGTTTTCCATCCTGCTCTTTCTCCAACGGCAGGTTTTATGGCCGGAAGATGGTGAATATCTTAATGTCAAACACAAGGTTTGATGCATTTCCGAAGCAGTCCCTCCCATCCCACGACTTGCAGAAGGTCATGACAGCTATTAAACAGTGGGTGAGTCAGCAGTCAGCGAGGTGTGAGCTGGTCTGGGGCGGGAATCAGAGCTGAGCCCGGCAGCTCGCAGCCCTCACGCTGGTCAGCGGAGGGGGGCGTGCACTCCAGAGGCTTTGATTTCATCCACGACTCCTGACGGGTGGAATTTCCTTCCTGGTGCTCAGACCTGCTTCTGCCTCTCACTGCCTGTGTCTCTTGAGCCTCCCTGGGCCTCTTTGCCTCCATCTTTTAAGTGGGGATCTTGATCTGTGACCCGATTATCAGTGCTCTGGAAGACTCCCCTGTGCCCTCGCAGGTGGAACAGGTTATTCCTCTTGTTTCGGTCTAGACTGGAGTGTCTGGCCGTTCCCCATAGGGCCACCCCTTTTGGTTCATGTTCTGTGTGTATTTTTCAAGGGAATAGAAGATGGTGATGAACTTCCATCTGCCAAAGGCCGCAAGGTGTCGAGGAGTCTGTGGTGTGTGAGAATGGGCTGCCCGGCAAGGATGGGTACAGTAGCTCTTGTCTCCCTGGGGCTCCCCATCCAAGACTGCTGATGGAGATGTTCTGCTTGGCCCGGGCCCGCCGTGGTGGCCCTGGGGGGAGGGGTGTGCATCTGGGCTGTGACTGAGACCTAGTTGGGTCAGCAGGACTCATGGGTAAATTTATGGGAAGGGTTCCCTCACCCAGATCTTGGGAAGAGCAAATGCTGGGCTCAGGAGCATCTGCTGGTAGAGATGGGCTCCTGCAGTCTTGGCCGTGCGTGTAGGTGCAGTTTAAGTGGGATGGATTGTTGGTCAGCCTTTTTGTGTGAGCTCAGAGTTTCTCCATTCACTTAGAGCAGCAGGGCCTTTCCCCATCAGAGTGGCCGGCCTGGGACTAATTTAGAGGCAGAGGTGGAATCAAGGCGGATGAGAAGGAATGGGCCAAGGGGCTAGAGGGTGGGCATTAGGAGGGGTTAGAAATCCAACAGGAATCTGACAGTCACTCCTGTGCCCAAAACTTAAGACCCTTCTGCGATGTCCCAGGAGGAACATGTGTAGACTCCTAAGCTGGGCCCCCAGGGAAGCCCCCTGCCCACCTCTTCTAGAGTATTTCCTGCTCTCTCTCCCACGCATGCTCTCTCAGCTCACGTTCCCTGCGTTCTCTCTCACACCTGTGCCTTTCCCTATGCTGTGCCATCTGTACCGGAACATGCCTATTTATCCTACAAGATGTGGCTCACCTGTCACCTTCTCCCAGAAGCTCTCTCTGACTCTCTGCCCTCATGTCCTCCGGTTGGGCCGGTTGCCCCCCTCCTTCAGTCCTCTGTCTCCCATTGGTCTGTGAGCTCCTGAGGGCAAAGTCCACATCTCTCATCTCATTATTCTCAGTGTCTGGCACTTCTCTTGGAACTCAGTAGGCAAAGAGTGTGGAATGTAGGGATGAATGTCAGAATGATGTGGGGCTCTATTGGGTGGGACCCGGGTGTAGGGCATGAGCTCAGAGACCCAGGTCTGAGTTGGCAGTGGGCGGTTGGAGTTCTGTGTGAAGCAGCTCCCATGCTGGCTGAAACAGGCCAGGGGAAATGATGGGCATGTGATCCCAGTGTAAGACAACAGAGCTTCTTAACATTTCCCTAGTTCTGGAGGAGTGTAAGCAGAGCCTAGGCAGCCAGGGCTCGGGATACAGGCTCCTGGTAAGACCTTCCCCCACTCTTAGGTTAAATTGTGCCAGTCATCCTTCCATGAATTTCCACCCCCTCAGTCCAAGCTCCCTCACCCCATTCCTTTTTTCTTTTTTTTAAAAATTTATTTATTTATTTAATTTTTGCTGCATTGGGTCTTCACTGCTGCACACGGGCTTTCTCTAGTTGCAGTGAGTGGGGGCTACTCTTCATTGAGGGGCACAGGCTTCTCATTGTGGTGGCTCCTCTTGTTTCAGAGCACAGGCTCTAGGCATACAGGCTTCAGTAGTTGTGGCTCACGGGATCTAGAGCGCAGGCTCAGTAGTTGTGGTGCATGGGCTTGGTTGCTCCCCGGCACGTGGGATCTTCCCGGACCAGGGCTCGAACCTGTGTCCCCTGCACTGGCAGGTGGATTCTTAACCACTGTGCCACCAGGGAAGTCCCCCTCACCCGATTCTTAACATAGCTTCTGAAAAGAGGAAAAAAAGGCAGGAAGAGAGAGCCCTGCCTCCTGATAAGGGGATAGAGCTCTAGGCAACCGAACTGTTGCCCCCTGAGGAAAAAGCATTTCCAGAGTTACCAAGGCCTGAGTCCCCAAGCGGCAGGTAGAGGGGAAGCTGGGGTGGACTACGTTGCAAGTGAAACTCTTGTTTCAGCCCCACCTGTCTTTGGGGCTTGTGCATGGGACAGGAGATGCGTCCATCCCCTGGGGCTGCCCAGATCAGACGCTCCTTCCACATAGGCTCAGCTCCAGTGGCCCACGGCTGGCAGGGCTGTGCTCCTCCACGCGGGGTGGCTTGGAGATGGCGGAGCAGCTGCGGGAGCTGACACGGCTGCTGGAGGCCGAGGAGTACCAGTCTCGGATGGAAGGTGTGGGGCGGCTCCTTGAGCACTGCAAGGCCAAGTCAGAGCTCATCACCGTCAACCTGGTCCAGGTGAGTGCTGCCCCGTCTCTGCCCTGTCTTCCCCTGGTGGGTGCAACTTTGGAAAACTCGGGACAGGGTTGGACATTGCGCCAGACATCGCTTCAGGGTAAAGGGAGCCTGACAAGCACTTGCTATCCAATTGCCACGGTAATGCCATAAGACTATCTGGAAGTGGCCAATTGGGCAAGGGCATCGCCTCCTGCTGGGTGCGCTGGGACCACTCAGAGGTGTCCTGGGTGTCTTTCATCTTCCCAGCAGTTTTACAGGGAGGAGGGCAGAGGTGCAGGATGCTGCAGCTAAGGGCGACTCCTGATCCAGCTACGCACGTGAGGTTTTGGGGGCAGAACATGTGGCTCGGAGTAAGCACAGGCTTTCACGGGCTGGAAATGAGGGCAGATGCCTGCTACTTCCGGAAGTGAGGCTGCTGACACTCTACATAGAAGAGTAGTTAAGACACAGGCTTCAAGTTTCTTACTAGCTGTGTGATCTGGGCAAGTCATTTAACCTTTGTCAGACTCAGTTTTTGTTCTGGTTTTTTTTTTTTTTTTTTTTTTGGGATCCCAGACCGGGGCACGAACCTGTGTCCCCTGCATCGGCAGGTGGACTCTCAACCCCTCCACCACCAGGGAATCCCTTTTTTTTTTTTAAATGGTAAACTGAGGACGAGAACACGTGCCTCACGGGTCGTTAAGATCACTCCATAAGCGAGTGCAGAGTACCTAACAAGATGCTCTACACCCTACACCCTTTGCGCTCGAGTACTCAGTGTACAGTCATTTCCCCTCTTGTCCTCCTCCCCTTTCAGAGGTGAGCTCTTCTTCGTCACTGGGAATGTTCTGGCACAGGCTGGATGGCCCCTGCCAGGGATGCAGGAGGAGTACCCTCCAAGGCCAGTTAGTTGGGCTGTGGGACTCCTGCCCAGACTGGGTTCCCATGGGCTCTTGGTTTCTGTTCCCTCAACAGGTCTTTGATGCTTTCACCCCAAGGCTTCAGGATTCCAACAAGAAAGTGAACCAGTGGGCGCTGGAGTCCCTCTCCAGGATGATACCCCTCCTGAGAGAGAGCTTACAGCCCGTGCTGCTCTCCATCATCATTGCTGTAGCAGATAACCTCAACTCCAAGAACGCAGGAATTTATACTGCTGCGGCGACGGCGCTGGATGGAATGATTGAGAGTCTGGGTGACCTGCCCACAGCCCCTGCTTGGCTCTGGTAGGCAGCTGGCTCCCTCCTTTGTCCCTCCGTAGGGTTAGGGTTGGACATTCCCACCTTCCCTGCTTGGGAATCAGCAGAGCAGTGAAAGGCATTGATTGGCTCTCAGGCCAAATATTTCCCCAGAGGTTGTGTAGGGCAGGGGTGGGCAGCCCAGGGCCTCCCAGGTTCTTGGTTGGCAGGCTTTTCCACGGGACGTCCACCTGTTAGAAGTGGAGGAGATGTGGAGAATATCTAGTCTTGCCTCCTCGTGGTACAGGTGATGGAAATGACTCACCCCAGGTCACACAGCACCACAGTGAGGGGGCCAACAGGGCACTTATGGGAAAACAAATCACGATTGCCAAGAAGGACCTAGGAGGAGTTGTCAAATTTTTTCAGTTGTAGAGATGGTAGCAGGGGATGTGGCTTGTATGGGGACCAGGCAGGATGCTGGTGAGACAGTAGGGCAAGCCTGTTGGAGAGGACAAAGGTGGCTACCTTTGTTGTCTGACATGGGAGTCAAGCTGGGACCCATTGGCTTTTTGAGCATGGAATGAATGAGGGTTGCCTTTTAGGAAGACTGGGGCCAGGGCTTGGGGTGGGAGGGATTTGGGGTGAGGGGTGGAGAGTGAGGGTGGAGTGGAGGCTTGGGGGAGAAATGAAAAGAACAAAAAGGCGGGAGCTATGGGAGAGACATCAGGAAAGGCAGGAGCTCCTCTGTTCCTTATGTGCTTTGCAGTAGCACATCTTGGTTCTTGAACATTAGGTGGAAATCTTGGTGCATCTACTGATACTTCTGTTATCCATTCCTTTCGTAGATGATTAGATGGTGATCTAATTTGGTGTATCTAGTACACAGACTGAAGTGCAAGTTTGAAACCTCCGGTGTGTGAGAACGTAGTACATGATAGACGTATGTTCAGACCAGTAGAACCACGAGTTTTCACAACCTAATCTTGCCTTGCTGTGAGGAAATGTATGATCTGAGAACCGCTGTTGGCCTTGTTGCCATATGTTCCGATGAACACAGAGCAATGTCCTGCCTCTAGGACGCGCCGAGCATCCCCGTGGTGCGGCTGGAAACACTGCCTGGCGCACCCACCCCTCCTCCCCATACTGCACCCTGGCCTGAGTGCAGCTCCCTGGGGCTGGGACAGCAGCTGTGTCCTTGGCTGGAGCCTCCAGGAGACGTTTCAGTTACAAATCAAAGGTCTGGTCAGGCCCTTCTCCGCCTGTCGAGATCATAAATATTGTCAATTTCCTCTCTTCATCTCAGAGGGAATTTATGATTTGCTGAGTGTGTTGCTGTAGAACAAACAAAATAAATCCAGCTCTAAATCACGGCTTGTTCTCGGCGCTGCTCTGGGTAAGTGAGATTGCTGTTGCCAACAACCAAGGCTCTTGGTAAATCACCGCGGGCCCTATATTTATTGGGAAAACCTGCATCAAACAAAATAGGCTTTAGCTATTTGAAGAAGCTAAGCACCCTTGTCTGGCGAGAGGAGCTTTTAACTCTTCCCCCTCCAGGTGTTTTAGTTTCCCCTTTTTGCCTTTGAGTCGGCCTCCTTCTGCACGCTGGAGCCTTGGAACTTTGGGCTGCAGAATCTGGTTTCTCACACTGTCGCAAGACTCGGATCCCCTCTACGTGGGGCCCTGCTGTTTCCGTTTGGGCTGGACACCCTGGAAAGGGGGCCTGGGGATGGCCTGTTTCTGTGATTTGGCCACACCTCGAGGCAGGTTGCAGCAACCAGGAAGATGCCTATACCTCTCCTTTCCTCCTGGGACAGGGTCTCCTTGGGGATGGCTGACGATACTCCTTCTGGCCCATCAGCCGGAGGATTTGGTGCAGGGAGAATGGAGGCAGGTGAGAGGGGCACTGCCCTTCTCTCTAATCCTTAGGTCAGTGCTAGGCTGGAATGGAATGGGGTCAAAGGGATGCATGGAGCCCACTAACCCCCTGGCACAAGGCTCCAGAGTGTCACGTCCAGGGTGTTGGCTCCAAGTAATTTGAGCAGGCGTGGTCAAGGGCTTTACTGTGAGCCATACTCTCTCAACCCAATCAGCTACGTTGCTTTTGGAAGTGTTCTTAACTGTGACGTAATGAGCCAGCTTCTAAATCCGTGAAGGTCAGAACTGAGGGATTAGGTGGCCAATGAGAATTCATCACTGTCAGGGAGTACCAGGGGTGGAATCAAGCTCTCCCAGGGAATGGTTCTCTTCTGCCTGGAATGGTCTAGGCCTGGCCTGCAGAGAGAAAAACGGATGCAAGTAATGAAATTTCCCACTGTCCCAGGGGACTAGGTGGCGGACACAGAGGCTGGGGCGGGTGTGACAGGAGAGAAGGGTGTACATCTTCCTTCCCATATCACCCAGGCTGAGCCCGGGCAGCTCTAGTCGACCTTTAGCACCCAGAGGCCCCTCCTGGAAGTGGCGTGGAGCCCTTCGAGCAGCGGGAGCTTTCTCCCAAGCCGGATTCTTCATGCCCCAGGAGGGATTCTGGGCTCCAGGCTGGAGAGGAGCTGTGAAGTGCTGTGAAATAAATGTGTGGAAAGTCACAGCTTGTTACTGTTTGTTTCCTGCTCAACGGGGGCCAAGGAGGTCAAGAACACAGGCGAGGCAGGCCGTTTTCTGGCACAAAGTCCAGATCGCACAGCCAAACTGGGAGGTTGGTCTTCTTAGGTGACCTCTTGATTCTGGAATTGGGTGACAAAATCCACGCATCAGCCACCACATCTCTCCCAGTCCCTTCCTTTTCCCTAGGGTGAGTGGGGCGGTGATGTGCTGGTTGACAGAACAGGTGGGATTTCTGCCCATGTCCCCTTTTGGGGGGCAGTAAAAAAGGAGACGTTGGGAGCCTTGTTCCCTGACCTCTGCCCTCTGTCACTGCCTGCCTTAAGGCCTCTCTGGGGCTGAGTCTGGAGGGGCACCCTTTCTACTCCTCACCGAGACCCTCTGATTTCAGGAGAGTTGTTCCAGGGGTCAAGGCAGTTCCTCAGCAGACTGGCTGGTTCTGTCTTTGGGCTCTGTTACCTGGTTAGTTACAGAAGAAATTTCACTAATTAAAGCATCAGGCTGCTGACAGCTCACCGCACTCCTGGTTAGACTGAACGCCGGAAAGAGTTCTCTCAATGTGGTGCAGCCCCTGGCCGGTGCTGGAGGGAGCAGATAAACTCAGAAATGGGCAGCTTCAGATCTACAATACTTCTGCTCTTTTGCTCTGACTTTATTTAGTTTTTTATTATTTTTTAAAAAATAAATTTACTTATTTATTTATTTTTGGCTGCGTTGGGTCTTCGTTGCTGCACGTGGGCTTCCTCTAGTTGCTGTGAGGAGGGGGCTACCCTTTGTTGCGGTGAGCGGGCTTCTCATTGCGGTGGCTTCTCTTGTTGCGGAGCATGGGCTCTAGGTGTGTGGGCTTCAGTAGTTGTGGCATGTGGGCTCAGTAGTTGTGGCTCATGGGCTCTAGAGCGCAGGCTCAGTAGTTGCGGCGCACGGGCTTAGTTGCTCTGCAGCATGTGGGATCTTCCTGGACCAGGGCTCGAACCCATGTCCCCTGCATTGGCAGGTGGATTCTTAACCACTGCGCCACCAGGGAAGCCCCTGTAAATACAATTTTGATTTTGCTCCTTTCATGTAATACCACCCAGTTTCCCATGCTGTTACGTAGTCTTTCTAGTTATCTTAAATATATTAATATAAACTTTATTTTCCTCCACTGTAAAAGTCGTACTTATTAATTATTGAGAAAGTGAAAAATAGGAAGCCTTCGGAAGGAAAAAAAACTTACAGTCCCAACTCCTCAAAGAAACCATTATTAACATTTAGCATGTTTTATGTTAGGTATTTTTTTCTGTGCATCTTTGTGTATAGTGTCATGATAATATTACACATTTAAATTTGCATCCTTCTTTAGAAAAAGCAGGGTGTGAGCATTGTATATAATTACACACTTGAGTCACTTTTAACAGTTCCGTCATGCGCTATGGCACAGCCTGTATTTTTCTGTTTCAGGGGATCTTTCCCAGTTTTCCTGCAATGAGCAGACCCAGTTTTCCCGGTCACGGAGAATGTGTCTGTGACATGTTATAACTCACTGTGTCTTGTGCTTATTGTTGGGGGCCCGGTTTGACTGCAGTGTCTTCGCTGCCACTGTCCGTGTAGCACGCTTCTTATGTTTTCTTAAAAGCTCTTCTCTGGCTTCCCGGTAGCCTGGGGATGACGTGGCTCAGTGACCTTGGGCTTTGGCTGAATAGAGCAGGTGAGAGGCCTGCTAGACCTCAGCCCCACTGTGGGGAGGGGAGGCTAGGTCCAGGGAGGCCAAGGTGTCTGGCTTGCCAGACCGTGGCTATTTTCTCTATATTGAAGGGCTTTGCTTGCCCCTTTGCGTGGGCAGCACCAAAGCCAGTGTGGCTTCCTTGTGGTGTGGAAGAGAAGCCTATGAAAACCCTGGGCTAGGCTAACAGAGCAGGATTTTTAAGTTTTTGAAAGTTAGATTCCAGCCTCTGAATTGGACGCCCTACCGTGAAGGCTGCTGGGCTTTCAGAGTATTTTAGGTAATAATAGTAATAGTAGCCACAATAACTGATACTTGCATAGTAATTGTCTGCCCAAGGCGCTATCCTAAGCAGTTCTATGAGGAAGGTACTAGTATTATCCCTGTTTTACAGACGGGTAGACTGTGGTTTAGAGAGGGTAAGTGACTTGTCCAACGTCACACAGTAAAACACGGAAGATCCAGGCGATCTGGACCCAGAGTCCACCCCCTTAGCTGCTGTCTCATTAAACGTGGGTGTGACCTGAAAGGTGAGCCATCACTATGGAAGTAGTCAGAGGCAGACAGGCAGCTCCTCGGGGTGGTGTCTGGGGTTTATAGACCAGTTTGGGCCAACTTAGTGTCTCTGCTTCAACATTGCCTTGTTCGCCATAAGCATTTATTGGGCACCTGTTGTGTGCCTGGGAGCATGGGCTGGCACAGATGTCTGCTGGAGGTGCATTTTCAAGTATCCCCCAGGTTCTTCACTTCTCTCAGGCTCTGGGAGGCCATGCCAGTGGCCAGGAGAGGGGAGGTCTAGCGGCGCCCAGAGAGTGTCCTGGACTGAGTGTTGATGGGGGAGAGCAAGGAGGAAGAAGTCCTTGTTCTCAGAGGTGAGCTCATGGCTGATGATGGGGGTGGGACAAACAGAAGCACCTGGAAACAATAATGCAGGTGATGCTGATATAGAAATCTCTTCTTACACATTTACAGGTTTACCAGGACACCCTGAGACCACTTCTCGCTAACTGAAATATTCTAGAGTCTGGCCTCTATTTTATCTCCCAGAACAAATTATTTTAAAGACTCTGGACTTATGGATGGAGCTTTTGCAAGCTGCAGAGATGTACATGTGTACATTTTCTGCTCTATACTTCTGACGGGTCTCAGCAGGAGAGCAAGGGAAGTAGGAGTTAGCTCTTAACTAGAATGGTTTCCTGATGGGAAAAACAAAGCTTTGCTTGTACATCTCTGGGGATGCTGGGGCTCTGTGCTGAGGTATGGAAGGTGCTCAGAGAAGGTGGAACCTGCCTGGAAAGACTTCCTTAGGCAGGTTGCTAATCTCTGTCCGCTGCAAAGAGAAATCTGGCCTTGAGATGGTCAGCGGCTGGAAGTCCAGGACACACTTGCTGGGGCTGCTGTGGTAACGCGCCTCGCCTCCCAGACAGGCGCAGGAAGGCCCACAGCCGCATCCCTGAGGAATGCATTTTGCTGTTTGCCCACCTCCCATGGAATTCTGCTGCGCCGGCTGTGGTTGCAGATGTTGGGAGCTGGGGATGCTGGGTGCCTCCAGGGGTCATGGAGAGGAAATCCAGGGGTAAAAGGAGATGGGTCCTGCCTTGTTGATTTTCTAGGCTAGCATCCCTTTCTTAGGTGAAGAGTCACTTTCCTCACCTCGCTCGTCCATCTTTTGTGAGGGATGCAGGACTTCAAGCTTAATAGTTTGGGAAACCAGGAGACGTCAGCTGGAACGGGGAAGAAGGAGCAGCTTCTAAATTCGGTAGCTACGGGATCCGGCTGGAGTTGACTTTAGAAATAACAAAGAACGTCAGAGAGCCTCTTTATCCCCACACGTCCCCCAGCCCATTTGCTGGGGTTTCACCATTAGTGGTTCATCTCTAATAAACACTCCTTTAAGATCCCAGTGGAGAAGAGCTCGGGGCCACAGCCTTCACCCATGGGTGTGGCTGGGTAGCAGGAGAGCTGGGCTCCTGGGGCAGTGTGGCTGGAGTGCTCGCTGTAGGGGTGCTGGGAGGTTATAAATAAACTATTGAGAGATCATATGCGCTCCCCCCACCCCTAACCTGCACATTCCCTCCTCTGACCCTACCAGAGCCAGCCAGGGGCTTCTGCTCCTGACAGGGTGACCAGACATCCGGGTTTACCAGGGTTGTGGGGCTTTCGGTGCTAAAATGGGGAAGGTCCTGGGCAGACTGAGACGTGTTGGTCACCCTAGCTCCAGAACCCCAGGCCCTTGCTTACGTGAGCATGGAGCCTCCCACCGTGTTAGAGTTCACGTTCAAGCGTCTGTCTCCTCCGCCAAGGAGTCTCTTGAGGGGGACGAGGAGCAGAAAGACCAGGTCTTATTTAGTTCTCAGCTCCATGCTTATTATTTAGAGGGTATCAGTAAATGTTCAGCGTGGAGATAACCGACCATCTGGTAGTGGGTACATTCTATTGGTTAGAGCCCAAGTTCGGGCTTTGAGGAGAGCCGTGATTTCTGAATTCCGATCCTAGCCCTTTACTGACCTTTGGTATAATCGTGTCTCAGTGCCTCAGTTTCCCCTAAAACTGTATCTCTATATCCACATCTACATCTATTCATCCATCTATCTCTATATATCATTCACCTATCTGTTATCTATCATCTACAGCTTTCGTATATAATACTTCATCTATCATCTACCTATTATCTATATCTATCACCTACTTGTCTGTCTACCTACCTCTCGATTATTTAGCTATTTCTATCTCATCTACCAATCGTGCACCTGTCATCAATCATCTATATCTACCTATTGATCGGTCTATCGATCTACCTACCTCCTTTGCCCCAAAGCTCACAGCAGTTTTGAGGAAGCACAGACAATATCTATGGATCTATGGGAGTAAATGGGGCCTGTGATAGTGTAACTATCACTGTTCCCCAAACACCCCATGTACATTCACTTTTTAAAGTGGCCCCATTATAACCTGGAAAAATTAATTCAGCTTCCCAAAGCGGCTCTTCCTTATGTAGGTGCTGCGTGTACCTAGCTCTGAACAGTTGGTGCCTTCGTTCGGGCCACAGCATCATGGCCACTGACATTCTCCGTCTCTTCCAGACAACCTTGGCCTCGTACAAGCGTTTGCTGGGCGGGTGCGTTTCCTGAGTGGCCGCACGGTGCTTGATGTCACAGAACGTCTGTCCGGTGAGCATCCAGCCTCCCAGCCCATCTCTGTTCTTCTCTCCTGGCATGTAGTTGAACCACGTACAAAACTCAGCAAATGATCCCCGCAGACCATTTAAAAATTTTGATAATCTGCTTTAAAAAATAATTCCCACGTTGCCAGAGACAATCTTTGTTTTTGGTCAAAATGAGGCAGGTCTGTACACAGCCAAAATAGTTTTAAAGAAACTATTATGCATTTCTTCCTCTTTGCAGATGGCGCTTCCACTAGCCCCACAGGGTACCTTTGTGTGAATCAGAAAAATCTACCTCTCTGGGTCAACACCACCTCATGGGTGCCTGGCTGGGTCAGCAGCAGCTCTGTCGCTCTGACCTTGGGCAGGTTACCTAACAGGTTACTGAACTTGCCAAAAGCCTCCTCCCCCATACTAGGAGGGTCCCACCTAGGAAGGAGGCAGGAGGACCCAATCTGTTCTCTACACTCCCAAGGGCCCCCCTAAGATCCACAGGGATCATGCCACCCCCAGCTTACATCCTTGCATGGCTCCCAAGCAGTCTCCAGGATGGTGTCCAGGATCCCCGGAGTGGCCCACAGGTCACTGCCTGGCCTTCTAGGCTCTGCCCCTTTTATTCACCCCCGATGATATGCACTGGGTCATTTACTCCTCATAACAACCCCACAGGAGGGTGTGGGTTCCGTGGTTGTCCCTTTTGTAGAAATAAGAAACACGGAGCTAAGGAAGGTTAAGTGCCTAAGGTCCCTGACTAGTAATCCAGGCTTTGTCTCCGGGAGCTGCGCTGCAGAGCCAAGCCTCAACGTCTGCACAGTGCTGCCCTTCCTTGGGTGGCCCCTGCCTTGGCCTCCTGGGCGCCAGCACGTTGCAGGGGCAGACCTCCCATCCTCTCCCCGTTGCCTGCCCACGGGCAAAGCCCTTCTCACGCTCCTTCCTCCACCGGGGCGGTGCCCACTTGGTCTGGCATCGCCTCCTCTGTCTCCCTTCTCCCTGGCCCTCTGGCCTGAGTTTCGCGTGCCAGCCACAGTCGCTGGCCCAGTCAGGGCCTCCCAGCATTGAGCTCTCTGGGGGTGCTCGGTGCGTGTCGCCTACCCAAGGGCGTCATTCCCGCTCCTCCGCCGCCCCATCTCTTGCTCCTGGCCTTGCCTCTGCGCCCTGGTTCAGTCCTCCCCGTGTCCCTGGAGTGGCCCCTTACTTCCGGTCCAGGTGCCAGATCTGCTCCAAGCAGATGGCGCGAGTGAGGCCAGGATGGGGGCTACGATGCAGCTGCAGTGCCAGGCTGTGGGTGCCTTGGGGTGAGAATGGGGTCACGTAACTGAGACCACCTTGGGTATCAGACAAGGAACTCTTTCCTGTTACTCAAAATCAGCATTCGTTGACTACCTGTCCTCGTACAGGTAATTTATGGGCCCCAGGGGCGAGTGGGTATCCATTTATTCTAAATATTACCCTTCTATTTCCAAGAGACCTCAAAAACAAGAGTTTCTACATAGTTCTGTTGACTCTGTGTCAGCCAGGAACAGGGAAGAAAACTTCAATTGACGCAAGGCGTGGACTCATAATAGCACAGCTTAACACAGGAGTAAATCTTTTGCTAATTACTTCAGCTGCCTTTTAAGCTCGATTTTAATGGGTTTTTCCTCGTGATGCCCCCCTACCAGCTCCTGGGCCACCCGCTCCCCGCAGGCAGGTGAATGTGGTCTAAGGGTGGACATGAGCTTCCTGGGGCCGGGGTGTAGATGCCTCACTGCGGGAGGAGAGAGTCCAGGGGTGAGGCGCTAGGAAGGAGGAGTGGCAGGTTAGGGGCAGGTGGACCCCTCACCATTTGGTGGGGTCAGGGGAGCCCTGCCTGGGCCTGGCTCCTGCGATACTTTTCACCTCCGGTTGCCGCAGAGATTCAGTGGAGGTTTAGGAAACCTTTGATTTAGAGTTGTTCAGTACAGGTGGCTATTCGGATGATTAGTTTTCTTTCTGTTCCCTCTGGCTGCCCCCCTTCCACCTCCCCTTGCCCCTCCCACCCTCCCACCACCCTTGGGGCTTCCCAGGTG